>NC_092632.1:20298240-20898240 GCF_039555335.1 Amphiura filiformis | reverse complement strand
TCCAATGCACATTTTGCATCACCGGACCGCCCTGGCTTGGTCACATTTGCAAGAAGTGTGTCACGAAACCGTAATAGGTACAAATTTAGTACTTTCTGTCAATCAAGTATAGTTTATTCTCTACATGTCAATTATTAGTATAGTCCTTATAATAACGGTGGACCGCCTTGATGAGTAAATGACAGCAAGCCAGTGAAAAATACCCCAAAACTCAGTCAGTGAAGCTCCGCCCGTACATGTCAATAGCGTCATTATCGATTGGAATAGTCGACCGTAGCGGACAATTCGATCGCTTATTGGATTAATATTATTACGTGGTAATAAATTTGCGTTGGACAATCGATTACTATAATGGTTTAGTACTGCATATCTCGGTTTAATCTTCACTAAGCAGGTTTATGGCTGGAAAGGTCGCGGTGAATTTGCCGTGGACATAAGTGCACTATGAATGGCTAAATTCCATTTAAAATCGTTTCCATGTTTGAAGTACATGCATGGAAACGATAAAAATTTCAGACTATTTGTCATGATTTCAACATTCGCTCATCGCACCTTGTGTACTTATAGGAGAATAACATGCAAGTGATACAGCTGTGTTATGAGATATTAGGGAACTTAAACTTAACTCTACAGAGATGAATAGTACACCACACTATACAAAGGTATTGCAACATTGCTGAAAAAAGAAGAATTCCTCAAATTGGTCCAATATCCTGTCGATTTCTTTGCATGAAATAAGCAAGTTTGGGCTAATAAATGGGATGGAAAATGTCACTTGTGGTGACATCATGCGCCTATTCCGCGCTTCCGATGGCGGAAAGATATCAGGAAAATGGTGGTGGGGGAAGGTTGCACGGAAGTAGTGATTCGACGAAAATAGCTGACAAAGATGGCTGACGTCTTATAATAATAATAATGATGATGATTTTACTGATACCTTGCCAGTTAAACCATTTAGACAGCATTATTGCAACGGCATCGATTTTTTCGTCTCTGCATTCAAACGGATTCCCGTCCTTCCGTCATTGTATGCGTAACTGGTAACAATGGAATTATCCTATTGTTATTTATTTCAGCAAAAAAACCCAATTCTAACAAGTACGTCATGTGAAATCGACAGGATATAGGATCAATGATATTCAACTCACATGTTGCGGAATTCTTCTTTTTCAGCAATGTTGCAATATTTAGTGTGTGTATTTCACGTCATCTTTGAAAGTATAGGCGTTCCTGTATATATATTTATATATCAAAACATCTGAAATACCTCAATCAAGGTTGAGTTCCTATCGAAATACTTTAGTACCTTTACCTACCCTTACGTATACTAAAAATAATATTGTTTTGATTTTGTGGTATGATAAAGATAATTAAATGACAATAGGTTATTCTTGTTGAGAGAAATGGTTCGTAACAGAGAGTTTGTTACCAAGCAAGTCAAGTTGGATCCAGAGCCAAACATTCTACTATGTATGATGCCAAAGATGTTCAGACCAAGGTTGACGCTTTCTCAAACAGTTAATGAGGGTATTGACAATTTTTCCAGTCAAAACTGTCAAGTTACACGTAAATGACAAACACTGGATGACAGACCAAAGGCAGAAAGCGTTCGCAAAGGGTAACAAATCCATGTGGACTGATCTCATAAACAGAGCTATCAAAGAGATCTGGAAGCAAAAGCTGCGCATAATATCTACACGGTTAGGAAACTCCAGAAGACTGAAGCAGGTAGGTGGCACAAGAAGATCAGGTACCATTGAAAAGACTGAAACTACCATCCATGTGCCAGATGTTGCCAGATGTTTCTGACCATAGACCCTATATTCTGCCCATGTGAGTATTGCTAATGCCATCAGTCAACATTTAGCCAGTTTGTCTAATTTACAGCAGCCATTGAATCCCCATAGTATAGTTCCTCATCCTATACTAGTTGTCTCCAGTTATACTTAATTTTCACTGGTGGAGTGGCTCTCACTATGCAGTGGTCTGATCTTATGCTAGCAAAGGAGTCGTAGACATAGGAGTTGTTAAAATTATTTCTTCACTTTCTGCGTACCAGGATGTAATATATCTATGCCTTAAATCCAGATGGTAAGCTACATTATTAGTGGTTTCATGATATGAAAAGTTGTAATATTCCTTGCCAACATGACCATTGAAGTCTCCCATAACGATCAAAAAGTTGTGTCCTGGAACTGTCTAGTACTTGAAAGCGTTGTTCTGCATAAAGGAGAGTAGTACAGTAGGTGACAATAACTAATTTTGGACTTACTTACTTAAAATACTCAATACAAGCTGAGCGAAATAGATTTGTATTGCAGCATATTGTTTATTTTCTCTGAATGAGATGTTCATCAAGATTATTGTTTACACGCAACTTGTATATAAGAAAATCACAGTATTTTGCTATGAGGGTTTACTTCCTGTGACTCTTAAACCAGTGAGAGACAACAAACTGAAATAAAAAAGAAATGGCAGATGCACATGAACATGCCCGCAGCATTTTCACAGCATGTTCCCATGTTTACTTGATAATAGAATGGAAGCATGTAGCAAATACATGCGTTAGAATTGACACAGTTCCAGTTACTTTGAACTTTCTAAACTGAATAATGGATTAGTTAGAGCGAAACGGTTGTGTGCTATATGCAGTAATTAAGAATTACCGAAATTGTTTGTAAATAAGATACAATTTTAAAACAATCATCTTCATACAATGTACTCTATCACTTTTCATATTGTTTTACTTCAGGTATACTTCATCAGTATATACACTGATATAACAGGCAAGAAAATAATAACTGTTCTGGAAATAAACAATTGTTTGCCCAGTACAGGAACCAAATTTTGTATTATTGTGTATATACATGAAAAAAGTGATAAAAATACTAGATTAACTTGATCTGAAAAATATTCATTTTAACAGGTCTTCGAAAGAACTGCCATATTTTAATGGCGCCTTACTGCTTAGCATTAAGATTTAACATTAAGGTTATTATTTTTTTAGAGACAGTCCGTCACTCTTAAGGTTACTCATTGCTTTCATTCCCTGCGACCAATTGAAGTGTTTAGTCGTCGTATGGATGTCGCCGGCCTCGGGCCTGTCAGCCCTGCGGCCTTGATGTTGTTGTTGGTTTTTTTGTTGATACTGGGGCCCAGTATGAAGTTTAAGACAGGGTAGCCAAGGCAGTTCAACCATGCTTCAACGCGAACGTCTGATTGTGTTTTGACGGTGCATTTTTTTTACACGGCACGGTTCACAAAAATAGCCCCTTATTCCTTATTACCAGCAATTTTACAGTTTCATCTATCAACTAAATCATTTTAACTAAATACTTAATACTCTTTAATCTGGTTACGGCATTTTTCAAAGCAATATTGTTTTAAGCAATAATTTTACAATAACAGTGGAAACTTGTCCACGAATAGCTTCAACTGAGCCTTCATTTACCTATTTCGGCTTTTTATACAACAGTAGTGCCATAATGGTCCACCAAACTGCTTCAATTGAAGCTTCATTTTCATTAGTATCTCACTTCTCAGGTGGGCACATCCCCTTCAAACACTCCTGGGTCGCGTGGTTTACAACAGTATGAATAGAGATCATTAGTCAATCCATGTTCAATCCACTGATGACGGAGGGTAGATATCGTAACTTAGTCGGATCACAAACATGGAAAAATTTACACAGTTTATTAATAAGGGAATTCATGATGCTTTATAAGAGGTATTTTATTCACTTGTAATGTAGCTTTTATTTCTCCTAGACTTGCATGTATTTAAATTCATACCTTAGAACAATGTCTTGAAGCTCTCAACTCCATGTATATTTTAGGTAATATAGTGAGTGTGTGATTATGTCCTTTATGTATTACCAAAATACTTCAGACTATGTTTGACCACTTATAGACTACTTATGAACGATAAGACTGTCAAATGGACTTGGTATAGACATAACCTTGGGTGGTACTCGATTTAAATTTTGATCCATGTAAGCTTGCCCGGGTATATTTTGCTTCTTGTGCACGTTTAACTGTAAACAAGATGATCGGGCCCGGGCATATTCAAAATTATACACCCTCTGAGATCTCAAATGCATCAAGGTCAAGCCATGGTTTTGGGATCACTAACGGGGCTAGTGTCTCCTTTAGCACGCGACTATATCTCATTCCAGAATGTCCTCCCGCAAGACTCACAACATAAAATACAAAAGTCTTGGGGTTTGTATTGAATTAATTAACACCTTCAATTTTCTCTGACATATTGTATATAAGAAACACGCACTTGTTTACATTAATCATGTTACTAGTTGTGATATAAATAAAGGGTCAATATTAATTTAAAATTTTCATATTACAAGAGGTCAAATAGACGTAAGATGTACTTCAAGAATGAGTGTACAGTCTGTCTCAAGGGAAGTGGCAAAAAGGGTTTTCATACACTTGTGTTTAGTGAAGCAGATCTTTGGATTGCCGAAACCAAAATGAATAAAACAAACGCTAGGACTACTCCCTTGACGTTGATATAAGTATCATGTCACAACAGTATTTTCTAATTGCCAAAGATCGCACATTTTTTAAGACAGGCTGTAGTATCAGCAGGTAAAGTATCTCCGAATGAGGGTACTCTTCCTAATGCATATCGTGTATAACCTTCTTTTCAGGAAAGGAAGAAATAACCTTGCTGAAGTAAAAAGATCAACTATTTTCACAATTAAAGGCAAAATTTTGTAAATTCAGAATTTCAGGGAAACAGCCAGACAGCGGGCCAAACAGCTTTCATGGGCAGGGGTGAGGGCAAAATAAAATTTCAGGGGCACAGACGAAAAAAATTGCAGTTGTTTTTTTGTTTTTGTTTTTAGGATCCGGGCTTCCAAGAAAGACCCGACTGCGCAAACAATTTTGTATTTTACACTATTTTCGCTCATGATCTGGGTAAAAAGGGTTTCATTGTGATAATGTGCGCGCGTAGCAAACAAAAGTTTGGTATTTTACAATATTTTGGGCCCATGATCGGGGTGAATTTTGGTGCAAAAGGGGATCCTCGCCCTTTTCTTTTCCCTCCAGATTATCTCTTTCATTTTTTGTCAGAGGGGTACTTTTTTCTTTCATTTTTGTCAGCTCCCCGCTGGCTACACTACTGGGCCAAACAATAGCGTGGGTAGGGTTATTTCACCTTGAAGGCATTGTATTAATATCGGCTTACCCTATGCCATCCAATATACCATACATTAGTAGGACTAGAACTGGTATCTACTGGTCAGTTTATATTTTAATTTCCACATCTTTTCGTCCTTATTGCGATGGGTTTTGGCTTACTTATTTCCTCACAGCGTTGCAGAATAAAAATAAAATAATCGTGCTGTCTATGTAATCAGGAAACTACAGAGGCGATAGTGTACATTTAAATTTGTCATTACTACTTCATGTTGATATTCAAACAGCGCTATAAAGTTGTCTTACCAAGGAATGTGTTTGTATTAAAAGAAATAATTGTTTTACAACTTGGATGAACTAGAATTACTTTTATGCAAATCCGAAAATTGCAACAGATATTTTTCATTTCTTTAAGATTTAGCGGTATTGCCAGATTGTACGTACAGTTGGGCTACATTAATAGCCTCATTATAGTTTTATTGATACTGGTAAAATACTTGCCTGTATGTGCTTGTTGTTCTGCTATAGCGTATATAATCTGTTCATGATACGATAAACACACAGTCAATTAATTTATGTCAACATAAGGCGAGGCTGTCGGATTGCTCAGACCAAGAATGTTTGCTTATTGACCAATTTACCAGGAGAAAAGTCAATAACTGGTTGCCCTTTATCTGCTAACTTGGTTGAACATGGTGTGGTGGTATACAGCTGTACACGTTGAAATCAATGTTCAATAAATGCCAAATGTTGCTAGCAGTAGAATAGTTAAATAGGCCTACAGCATGCAATCAAGAATCAACTAAGATTTATTTGGCCCCACCTTTTGCCAGTAAATAGGCTGTCATGAATTATCCCCGGGAATTATCCAGTGTATTTTTATCACTTGGTACACAATAGCTCACCAATCTGAAAGCCTGTTTTAATCACAATGGTCAGAATTAAATAGTCAAAATGATTAGACAATAGGCTACACTGTCCATACACTGTGCAGTCTCATTGCAAGATAATTATGATCGATGCGAATTATAGAAACAGTTCAAACAATAAAATTACTACACCTTTATCTTGACACTTCCTCATTTGCTCGCCCTGTTCCTTTTTAAAGGAATTTTTATTTAAGTGTGGCTTTAATAACGTTTATCATGCTCGTACTCGTAGACAGTTCGAAATAAAATTAAGGAGCGGATACAAGAATCCTCGCGTGGTCGTAATATCGCCATGTGGCTTTCAAAAATTCATACTTCATCCGAATGGCTCGATGGTCATGATCTATATTTGTTAACGAACCTTGCATTTTGATGTATACGTACATATTTTAGCATGTATATGTTTAATAGTCCAACAAGAAGAACCTGCTTTTTTCTTAGTACTTCGAGTACTATTAGGTGTGTTAATATGGAGTTGGCTGAACAATATTATTGAGGAGAAAAAACAAAGAACTACTATAACCTCCTGTACATACCCTCTGAGAGTTTTAAGCCAAGGTTGCACAATATAAATACACTACCAGATATGCATTTATGTATATAATGGACATATAATAAAATTACTTTACTAGGCTGTTCCAGTGGTTATTTATACAATACAGTATTTAAATTTCATTGGTACAATTTTCACATATGAACAAAACCATTTGTGGTAAAGTAATATTGCTAAATCTAGCTATAGGTCTATGTCATCTGACATTGACCTGTTCCACAATTATGAGCATGCCACCAATCTGCTTGCCTGTATTGTGAGATGCTTCTTAAATTTCAGACTTTCATCGTGTATGTGTCCCGGTCCCCACACTCTGTGCATCCACGGGTATTCATGCTTGTCGGTGAACTTTAAAAACACTCCCTTTTGCACCTCATTTCGCGAAGTTTTTAGGGGAAAAAGACCCCTTTTTTTAGCGATTTCGCGAATTATTTGCCCTTCGACAATATCCCTTTTTTCGCTAAAACGCGAACGATATTTCTAATATACCCTTTTCTGGCAGAAACGGTAGGCTACTCGATGAAAATACCCTGTTTTTAATTTCGCGAACATGTGGTTTGAAAAAACACCCCTTTTTTGTGTGTTTCGCGAATCGCGTTTCTTCATCTGAAAACACCCCTTATTTCGCGAAATTTTCGACAAGCATGAATACCCGCGGATGCACGGAGTGCGGGGACCGGGGTATGTGTGCAGAGGCACTGCTTGGCCTTCATCTTATTGAGCCCTTCAACATGTTCTACGCAAAGCTCAGGAGTCGTACCCGTTTTCAAGCAACTTTATGATGACTTGTCACAAACAAAATGAGAACAACTTTTCAATATGAACCTCCGTCCAGCAGACAAAATATATAATTATGACGATGACATTATGCAAGTCCAGTGCAAAGGTAGCTGGTGCATTCAAGCATGAGGTTACCAAACCCTAATAATAGATGATGCCAGCTCAACTTGCAGCAGGTTTTCAAAAACAAAAGGGTGACATCTTTGCTTTCTAAGATAATGTACTCAGACCTTCAGTCACCAGTTTCTATTGTTGCATAGTCGCGCTAAAATTCAATCTATACATGTTGAAATCAGCAGAAATTCAGAAATTTTTGCTCTGAAATCAATTTTCTCGGTCAAATATTGAGCAATATTTTTTATCCTTCCGAAATGTCAGTTAAAAACATAGTGCTTGGATATACATTTTAAAAAAAATCCTGGTGTTAAAATTAGGCATGAAATCGTATCTTTTAGTGTAAGATTTTCTTTATTTTTATAGGCCTTAACTTCGCCTGCGAGCTTGTTTCGGAATTTATTATTTAGCATTTCAAACTAATATAGTTTTTAAAGAAACATAATTATTGCCCACCTCTGTAAGGCCCATCTTGTGGGTCTATAAATTAAAGTTTGGTCAGAATTTCCATTTTGATTTCACTTTTTTTTCACTTGCGACTGCCAAAATGTGATCCACCAGTACTTCGTTTCTAATATAACCAGCAGAAATAATTGATATTTCTATTGTGGCTTGCAAAAATCATTCATCCATGGGTACATTCGCGAGTTGATTTTGACAAAATTGGTAGTCACAATTGAAAAATGGTGCAATCCAAACCGAAATAGGGTTTAAACTTATATGTTAAGTTGTAACGTTACTGAAATGAACCGTGGGTAGGGTTATTTCACCTTGAAGGCATTGTATTAATATCGGCTTACCCTATGCCATCCAATATACCATACATTAGTAGGACTAGAACTGGTATCTACTGGTCAGTTTATATTTTCATTTCCACATCTTTTTTAAGTGTGGCTTTAATAACGTTTATCATGCTCGTACTCGTAGACAGTTCGAAATAAAATTAAGGAGCGGATACAAGAATCCTCGCGTGGTCGTAATATCGCCATGTGGCTTTCAAAAATTCATACTTCATCCGAATGGCTCGATGGTCATGATCTATATTTGTTAACGAACCTTGCATTTTGATGTATACGTACATATTTTAGCATGTATATGTTTAATAGTCCAACCGAAATAGAGTTCAAACTTATATGTTAAGTTGTAACGTTACTGAAATGAACCTATGAACGAACGAAAAAAACAGTAATTAAAATTTTTGATTTAAAGAGTTAAGATCCAAGTATTCTATTAATCAAATCTGCACCAAATTGTAAATTCGTAGGGATAACAATAAATTATTTGAATCACCTTAAATGAAATTATACCCATCAGTGTCATAGGTGACTCATGATGTACGACAGTAGTTGCACTCTGATTAATCGTATTGTTCTAAAATAACTTGACGGTACGATGTTGAAACTCGTTTGCTTTGCTTCAAATAATAGAGATCTTAATTTAAGGGTTTGCTTTATTGGTAATATCAAAGAGCTATATAGATAATGGTAGTATAGCATTCATTTTGTTTTTGTAATTGCTAAAATACTAAGTAAGCTCCGGGGGACAAGTTCAATTATTTCACTGGCTATAATAAAGCAGGATTCATATTCCAGTTGCACAACATGAAAAGCACTAGTTAAGCAAAATTAAGGATTCTTAGACGTTTTTCTCATAGGTATAGTATTTGATGAAATTCCTCTTAAACATTAATTTATATGTTTATCTCTATTGCTCTGGGAAGAACTCAAGGAAAGGGGTGAAAGTCAAAAAGAGGGATGGCACAGCCCCGACCAGTGACCATGAACTGCTTGAGGAATGGAAGGAATATTTTAGCTCACTCCTAAACAACGACAGTGGCACAGCAGCTTCAGAACTTCCTGCATCAGCTGTTGAAGATATTCCTATCATCACTGAGCCCCCAACTCGTGAAGAAGTAGTCAAAGCAATAGTAGCCATGAGGACCAACAAGGCAGCAGCATTGGACTGTGCTATAACTGCTGAAGCACTTCAGAGAGGAGGGGATAGCATGATAATATGATTCTCAAATTCTACATGGAAGTATTCTCAACGTTAACACCGCCACTACATCAAGCGTGTGGATCGGATTCCAAATGCAACCATCTACAATCTGACCAACACCAATCAACTGGTTGCCAAAGTCAAGATTCATCAACTCAAATTTCTCGGCCATATACTGCGTCTTGAAGACGACGAGCTTGTGAAAGAATATGCCCTTTATATTCCACCACATGGGAAGAGGACACCGGGACGGCCGCGCACACTGTACTTACAGCACCAGCACCTCCTGGGAGATACTGAAGGGATGTTGCAGCCAAACAAAATTGTTTCGCTTGCCCAAGATCGCAATAGTTGGAGAAAGCTTGTAGTCGCCTGCTCCGCAGCCGACTGATGATGATGATGATGCTCTGGATCTCAGTCTTTCAAGCTCTGTAGAACTCAGTCTTCCTTGCATTTTGATACCGTACATACAACATGTTTTAGTTCACTCAACACTAAACACACAAACACACTGTTTACTATATCAAACAACTTGTGATTATGATGAGGATAATGAACTGAGGACAATGCATTTGTCAAGTTAATCGCACGCGCCGTGGAGTTATTGCATTTAGCGTGCAGATTTATTTAATTTGAGCTATGAAGGGTAGTTCGTGAAAATAATGCACGATAGGAGAATACATAACGATGAATAGAAACGGGCACTAGAAGTATATTTATCAATAAGTGCAGTATGGGCTGTATGGCTGGCAATCAAATTAAAATGTAAGATCGTACACGAATTAAACTTTACACAGATTTCCTTTTTACTCTGGTTACTTATCTAAACCTGGTGATCTTGATTAGCTGACGTTATGATATGATTCCTTTGATGGTCGCAGTTCTTGATCCAAGATCCGGCAAGATCCGGTATATGTATGCGTGAAACTAATACTTTATGTTCATTTACATAAAGTATTGAAATAAAGCATGTTGTTTAAATCATAATGATAACAACATTTCACCCTCATTGGTGGTCAAGGGTAGTGTCATTTGTACCCATGCAACTATTACGTTGTTAAGCTTTGCTGTTGAAATATCCGGCTTGGAGAGTCAGCCAACTACTAATTGAATCTCCAAAACAAATCTAAAAAAACAAATGTTGGGTCTGCATGGACCCTCGAACTTGACACCATAATAGGCATACTCATATTGCTGTTGCGCAATCATATTGCTGTTGCGCAATATGAAAAACACTATTTTAGGGATATATGAAAGCAAAATTACGGATTCTTAGAAGTTTTTCTTATAGGCTCATAGGTATAATATTTGATGAAATTCCTTTTAAACATTAATTTATAATGTTAAAATTGTTGCTTTATGTATTTTCTGTGTTTTGCTCAAGAACTCAATTCTTTCTACTCTGCCTTCATTATGTTTGTAAAACGAACTTGAAATTCGAATCCAGTATTTAATTGAAGAAGGAAAGAGAAAAAAAATATAAATGGGGAAATTGGCCTCTTTGGGCACAAAGTACATGATAAACTTGAATGCACCAAAAACACGTAGGAAATATCGCGAACAAATTTGTTCATGTACAAACGACATTAAATTGGATTCCGTAGGCGCTCCCAAACGTATCCAATTTACAACGAGTCATATTTTAAATTGCTTTAATTTGCATTAGTATAATTCAGAACGTTAAAGTCACAGAAATGTTGAATATGTCATTTTATAGAGAAATGCAATCACACTAATGTGCAAGTCCATAGAATTAAGACTATAAATACAGTTGAACTTAGTTGGTAATGTAAGTATGTAAATAATCCAAATTGCTTTGCATATAGCAAACAAAGTGGACTTCTTTGCATTGTCTCATGATATCTATTGTAATGTATTAGTCGGGGTTGGGAACAATATATTTCCTCGGGAACCTGGAATTGAAGTAGAGTTGCCAATTTGTGTTCTTCTTGATCGTTTAACATGTTCTCACATAGAATCCGTCTGATACCACTTTATTGGGCAATTTAAAATTAAACCAAAAATGGCTGAAATTTACCTAAAATGAGAAAATGATTGCTTGTTTGAGTCGTATAGACCACTTGGCATCTGATGTCATTGCCCGGCAGTATGCGCGCGCATTATGGCAATTTCAATTGTTCTTTGCCCTGCAGTGTGCGTACGCATCGTAGTATGCAAAGGGCACGTGCATTTTAAATCGCCCGCCACATTTCATATAGTACAGGAAAGCCATTGAACAGTGTAGCGGCTCGTTCGAGCATATCGATAGACGAGTCCCTCGCCTTTGTTGATAAACAGTGATGTCAAGTGGTCTATATCTACTCCAAGTAGATACCAATCATCAAATAACATTTAACATTTAACATGTAAATGGGCATAAAAGTATTAGATTTCACGTTTTATACATACAATTTTTCTTAGTTACCAGACCAGACACAGGGATATGAGCCAGACTATACTAAGCCCAGACCATGATCACTATATCATGATCTAAAAATTATGATAATATGTCAGACCAACAGAAAATCATCCCGTTTTACTACAAATAGGGCGAATTTGACAGTTTGCTCATGGATTTAAGTTGGAACATGTGTAAGTATTACAAATATGCCCAAAAATTGGTTTTGAAAAAAATGAAGGTATATTCTGAAAAAATATCGTACATTAAGGCTTTAAATCACGAGGTAAGGTGGTTGCCAAATTTTGCACCCCAAAAGGCAGTACTGCCGATGATCATGATCAGTTACGGCGATGATCATATGTGACATGTGATCCATTCATATGTCAGAGTGACTCTTAAAGCAGAATCCAGTCACTCTGCGACTCTATACTAAAATGACTCCATATTGGGAGTCATCTGACGCCCTTGAAGAGTCATAAGTTTCTTGACTCCGGTGAAGAGTCACAGTTGATGACTCTACATAGGAGTCATTTGACTCCCAATATGGAGTCATTTTATACATAGAGTCGCGTAGCAGCTGGACTCTGCTTCTAGAGTAACCCAGACTCCATTTATAGAGTCCCCCTGATTCCATTACAGGATCACTCCGACAGTTCGGAAATAGCACAAAATAATGATACACATAGATGTATTTCAGGCTATAAAAATATATAAGTATATACCTACCGGAATAGGAGACTTTACTTTGAGTTTCATGCTATATAGGCGATCGTCAGATGACATGAAGAAGAAATTTAGGCTGAACCACCATCCCTTAGGAATGGGAGAATATACATCTCATGGTGTCAACAGCCAAACTATTCGAGAGTCTGACCCTTGAGAGAGGGGGAGACGGAGACAGACACAGAGAAGGAAACATTGAAAAGTAATAAAAATTACTTGATCCTCTCATCACCTGTACATCAATATGAAGTGTTACATTTTCACACAATCATCACATTTTGATTATTGCCTGCCTTTTTCACTGCAAATTTTTCACGATACAATATTTGTTTATCACACCGTGTGTGCCTATATAGCTGTGTCATGAGAAAGTAGGGAACTTAAATTTAACTCGACAAAGATTAATAAACAGTTTTACGACACAACAACGTTCTTGGTGTATTGTTTTCTAAATTCTAAACAATGTGCAGGTGTTCCATTGTCAACATAGGCTTAGATCCCGGGGGATGGGGGGGGGGGGGATTTACCCCAATATTTTGCCAGGGGGGTGATCCACAGAAGCATCCCCCCAATGTTGACACCTGAATATGGGTTTCTGACCAAATTAACCTCATATTTGCCCATTTTAGCCCCAAAAGTGTAAATTTTCGCGCGCTTCGCGCGGATTTATTCCACTTTCGAACCATATTTCATCAGTTTAGCTACAAAATAGCAACATTTTTCGCGGGCTTCGCGCGCATTTGGACCATAAACTTTATCAGTCGCCAAAAGGTGCTAGATTCACTATAGTTCAAGACTTTTTTCAACCCCCATCCCCCCCATGTCAAAAAGAAATCTACGCCACTGATTGTCAAATTTATAGAGTAATCAAAATATCTCAAATACTTGAGTTTCTTCGAAATACCCTACTGCCCCGGGTGTCTTTTGAAGTGAGAGAAAAGGAATGAAGGAGGAAAGAAAGAAGAAGAGGAGAAAATCTCGGACCATGGACCCCTCGGGTGCTAGATCTAAAAACGGAGATAAAGGAAAATAATGATGCATCTGGTAGCGTAGATCATGAGTTTAAAACATATTTGCGATTGTCCCAGATAGTTATTGATCAAAATAATGCACTCAGTGTTTCTTTAAAAGGTTTTCTCAAATAAGCCCCAAATGACAATTTGTTATATACGCTTGCAGTGGCGTAACTTTGGGTCAGAGTGCCCGAGGGCGAAAGTAGATCGGGTGCCCCTGACCAAGGGTGTACATGGTGCAGAGCCGATGTCTCCGATGTCTTTACATTAAGATTCGTCACTAGCTTCGGTCGCGCGAAAATGTGCATAAATAGTTGGTATAATCAAGTTTAATTTCGGTCTTAAATGAAAATTCATGTTGCAATGCGCGCGAAGCGCGCAAACATTTTTTGTTTAAGGGGGAACCCAAATGAAGAACATTTTTTGTCTAAGGAACCCAAATGAAGAATAATGGGCTCATTCTCCCTCCCTGGTGGATTTTTGATATGGGCTCATTCTCCCTCCCCGGTGGATTTTTAGAGGCAGGTATTTTTGGAAAGCTTATCCATTGAGGTTTTAAAATCTGCTTGCCTGCACATTGGCCAGCGGTGGGTGAGCCGCTGAGGGCGTTTTGTTTTTCAAAATGGCTGGCAAAATCACAAAAATCAACTCTTGATCTGGCTACAGATGTGGACCTAGCCGGGGCCGGAAATGCTAGTCTTAAAGTTTGACCTTTGATCGCTAAACTTTGACCTTTGGGGTCATAAATATTTTCAATATGTTAATAATGTCGTAAGAATCATTCCTGTTGAATTTGAGCTTGATTGGACCAATTTTAAAATTTGACCTTTGACCCTTAAACTTTGATCTTTGGAGTCATATATATTTTTAACATGTTTAGAATGTCGTAAGAATCATTCCTGTTGAATTTGAGCTCAATTGGACCAATTTTAAAATTTGACCTTTGACTCCTAAACTTTGACCTTTGGGGTCATTAATATTTTAAACATGTTTAGAATGCCGTTAGGATCATTTCTGTTAAATTTGAGCTCGATTGGACTAATTTACAAAAAATTGACCTTTGACCCCTAAACTTTGACCTTTGGGGTCACAAATATGTGTAGTATGTTTAGGATGTCATAAGTTCCATATCTGTGCAAGTGGTATCAGTGTACTATGTTACATGTAGCAGATATGAATTTTTGAAGATTTTTAAATTTTAACCGGAAATGACCCCTTAATGACGTTTGACCCCAAGTCGGAGAAAAACTTGTATGCACCTGTTAAGGTCAATGCATGTGTGTAAGTACCAACTCTGTACTACTTAATTTGTGCGAGAAGTAGCATTTTGAAGGTATTTCATAAATGACCGGAAGCAACTTTTGTGTACCATCGTAGGTCAATGCATGTGTGCAAGTCCCAACTCTGAGCCATGAAATTTGTGGAAAGAGTAGCACCTTAAGTTGAAATCACCTTTTTGACCCCTGTGACCCTTGCATGACCTTTGACCCGGATCTGGTCACGTATTATGTTACATCTTGGACAGTGTTGCTTGTGTCGGCCTCAGCATAAAGGAGCAGTGGACCTGTTGCCATAAAGAACTCGATCTGGCTACAGATCAGCTTGACCTTTATGGTGCATCACTGTAGCATGTAGGGGCTTTATCCGTCTGCCATAGGCTGAGATACAGCTAATTTTCCGTAATTAAAAAAAAATTTGACGTTTTTACCTCCTTAATGACCTTTGACCCCAATATAAAAAAACCCTCATATACACCGAGAAAATGCATTGTTACAGTTTAAATATTTAAAAAATCTGCTGTGCTTTGTTATTTAGCTTAAAACCGGAAATGACGTCTAAATAAAAAATACCATGCATACATCGGGTAACACTAATGCATATATAAAGTTTATGTCACTCTGGTCTGGTTACGTTTTGAGATTTAAACAAATTAACATATTTGATGATTTTTGGTTTTTCACCGGAAGCGACCCCTTAATGACCTCAAAGACCCTGGTTGGTAGCAATGCATGTGTGCTAATTACAACACTCTGCATGCTATGTAATTGTAAAAACAGTGATTTTTTGAATATTTTTAGTTTTCAAACCGAAAATTAACCCCTTAATGACCTTTGACCCCTTATCTGTGAACACCCTGTAGACACCGACCAAAGTCAAGTCACATGACCTAAGCATTTTTGCCATTGTGAGCAGGTCAAAGGTCAAATGGAGTTCAATGTCATGTCACATGTGGGGACTTGGTCAGTGGTGTTTGTGACCAAGTATGGTCAAAATTAGTTAAAGCATGACAGAGCTAGGGCGAAACGTGGCAAGTCACGCAAAATGTTACGTGTTGCCAGAAGAAGAAGAAAGATTCGATAGCATCCGGTGTCCCGGCTAGGTAAAGAAGAAAGAAAGAAAGAAGAAAGAAAGAAAGAAACAGTTAGATTTCAAGACCTAGCCGGTGTCCCGGCTAGGTAATAACTTGATCATTAAAGCTCCTAGCAGCATAATTCTGATGTTTTTAGGGTCAGGGAATCCAATAATATCACCTTAACCAATAGAGGACCTAAATTTTCAAGATGGCTGCCACTGAATTTCAAAATTGCTGTCAATTTTGCTTATATCTCTGTCTTTGAAACTCTAAGGAGCATGTCCCTGATGCAGATACCTGTGTTGTCGTGATCAAGGATCACCGCATCACCCACCGCTGGCCAATGTGAAAGCAAGCGGATTTCAAAACCTCAATGTATTTGCTGGAATCCTTGATATATGCACAGGCATTATGGATGAGAGACATGCTCCTTAGGCACAACATCCTTTTTGGTCCTATAGCGCTATCGGTGCCCGAAGAGATACCGATGTCACTTTTTATCGTACTCTGAACATTTACTCTGAACTCGTAAGTGTATTCGTATTTTTATTTAACGATTGATTTTAAATGGAGCCATTTAAAAATTCAGTGGCAGCCATCTTGGAACTTTGTGTCCTGGGCTGTTATGTTCTTAGTGATTTATTGGACTTCTCGAGCCTGCAAACATGGGTATAGACATCAAAATTATGCTTGCATGAGCTTCAAGGACTGAGATATAGGTAGATATTTTCAATGTCGGCCATTTTGAAATTTTGGTAGCCATCATGATCCTCTGTTGTTGTAGGTGATACTATTGGATTCCTTGACCCTAAAAACATGGGTATAGACATTAGAATTATGCTGATTTCATTGGGAACTTTTATGCATCGGGCACCTGTTTTAGGGTCTTTTGCAAAAGCATAGTGCGTGGTGATAATCCTGTTTGGGTGTGAGCTGTGGTGGATTTTCCAGCAAATGGCCGGATATTTCAAGCAAGCGTATTATGAGCGCGGTACATTCGAATTGTCGAAGATATTCAAAAATGAGTGACATCAATTACAATGACTTCGTGAATGACCCAGTGTTTTTATTTTATTATTTGAAAATGAATCGTCGTTTATTGCGATGTCTTACTATGACTATTATGCCTAGGCAGTGGTTCGAAGCCTGGGTAGAAGTATTATTCAAAATCTTTCCAAAAGTCCTCGACGGCGCTGTGCCGTTTTTCAAACACGCTCTTAAATAAAATTGATCGGCAAGGTCCCTTACTTAGATTTACGTATACGAAAATAATGTCAACACGATTTTGCTGTGATAAAAATAAATCAGTTAATCCATGAATAATTTAAGTCATAAATAAATTAGGCTGATGAAATTATTTATTTGTCATAAAATACTTATACGATATGTTATATTTTGGTGCGGGAAATCGTAGTACATATTAAAAAGTCAACGCGGTTTTTAATTAACAACCCGATTCCCTGCATATTAATTAGCGTTATCATAATAAACGTGAAATAATTACAAAGTATTTTTTAATATATCCCGGCATATTTATTCATGAACGCGTCATGAAGGAAAGACCATTGAATAACGATGCTCCGAGTCATTTTGTAAGGCTTTAACAAGTCCCTTAATACGTCTTTATTGCATAACATTTTGATTATGAACTTGTTATATTTTTCCCAAATTTGAATTAAAAATCTCATTAATCCTGAGATTTGACAATAGATAATATCAAAGATAATGAATACCAGATTGTCATAATAATTTATGCCATAATCGTTTTTGGCCCATAGCGTTTAACTGTTTCAATAATGATGTCATTGTACTATTGTATCAAATTACAATGCGTATAGTGATTTTAATCATTGACAATATACAGCCCAAGAGCTGTTGACTTTTCACAACAATTTACCTGTCATAGCTTTTGTTTTTAGACCGATTGGAAAATTTTCGCTCGTCTCCGCGCACCGTCGGAAGGACCCGAATATCCCCAATTTTCTCCCCATATAATAGGTGACGGCGCGATTGTACGTGGCGGTATACATGGTATAGGCCGGGAGTCCCGTTTCTCCTTCTCTAATTCTGTGGTCAATTCTCGTAAGCTGTGATTCCTCCGTAAATTTGTGGTCTTGCGTAGTATGTTATTTAGGGGCCGGTATTAATTCAGCATTTTCATAAAAAAAGGTAACATTGAAGTCAACCAAATGAGCGGGTGTTCTTTCAAACCAATAGAGGGTGTTCTTCCAAACGTTTCGTCGAATGATACTATGCTTTGGAAGCCTCATTTTCAGGAGAGGAATAACACGATTCCCTGAAATAATTCCCTGCGACAAGATACTTTCGAAATTAAGAACTAACATCGACAATTCAAAATAAATCCCGATCGGATACAAAAAAAAAACTCGCGCATGGTCGTAATATCGCTCTATAGTGGCCTTCAAAAATTCATACTTCATCCGAATGGCTCGAGGATCATGGTCCTTTTGTTTACGAATCTTGCATTCTGATACCGTACAATTTTCTTGTATGAATATTATGTAATAGCAACATTAATCACCCTTATTAGTGGCTAAGAGGGATGTCATATTGACCCAACCTAATGGCTATTTATATTGTGAATTAAGTTTTTGCTTGGGAAGTCAGTCTATTAGCAAACAAAATCTCATATAAAGGCATAAGCAAATATGCTGACGCGATAATACGCACAGTATGTAAAGACGTAAATACTTGACACGATAGTGAGGTGTAGCTCGTTTAATTATATGCTTTGTAAGATTTATTCTCGTCATAGTATACCTGTGCTGATAACATCCTGTATCCGGTATGAAAACACAGCACCAGACATTGTTCCCGTAAAAGAAACTGTATCCATGTCCTAGTTGAACTGGAACATGATATGGAAAAAACATATGCCAGGCTATTGAGCACTGTGAGAAAGTGAATGTTAATTTGACATCAGAGTATTAAAACATAATAGAGTCAGCCTCTCATATTTGTTTTGTAAAGGTTGAGGAGATTCTTAATTCATATGGTTCAGTTCATATGTGTCAAGTGTCTTGCGCAAATACTAGATCGCATTTAAGTTGGGATCGCATTACATTTGTCCTTAGATAGATGGATGATAATTAAGAATAACGACTTATCTTTAGAGTCGTGTTTTAATTAACCCATAAATACAGATTTATGTGTATTTATGGGTTAATTAAAACACGTATTTCTGTATTTATAAATACAGAAATAGAGAAATCCGCATTTACTGATCATATGTCAAGAAAAATCCATATCGAATTGGACAGTTCATCAATCATTGACAGAGAAGAAAGTAGTATCATTATTATCATTATTATTATTTATATTATTGTTATTATTATTATTCGTCAAACATTGTAATAACGTCTGGATTAAAACATTATCTCTTCGCGTTAGTAAAGCGTTGCTGATACGTACCGGTATCTGCGTAACGTTTTCTGAGCGTATTATTCAAACCTTGTTTCCAGGTCTGGTCAAACCATGGAAGTAATACACATGGAAGCTGGTCGATTCAACACCTATTGAA
The DNA here is from genome assembly GCF_039555335.1 of Amphiura filiformis. Lineage (NCBI taxonomy): Eukaryota > Metazoa > Echinodermata > Ophiuroidea > Amphilepidida > Amphiuridae > Amphiura > Amphiura filiformis. Next base: position 20,878,679 of record NC_092632.1, on the reverse strand, counting down.
TTATTTACGTAACATTCTATAGAGAGTACGTATCAAGCTATTGTGATAACAATGTAGTCGGCGTGTCTTTGATGTGGATCAGACTTGCCGCCCTTATTGCCAGTTCGTTTATTTACAGTTTTATTATTATTAGCAAAAATCGTATTTTTCTTGATTATGTTTCAAGTATGTTGTTTTTATTCGGAAAAAAATGACAGGGATGTTAGATTTGTAATCCATAATTACAGAAATCCAATCAAAATATAGATATCTACCCTATACTTACAGATTTTCTTCAAAATATTGGAAATCATGCATTTACGTCTAAACCGCTAATTAGCGGTAATAATTGATATGCGCACTTGGCACATGCGTTACATTATAAAATGAATCCCGCATCTATTTGTGTGCCCGGGGCTGCCCGAAATTGCTGTTGACCAGAATGTTCCAGAGTCTGGTATTATTTTTACATTATGCGTAAAATAAATTGTATTTCATTTCATTTTCTGTTTTAAAACTGCTATCTGAGGGTCTAGTATATATATATACATTTAATCGGTAGGTTTTCACATAATTACATACTCTTAATAAAATTGTATAAATTAAACTGATAGCATTCTGACCATTACGTAGGGATTTTATAAAATCTGTTTGTGTTCATAAAACTAGTCATGCATTGCGGTAATATAACATAGCCCACTGTCAGGACTTAGTACACGACCCCGTACTGCTATTGATTTTTAAGCGGGAACTTTGATTTTAGACATGGTACACGTTGACCATGCGTTGACTCAATTGTTCCACTTTCACCTGTACTGCTTTTGTTCAGTATCGCGGCAAGTATGATACTCACTTTGATGTAGTATTTGACCAGCTTCCATGTGTATTACTTCCATGGTCAAACATTGCAACAACATCTGGATTAAAACCTTATCGCCTCACGTGAAGAAAACGTTTCAGAAACGTATTTGTGTAACGCTTTCTGAACGTATTATTCCAACGTTGGTACCAGGTCTTGTCAAACATTACATCAACGTCTCTATTAAAAACCTCACGTGAACGTATTATTCATACGTTGTTACAACGTTCGACCGTTTGAATAATACGTTCGCAACTTGACGTCGAAAAAACGTCATTACAACGTCGACGTCGAAAATAACGTTGTGGGTCACAACACGAATACGAGTTCATAGATTTGCGTGTTTACAACGCAAATGGCAACCTAAAGTCCAACGTCAGTGATCGTCGTGAAACGTAATATGTTGGCTGGTTTGTCATTGGAAGTCGATACAACCAACCGTTGTGGTTGAATGTTACTAACATCCAAAATTCATGCTCACGTATAAAGTATCGTTTTATGTCTGATAAGCATCAAATTGTTAATAACAAGATATAATTATAATTGCAAATTTTCCATCGAAAACCATAAATCAGTACCATTGTACGTTGTACACAACAGTAGGCTGCTCAAATGAAAATATCAATATCCCTGTACAATTTATTTACCTAGTAATTTTGACTTATATTGATTGGAAAGTGTTTAGAGCGGAGAATCGCTTTGCTAAATAAAACCTGAATGCTACAAGGGTTTACTTCCTGTGAATCTTAAACCGGTGAAAAACAACAAAGTCAAATAAAAGAACTGGTAGATCCATACAAACATGCCCAAAGCATTTTCCTTTTGTTTTGTTTTCCCATATTTCCTTGAAAATAAAATGGAAGCCTGTAGCAAACACACGCGTTAGATTTGACACATTTCAAGTTACTTTCTAGACTAAATAATTGATTAGTTCGAGAGTGACTGCTGTGTGCTACATAATTAAGAATTGTCCAAATTTATTGCAAATACATGTAAGGCAAAACAAACTGATTCTCATAATTATGCTGTACTACACTCCATAAAATTTCACAAGAGTATTATTTAAGTTCAGTAAGCAGGTTTTTGACACGAGTGTATTTGTAACTGTTATCTTTACTCAATTCTTAGAATTGCCATTTTCCTCAATGAAATCGGACATTCCTTAGGCCAAAAAAAAAAAAGGTTTGTCTCAAAGCTGACGAGAAATTTAAAAACAAATGCGAAATGCGATTTTTTTTTTTTTTTTATTTTTTATTTCATGGTATTTTGTAGGCCCCGAAAATACGAAAATAATAAAAAAAATATTTAAAAAAATATATATATTGCCTACCTGGCCCTCTGTTGATCAGATTAGGTCAGTTTAGATTGTCATGTAATTTGTGAACAACTCACTGAACTGCTGGCTTGGCGTGAGTCGAGGAAAAAGTGACAAAAATTTGACCATGAATTATGTTTTATAGTCAAAATATTCCACTAATTCGATTAATATAATGATATTTGGCCTAAACTTGAACTCATTTGAAATGAAATGTCAGTTTTTATTGAGTTTTTACACTCATCCATGTGCTTGCAATGCTGTTGAATTCTGCACTTTGGCGATGTTGGAACTGCATTTTATTGAATTCGGCGAACTTTTATGGCATAAAGCAACATTTTTATAGTAAGTGCACTGCTTGGAAACTTTCTTAAAAAGCGAGATAGATGGTTTAGAATCACGGCGAAAAAATTTTGAGAAAAAATTATGATTTTCGCCGATTTTTTTCTGGAAAACACTATAAAAAATTTTGAAATTTTTTGAAATAAAAAAAAATTCCGCATTTGTTTTTTGTCAAATCGTGGGATTTTACAAACGCGCGCGTCAGCTTTGAGACGAACCTTTTTTTTTTGGCCTAAGCGAAGATAATGAGTTCGTAAGTTATGGTATTATACAATTAGAAATTGAGATATCGGCCTTTAAAAATATTATTGACAATGTTGAGAGTAGGAATTACCTTGAAAAATGTCTCAAAAATACAAGATGCCAATTATATTCCGGTCTGAAACTATCCGACAATATTTTTAACATTAATATCATCACAAATTCGCAACAAACCCAAGTTGTGAAAAAATAACCCCGGGCAGATTTTTGGCTATTTCTCAATTTACGATCCTGCCCAAAAGTGTCTGCTTTTGACATGACACGTCACATATGTTAAAGACAGTCAAAAATAATGAACATACGAAGGAAAGTCTAATTATTATTATTATGATCCTTTTGTTTGTAACAAATCATTATAATAAAGGTAAAGCGATGTGTTAAAATTGACTAAATTTAAACGCGATATTCATACGCAGAGATTGCCCATTAAAATGTGTGTGATACTGTGCGTACAAAAAATGACATTCCGATTTCCCATTTTGGATTCCAACGTAGAATAAAACGCAGATGCTACGTTGAAATATGCTGATTTTACCTCATGTCTAAGTCCATGCAACGCGCCCAATTTTCAGGACGAAAAAGTCTCATTTTGAAAGTAAAGTCATGATGTATGGATGTAGTAATCTTTAATCTACCAAAATATATGTTTTTGGGCAACTATAATATTTGGGGAGCACAAAAAACCAATTACGTTTAATCAGCATGTAGGTCAAAATTTTAGTCAAAATCAAAAGCGGCCTGTTTGAATTAGGCAGAGACTCGGCTTACTGTTATTTTTTCAATCACTATGCCCTCTATCGACCTATATTAGATTAGATCAAATATTATAGTCTTCATTCCAGCTGACTTGTTCTCCTTCGTGACGAATGAGCACAATCCAGTTTGGAACCGAGACTAGCAATATTTAACACCGTATTAACGTACGTAAAAACGTAGGTGAAAACGTACGTTCCACGTGCTGCATTTGGAACATCGCAAGCTCTCTAATAGTTTCCACATTTCCTCATTGACTGCAAAGTCATGTATTATCTAGTTTAAAGACCAATTATTGGTTTGGGTACATATGAAGACCTGAGCACAAGAAGACCGTAAGTCCACTTGGCCCCTCAACATGTATACACTAAAGTTACGTACGTATAGTTTCTTATGGTTTTATATAATGTTTAATACATGTTCCAGGGTGAAAACATCATGAAAGGTTGTGAAAGATATGTTTTGGCCCCTGAACATGTGCAAAACATTACCAAATTTTACGAAACTATACGCAACTTTAGTGTATACACGTTGAGGGGCCAAATGGACTTACGGTCTTCTTGCGCATCAGGTCCTCATTTGATTGCCGGAGACTTTCTTTAACCATGGAAGAAAGAGATAAGAAGGAACCACAACGAACGCATTCACTTTGTCCACTCCCTTTACCGACATTTAGTTGACATTGTTATTCATGAGGATTTACTTTGATCAATACCCCGCGTTAAATAGGTGATTGGTATTGTATTCCATGTATTTGCATGTCTTCTGGAGCGTGTGTGAAGGATGATTTGAACTAATGACCTTCCGTGCAAGCACCCTATAGGATTTTCTTTGGTGACGTGATCATCGGTCATTGATGGCCTACATCTTTTTCTTCCATTTTGCCCAATTTTTCCGAACTTTGATGACTTTTTTCTCAGAGTTGGCAGTCTTTGGCACTGAAACGAGTTAGCTAGTTACGATTATACACATATAAACTATTAAATTAAACAGGTTTTATGTACCGGACTCAACCGGAACATTGTGCAATATTTAAGAACATTTTACATCTATTTTTCATCGAAAAAGTCACCAAAATCTTATCTTATTTGCTAAAGCTGAAACTCAGCAAAAAAACGGCCGATTCTGATTACCTTTTCGATGTTTTGTAGGACATTTTCTACACAACACGATCAAGAAAACAGTTTGACTGTAGATCCCAAAACAAAGCTACTATACATGTTCAGAGCATCAGTGAAATTCCATAATTTTACTTCTGGGTAGCGTTTGTTTGTTCGTGGATGGGTTTGTTATAATTTTTTTCCAGTAATGATTTTGCCAAGCATCGATCGCGGTAAATGGATCATACATGAAAGTAAGTACCATTGATAGCTTTTCTTTTCATGCGTCAATAGATAAGCGGATTAAAACTTGGCCGATCGAAGTCGTTGTGGTTCCTTCTCATCTCTTTCTTCCATGCTTTAACCGAAATTTAGATTTCCCGCCAATGTTGACAATTGTCAGACTTTATGCAAATGAGATTACGTAATTCAATGTACTCTAATAATAACTGTTGTGTGTTTTGAAAGACAACGGTACAAATTGTATTTATCATAATTATGTAACAGTGATCAAAGTCATGCTTGAGCGGAGATAAATAACAGTTGCGGGAACATAATGCCAGTATCGCTGTTATTCGAGCATTTATTGATTAATAATGTTTTTACTTTTAAAAACAAAGAAAGAAAAAGATGGCTTGAAGAGTGATAGAGAAGGGAGAGAGAGACAGGGAAATAGAAACTAAATTGAGTGAATAGGTTATAAAAATACGAACTTGACTTGATCCATCTCATCACCTGTATATCGAAACTCAATATTCATTTTACAGCAATGTCTTTAAACAAATTTTAATAGCACCTTGCAGCTAAGTTTCACATTTAAAATCGTTTTCGTGTTTGAAGTGTAATATTCTCACACATTCATGACATTTCTGTCATTTTCCTGGATTTTCAGCACAAAAAGAACCCAAGGTAGTTTCTCACCATCCAAAACTTGGTTATCACACGTTGTGTGCTAAAAGGGAAGAACAAGAGAGTGATACATCTGTGTTGAAATTGAACTTGACAGAGTTTTACCTTTTGAATCCAACCAATTTAACGCGGCTGTGTACTCTAGACATTGTTTCTTTCGCGAAATTAAGCTTTTTTGAAATGTATTTACTTTGTTATGTTTTTTATAAATACAAGGAAAGAAAATCCAGATTTGTTAACTCCAACTGCTCTATTTTATGGATTTTATTTCACTATTCCACTCATTTCCGCAATTTTAAAGGAAAGAAAATCTTTGTTGTACCATCGGGGTACACGCGCGCAACAACGCATCGCATTTTGTAGTCGCGCAATTTGTTAACGCACAGATACGCTACGCATACGCAACGCATATCTGCATGCGCGGCGTATCTTATGGAAACACCACGGAAGCACTGATTTTACACAAACCTAGCGGTCAAATGGCTCCGTTTTAGCTGATAAAATGTGAATATTTCAAGTTCTTTTCCCCGATTTAAACATCAAGATATGAATAGATTTCGCCCAAACTTCTCAAGGGGCTGTAGATTTACCCGATGTTCACGTAATGTAAGGTAGAAAAAACTGCCGCATTCTCCTGTGAGCTTCGATCAAAGAGCCAAATGTGACCACTTTAAACGCAGTCAGTCGTGAGCACGGTCGCTAATGAGCTGAATCGGCTAGTTGTGAAATGAGGATCTCGAAGAATCTCATGGTTTCTCGCTCGCAATCCGTGTACAATAATTTGGATAAAATCACGCTGAGCACTGGCTGACCTGAAAGATAACGTGTATACTGGCATCTGTTTTTTAAAAAACATTTCAAAATTGCTTCCAAATTGATAAGGAGGCATGTACATTTAATTCTGTGACAAAAAACGAGACGAAGTTTGCTTTATTTTTGTTGTTTTTGATCATTTAAATGACACTAACTTTTTGTTCATTTTTTCCAAATTGAAAACCTTAGGCGACATTCGTCTACCTCCCCTCCGATTTACCTAATCATGAACTTTTTGACTTCATTTTCACGTAGTTCACATAATTCCGCTTCGTTTGGTATTTTTATAGGTATGTGTTATTTAGATTAAGTGTCTAAATTATTCTTCAAAAATGATGGAAAAATGCAAATTTTACCGAATTGCAGGCCTTTCTCGTGGTATTTTTTGCGTCACCTATCAATCAACATTCGGGTTGTACGCGCCCTAACACAAATACCGCGCCGGCGCGCGGTTAACTTTGCGTGACGCTCGCGCTATGCAAGCGGTGTACAGTGTGATACGCGTTTAAGTTCGCCACAGCATAAATAAGTAAACAAAAAGTTTTAAAATCCTGAATATTTTCAAAACTCATTTCATCTTCGCCGATAACTGTCTACCTCCCGGGTGATTTACGTCAATTTGTACAACATTTTCGTGGCATTTGTATACAAAACCGTTTTATCTTTCATATTTGTGATTTTTACGATTGTGTTATTTAAATTACAAATACAAAATTATTTTTTAAGTATGATGCTTTTTTCCCAACTTTTTACTGAAATTGTTTAGTTCAAAACACACGTTTATTTTTCATCTAAATAATCTTTGATTTCCTTCTTTTTTTGTGACATGCAAGTTCACTAGTTTGGAATGCTAAATTGAGAGAGTGATAATTTTTCGTGTTAAAATAAAGAAATTAGAGCTCTTCAAACAGGGATATGTCATGGGCTGATTGTTCTCGAACCTCATTTTACATTTCCAAAAAAGTGTCTACCTCCTGGTCGATTTACGCCAATTCGTACGGATTTGTCGAGGTATTTGTATTCAAAACCTTTGTATCGGTCAGATTTTTGAATTATACGAATGTGTTATTTCAATTACCGCAGAAAAATTGAATTTAATACTGTGTTTTTTCCGTCATTTGTACTGAAATGTGTTAGTTCAAAACTCACGCTATTTATTCATCCAAATAAACTTGGATCTTCTTCTTTTTTCGCAACGTGCAAGTTCATTAGGTTGGCATGATAATTTGAAAGTTTCGTAATTTTTTGTGTTAAAACAAAGAAATGAGAGCTCTTCAAACAGGGGAATGTCATGAGCTAATTAGTATGCATAATTGGCCACGGAGCATTACGCGCACTGGTTGTTATGCATATTTACTTTCACACAGAGCAGCGTTTGAGCGTGCTCACGACTGACTGAACGGCCTTTATTTCAATGTTCAGTTTCTCGGTAAAATGACGACATAGGTACACGATAACTCAATAAATACAGCATCTATAGGTAAGCAATTATGCTCATCAAAAAAAGCATGATCGACTTAAGAAACTGTTTTCTCATTTTTTTTATATTTTGGTCTATTTCCGGTTTTAGGCATCATTTTGTGCAAATAGGCGTTTGTGAATTTTAAAAAGTTCATTTTAATGCCTTATATGGTCAATATCTCAAAAATTAAGGCCAATATGAAAAAACTAAAAAAAACGTTTTTTCGAATGGCGCCTCAAAATTAAGAAAAAAACAAAACAAAAATATTTGGAAAGAGTGTTTTTTTGTTATGATGTACCGAACAAAAACTGCCAAAAATTCACTTTTTTGTGATTTTCTTCATAATTATTGTTTTTTCACCAAATCTGTATTTATATTGAGATTCATTGATTTCTTGCCTTTATAAAAATGTATACTTTTATATGTCTTGCGTGAATAATTACAAAGTTATGGCACTTTTACTACATCCATGTCTGAGAGTACACAGCTACCTTAAGGTGTTCCCTTTTCAAATCTATAAAGTAATCAAAACATCTTTAATACCTCAACATTTACCTTTACTTATAATAATTCAGCATTATGTTTGTAGCTTTACGTAGCCTTCATTTTAATTTTAATTTTCATAATATTAATTATCATTTTCATATTAAGCGTACGCAAAATAACTACAAAGCAATTTTGTTGATATTTCGGCATATTTATTTACAAACACGTCGTGACTGAAAGACAGCTTAATGCCGGTGCTGCAAGTTATGACGATTTACAAAATAAAACACGTACAAATTGTAGTGTAATAAACGACGGACCTGTCAACACCGTCAAATGGGGTAACTTCGATAAAATCTTTATTTGTGCGATACAGCTTATCCAAACCATCCAAGACTGGCAAAGTGCATCGAAACTCGAAACCAAGTGGACATCATCCTGCTTGATTTCTCGAAGGCATTTGACCGAGTTCCACATTTGACACTCCTTCACAGGCTTTGGTTTTATGGCATTGAGGACAGCTCATATGCCTGGATTGCTGTTTTTCTGAACCATCGCTCCCAGCAAGTGATCCTGGATGGACCTGTATTTAAATCATCTCTTGTTTACTCCAGGGTCCCCCAAGGCAGTGTGCTTGGGCCATTGCTCTTTCTCCTCTTCCAAATTCGGGGTAACTTACTTTAAGCTATTTTAACCCCTAGGGTACCCTTAACAAATTATAAAACTTCAAGCTGTAGAGGGGAACTCTAATAGATAACAATTAATTAGAAGTTAATTAGTTTTGTTGGGAAGAAGTGGTTTAAAAACTCTGAAATTTAACCGAATTTACCCCCCATTTTACAGCATTGAAATACTTTTGTGATCCATCAAAAACCAAACCTTTTATATCAATAATTGTAAATTAATCAAATTTAAAGTTTGTTTTAAGATTTTTGTGCTACAAGCCGATCAAAGGTTGGTTCAAGGCCTTTTGGCAGTAGGCTTGTGTTATCTTAAGGCTTCCCTAGGGGTACTTTTTACGATCTAACGACATAACTATATAGTAATTTTGCCGTAAATTGGGAACCATAGCTAAAGATGATCGGAAAATGGGGCCAGGCGGATTTTTTTTTATAAATAAACTCATTTCTTACTTAAAAACATAGATCCATATTAAATGCTTCGCGCGCGCAAAAAAAATCTTGGCACGGAACAATACATTCCCGTATACCGGGTGTCTCAAATTAAGTTATATGTAGCTTTCTTGAATAACATGAATAATAACTTGATGTCAACTAATATAAATTTTATCCGGCAAGACACACAACATCAGATATAAAGGCATTCAGGAAATTTTTATTGAAATTATAACACCTTAAATTTTCTCTGACACATATATATTGTATATTAGAAACACGCTCTTGTTTCACATTAGTTGTGACATTAATAAGGGGCCGGTATTTTAACGGGCATATTATAAGAGATTATGAAAGGTAAAATGTGCGCTGAAAAAATAAGTGTAAGACAACGGGTGTAGTACCTCCGAATGTGTTCTTCAAACACTTCCTAGTTCGGTGAATCGTTTCGCAGAAGAAGATTACTGTTGTTCAGAAAACTCACGTTCGTAGACTAAAGTCAATTCACAATCAATTCCAGTCGGTTATGCAGGCAAGATGATACTGACTCGCGCTATTAGTAAAACTCATTAAATGAGGCTTTTGAATAATGAAGTAGCTGTTGCGCACTGTTCAACATTTTACATGTATAGTTTGTCTATGAATAAATATATCTCAGTTAGGCATACATCGCAAAATATTGAAAATTTAATTGATGATCATTATTGTACAAAGTGAGAATTTTGGTCTAACCGCAAATAATCAGTGATAATGGTGGTGTTAAAAGATGCCGGACATTTCTCTTTTTTTCAAAAGTTCATGCCCCACCCAAAAATGAATGAGTGGTATATTAGAGTTATGTTGTCCCTGTCTTGTGCTGAATTTTGGTAGAGATTTTTTGCTGTATATGTATAGACACTACAAGTGCCAGTTGTTCTGGCAGAGGCTCATTCACAACACAAACGAACTTACAAGTATTATATTGTCTCCCCAGTTCACAAATGCCCGTGTGCCATGCTTCACTGATCCCGTGACTTTTAGTATTGACTATATGTGACGTGTCATGTCAAAAGGAGACACTTTTGGGCAGGTTATCAATTTTGAGGTTATTACATATCTTAAATATAGAGATATCTTGCTCCAAAACGCCATTTTCCCCAATGAAATAGGACATTCCTAAACGAAGATATTGAGTTTGTAAGTTATGGTATTATAAATATGGAAATTGAGATATCGGCATTTAAAAATATTATTGACAATGTTGAGAGTAGGAATTACCTTGAAGAATGTCTCAAAAACTACAAGATGCCAGTTATATTCTAGTCTAAAACTATCAGACAATGTTTTAAACATTAATAACATCACAAATTTGCAACAAACCCAAATTGTTAAAAAATCACTCCCGGGCAGATTTTTGGCTATTTCTCCATTTACGATCCTGCCCAAAAGTGTCTCCTTTTGACATGACACGTCACATATGCATGATGGATTTTTGGGTTCGAGTCTCAGGTCCTTGTTTCTTACTCATGGAATGTTTGGCTTTTCTCTCCCAAAACAAACTACCTCTAATGATGTTGTACTTGAATGTGGTAGGGCCTATATTCTAAATAATGATAATGGAATGGGGTTTTCTAAAATGTAAAATTGTTTGCCCTGATCAACTAAATGATGCATGGTGGAATATGCTGATTTCCAGAAACCGGAAGTAAAATTGCGTGTTAGTAAAACGGCAACACCAATATTTCTGGTGCGATGAAAAGAACGGACCTTCCTTCTTGTTACTTGCTAAATCACGGATTTAACACAATAGCGAGGTGCTATTGTTATGCTATAAGATTTATTATTGTCATAGTATACCTGAGTAGACACCGTTCTAAATTATTTGTAACACATGTGGAACTGGATAGGGTATAGACTTCTCTGTAATCTACTTGCCAATTGCACATACTCCAGCTATTATAAACCTCGATTTGTATTAGTTTGGGCACAATTTTCCTCGTCTGATCATTTCAGCGACCATTCCTTATTTGCTAACTCTCCCCAAAGTTCCCGGCCAAAGTGCCCGATCCAAATCAAGAAACTGGTAGATCTCAAAATCAGAATGATCCTATAAGTTAGCCCCCATTATAATTATGCCGAGATATGTTGTATTCGATAACATACGTATACTGTACCTTTATCATTTTTAAGTAAAGTTGAACAATGATGGCGCTATTTATCTTAAATCTTATTTACATCTTTACAAGGGATATAATTATATTAAAATATCAGTGGCAAGGAAATTATTCAAAAAAGTTTTTATCATGAAATTTAAGGAATAACTCATATCGAGGGTTCAGCACCAGAAAGCCGTAATTCACTATGACCAGCCCTCACAAAATGAGCATAAATTTATTGAAGTAGGTGAACGGTACTAGGTCGCACTTAATGTGAGAGTATTTTGTCTCTTAAATTCTTAAAATATATCAGGGTGATAGAGTGGTATATCAAATATAATAGAAATAGGGGGTGCACTATCGACTAGTGGCATCAAAAAAATTCTAGGCCCTATAGTTAGCGTGTTCTGACATATGAAAAGGTTTGACAATAAAAATGAGCACGCAGAAATTTCCAAGCACAGCGAGTCTAGACTTTACTCAGACAGTGTTTTACTACATGGTTGAGTGCATAGCATCATACGACCTGTGTGAGATCTAGTGGAAAATAGAAATCTGCAATTGGTGTTTGTAAATTCTCAAGTGTTCCCTTCATCCAATCAGAATTTTTTATAACAAGGGCTAACACTTTTTCTCATGAGGTCAACATAATACGTAATTCAATGTTTATAGCAATGCGAATGTGGTACATTATGTTGAAAACGACCTATCCCAGCACAATTTTTGGAACAAAATGTAGGTTTTAAAAGTCAAAACGAAAAGTGTTTCTTAAATGAAAGAGCGCACTTATATGCTAGCCTCATTAGAATGAGCAATGGCCAATTATCTTCAAAAAAAGTTTCGCCTGTTTTGAAATACAGTTGTAAATTCAATAAACTATGACTTTGCTAAAGAGCGCTTACAAATTGATATGGGACCAAATTGTTGGCCATGTCCCTACTATTACGTTTGGTAAGTTAGAGAGAAAAAAACCCATTTTTATTTAAGAACCGAATTTAACTTTTAGGTTTTAAAACATTTTATATATGCTATATGCATCAGTGACCTTGTGTGAAAAAATCAAAGAATTAGCATTTACCGTTTTGTTTTCATGACAAATTTTATAGCAATACCCCCATTTTAATGTTTGTCCAAGAGACATCTAATATTTGAATGTCAGCCCACTCTGTGTAAGGTAGATTAGGAACAACTGCCTCATTGGCACTGAAATAAAATGGAGTACACAAAGTGTTATTGCCCTTGGTCTTGTTTAATTATTTGTTGCCATTTTCATTTTAACTTTACTTTAAAGATGTTTATCCTCTATCAAAAACATACAAATTAGTAGGCGGGTTTTTCAAATGTCAAAATGAAATGTGCGCAATTTGAAATGGAGTGAATAACAAAATACCCAGTAAGTTGGAGATGTTGGATTAAACAAACTGGAGTTGGAGTCGAGTGGAGTTGAAGTCGAGTGATGTATGAAGGACTTAAAGTAATGTTAGAAAGCTTGTTTGAAAAGAAATTATAATAACGCAAAAATCTACGTACCTTATTTAAGTTAAAGTCAGTTTCAGAGCTGGTGCCTTTACCGTGTATTGTGTTGTGATGTGCCCTGAGTAAATTTAATTTAATTATTTAACTTTGTTTACAAGCTGAAAGTATTTCATGAGATGTGAAACCCCCTTGTACTTGAAAGAGTTGGTGTGGAATGTCATTTTGGGACCCCCCCCCCAAAAAAATTATTGTAAACAAAGTCAGATATATGTTTGGAACTTGGAAATCCCCAGTTCAGTGTATCGCATCATAGGAAAACTCCTCAGGAAGTGATGTAATGAGAAAGGTTAAGGGGGTACTACACCCCTGTGGTAAATTTGTGACTACTTTTGCATTTTTCTCAAAAATAATAACACACTGGTAACAAATGTTATGTATATTATTGGGGCAAGGAATCCAATTACTACACTGAAATTTCAGTGACTCAAGACAAGCGGTTCAGTAAATATGATAGGAAATGAGGTACATCCTAGCGGTACCTTATTTCTTATCATAAATAGCGAGCCGCTTGTCTTGGGTCACTGAAATTCCAGTGTAGAAACTGAATTCCTTGCCCCTATAATATGTATAACTTTTGTTACCACTGTGTTATTAGTTTTTGAGAAAAATGAAAAAATAGACACAAATTTATGGAGGGGTGTAGTACCCCCTTAATGTGTATAATTAATCTTGAGAAATCACAAGCTTGCATCATCTGTGAAGATGTGAATGAAGTGATGGTTTATTAACAGATGATGGGTTTTGCATGAGTACTAGTATAAAAGCTGGTGGCTTGAGTTTGGACTTTACAGAATGTCATGGGAGATTGTAAAACTCCACATGTGTGTGCTGGTCTTCGTGCTTCAAAAAAGAAGTACATTTTAACCAGTTTACATAGGCAATAATTGAGCTATTTTTAATACAGCAACGAAGGAGATTTCGAGTACACAAATGTGCTCTTCCTCATCAAAGGTTTAACGTTCTTCTGTCGAATTACTGGAATTTGCTGGGTTTATAAAAACAACACATCTGTCAAATACAGCGGAGCAGTGTTAAAGAAGAGATAAGCGTTTGGAGAAAGCAGCGCAAGGATATCATTGTTTGGAGTAAGCAGCACCATTTTTGTGTGGGGGATTTTATACGCAAGGATATTTATAAGTGCAAGTGTACAAAGGACTTCGCTGATTTTCGCAGGACAAGTGATTAAGGATATTTACATCAGATGTCCAGAACATTGCAAGAACTCTGTTATCTCTGTTATGTTATGTGGCTTTCAAATGAAGTCACCCATTCAGTGCATTTGAAATGTGTTTGGACCTTAAGCTATTTTACATGTTTACTTAAAAGGGTTTGTAATATTGGTAGTATCAAGATAACTAAATTTATAACTATGCGGGAAATGGTAATACAGTTTTAATTTTTTTCAATACACTACGTAAAGTAGTAAGAAAAAGGGAAATAAGAAGGTAGAATACTATTTAGTATGAAAATTAGAAATGGTTTCATGATCTAGTGTCTGATGACATTCTTTTAAAACATTAAATGTTAATATTGTTAATTGAACGTGTTAAAGACAGTCATAATAGCTTCTCTTTTTCCCCTCTGGCTCATCTATCCCCGAGACTCAATCTCTGAATTCTTTCTCCCCTTTCTTTATATCGCATTTGCAAAGTGAACTTGAAATTTGAATCCAACATTTAATTGAAGACGGAAAGAGAATAATATAAATGGGGAAATTGGCCTCTTTGGGTACAAAGTACACGAGTCATTTTGAACTCATGAAAACAAGCGGGAAATATCTCGAACAAATTTGTTCATGTACAGGCGACATTAAATAAAATCCGCCATGTCCACAGGCGCGGCAAGTCGATCCCATTGAAATGGAGTTATATTTAAATCACTTTAACTAGTTCAGTTGCACTGATATTTGGAAATGTTAAATCAGTCTTTTTAGAACAATGCAATCAAAATTAAACGCAAGTCCATACAATTTGAGCATGATGAGTTAAACTGCTACCAAAGTTGTGAAAAAAATCTACGTAACCTCTTTGTATTGTGTTTTGAATTTTACAGATTACGGTGTAACTAAAACCTAAGTTATAATCATTATACTTGGACCAGCACAAAATTGTGGATTGATATCAATCTAACGTGGGTGAGTGGTAATATCCAGATTCACGGCATATAGTATTTACCTGTAGGTTGTAGTGTTTCCTTGCATGTCTTGCTGTCTTCTACATGTATTTATACAAACAACAACAACCTACACTAATATATAGGACTTTTGTTGCACAAAAGGGGTTTGTTCCCTTTTCGGGCGTAGTAACAAAAGTCTAATAATTTCAGCCATAGGCTGTTTAAATATATTCCCGATCTCTATATTCCATCAATTCAGTCCGTTATGAAACATGTTGGAATGATTATGTTTTTAGTAGATTATGTAAAAAGTATGTTGAAAATAAGAAGAAGAAAATGAGAATGAACTTGAAACATGTGATATTTGAGCATGGTTCAGGCAGAATGTCCCGCTTCGGTTACCTTGATATCGATTCGATAGATCATGTAAAGTCATCTGTATGCTTTTAATGACACAGCGAAAATTGGTTTCAGTCTTCAGTTTCATGGCGATTAATTTACCTCTATTTTCAGTCTTCCTGGCTGCAAATCTTCGTATAGTTCGTAATTATGTTCAAACTAATGAAGCCAGCATCATATTCATCTTTTAGGAGATCAGGTAATGATAGAGTCAAGTGTGTTGAAACTTGTAAATATAAAATGCTTTTGTAATGTCGCTATCAGAAAAATTAATGTGTAAAAAAATGTTGATGCCAATTTTAATTACATCAGAATGATTATCTCCGAAACAGCTTCCCGTACCTTGTTCAGCTTTTGAAAGATGAAATAATAAGATTGTTATTAGAGTTCAGGAAAAGCATTACATATTTTGAGAACACGAGTACTTAATCACTTAACATGCTTAATAAACCTCGTTTTTAAACTGGAAAAGATGTTTTACAATATAGGACGAATATCACTTAGGCTGCACAATAATTATCTGTACCCCCTGAATAGGCAAAACGAAGGGTGTAGCAAGATATTTTTGGTGGGGCAAAAGGGAGACTCAATTTGTGGCAGGTACAAAGAAGGGGGGAGTGATTTGTGGCAAATTCAAAGGGGCCAAGATATTTTGGGCACACATTTTTGGTCATCTTTTGAATAAAATGACTTAGGAAAAGTGTACGGAAACGTTTAAATAAGTAAAATATCCTTTACGCTACATTTGCCTTTTATATTTCTAGATTTAGGATTTGCAAATTGGCAGGCCATTTTGAAAATTTGCACAGCTCCAATATGATAACACAGATACGAAGAACAGGTATACTATTTACTTCATTTCTACATTCTCTTTCTTCCGTTCATTAAAAGCTCGGACTCTCATCAGTCAATCATTGTATTTGCAAGTGACCTTGAAAATGATTATCAAATAAGAAATTAAATCAATTAGAAAAGCTATAATTGTCAAACAAATTGCTAAATTATTGAATAAGATATGTACCCTCATGCGTATCTTTTAGACCTCTGCATCTGATACTGTATGTCTAATATTCATGCTCACGTAGTAAGTATCGTTTTATGTTTTGATAAGCATTGATTTTTTTTTATTTTTAAGTGGACAAACAGTAATGCAAAACTATGCACAGCTCGTACATTTCTGTTTATACGGTAGCATGGGGCACTTACCATATGGATGCTTACAGACTTTACAAAAAGAATCAAAGAAAGCAATGTGCTGATATAATTTGGTATCATTAACTGATATTTAAAGACATATTATAACATTTGCTGAGGAGGACGCCCTCACTGGGGTTTTTTTAATTCATTTTTACACGATTATATTGTACTTTATTAAACCAATATACCCTGCAAAAATCAAGAGTCTAGGTCAGGGGTCCGCAAATAGCGGCGCGGCGCCGTTTAGATTTTTTTAAATAAATCAAATCAAATCAAACCCTTTGATCAAACTTCATCCATCAGGAATATCTCCAATATTCTACATTTCAACATTAAACACTGCGATGCCCAGTTTATCCTCGTAAAGACAGGCTAAAATAGTACACAATATTGCACCAAATGACGTCATATGCACTTCAAATTTAAAAAAAATCGATAGCTTCACAGGGGAGCCCCCCTTTGACTCCCCCGGCGGTGCTAAATCACCACGATGGATGCTTCGCAGCCATTGAGTGGCGCTTTACAGTTTTCTTTTATTTCATGTGGCGCTTCAAGAAATCTACTTGAGGAAGCCTGCTCTAGGTGCTGTATTTTTCTCAAAATCCGAGATTTTGAATAAAACGACGGAACTGGCGTTTTATTATTACGATGGAATTATTGGTCGAACGCATACACGATGTTCATAACACACAGTACGTACACGGCGTGCGGGACGGTATTCTACACAACAAAGGGTCGTACCATAACATGACCGAAGGAGTGGTACGTATTGGCGACATATGCGCTGGTAGTAAATTCCAATTTTCTTTGCTTTGCCGTAGTTGTTCGGCTCAAAAATAAAAGGGATATATCTGACAGTAAAACTAACATTTTATGGCAAAGAAATGCTTATCTATTTTGTATGAAAATGTAATAATTTGGCTTTAAGTCACACTGATTTTGTGATGGACGTAGATGGGCGTAATGGACGTTAACAATCTAAAAAAGCATAAATAAAGCGTATAGATATTTTTTCGTTTTAAATATACAACATGATTGATACCTATCAAAGTACGCGGGACACATTATTTTTAACAGAAGTAGGCATACTGGTATTACATTTTCCGATTGCCTGTGTGAAATCTGATAACATTTTAATGCAGTATATATCTTGTGGTAGTGTTATTTCTTTGAATACGTATCTCTATTTTGCGATGCTTTTGCCCATTTTCTGGCTGAAATAATATCTGAAAGTAGTGTAAGGTTGAGAGGCGACCACATCAATTTTTGTAGAGTGTAATTGCCAAACCCAAAGGGGAGCAGAAAAAGGGCATTTCGTGATTATGACAGTTATTAACAATCTGCCTGGAGAGAATGGCAACTGTTATTAAAATCTTCTTTTAAACTTTTAAACTTTTTTTTAGAAAATTCTTCTATTCCAATCGAAAAAAATATGTATTAAATGCGCGCGTTGACTAGAAACAGAGAAAGTAACATATGAATATTTATGTGGAATTATTATTTCCTGCTCAGTGAGGGATTTCAAACCAATTGCAGCTGGCCATTATGATTGTCACACGAGAGTAGTAACAAGAAAATGCGTACTTTGAAATCCCAAGATCAACAGGAACGCGGTAAAAATATAGGGTAGCAGATTTGTACGTTTTACAGTGAAACTACAGTGAACTGGTAAAACGTGAAACTTAGTACGTGGTCGTTGGATTGAGATATCTTTTATACACGATGAAAATAATAAATAAACTCAATATGGGGTAACAAGGAACAAATCACTGGTGTAAAAAGCGAACATGGCCGACAGTAGATTTTACACAATCATTAAGGTGGGGTACAACGTATGTCTCTTACGGGCCAACCTATTTAAACCAACAGTTTTATTATCCAAAGTAATTTGTTTACCCAACAGTGTACTTCGGATATATTTATAAATGCGCTTTTATAAATACGCATGTGACCACCGCCGCGCTGCCATAACAGCTTATAGACCGTAAGTCTCGAAGTGACCTTCTACATATAGCGAGTGGTCTTCCTATACATTTGAATACAAAGGCGGAACAACATAAGACTGATGTGCAGCAAAATTGTCTATTTTGTACAACTTTGTGATTATATTGTAAACGTTTCCGTCGTTGAATGTTTGTTTTTTCGTCATCAAAGTTTCAAAATGTTGTTTTTGTTAATATAATTACAAATTCGGAATTTCAAAATGTGTAATAATTTTGAAATTCAATTAATACTTAAATTTGATGATATTTATCTACTGAGTTCCTATCCCTTTCTGTAGAGTGGTCAATGCATGAGGATTGGTCACACTTGCTGGTCTTGGTATGTCGTGCCCATGGGTCACATGCGTATTTATAAAAGCGCATTGATAAATATAACCGAAGTACACTGCCCAATGTGTAAAATACTTTTTACTGTTACATTTTTAATGTGTACATTTACCAAATTCAATCAGGGAGCTGTTTTACCCAGCTGTTGTGTTACTTCTTTTACTCAGATCAATTAAGGGATAACGTATTATACATTGCTGTTGTTTTTTCCATTGATTATACACTAACCTGTGTATAAATGGCTGATCTGCAGTAGACATAAAAACGGCGCACACCAATCGCTTGTGGATTTTGTATTTTATTTTTATGAGCTGCAAATTCAACTGAACAACAAATTATAGTGTGCCCCGAATGTTGTGAATGCTTATATTTAAAACAATGGGTCAATTTCTCATTTTAGTTTATAGAGGCCAGAAGATGCCAATAAAAATGAAATAACAATGTTCCGTCCTTTCTTTCCAGAAACAGCTAAATATTGTAGTATTGTCCATTACAGTACTTGGATTTTACCATGGCAGTAAAAGACAAGTTAGACGGCAGTTTTTTAGCATTGTACACAACATGAAGCACATTGATTTTGCAAGTGAATATAATGAGTCAAAATCAGCATTAGATAATATATTCATGTAACTAAGAACTGCCATCTCTCATTACGGACACATTTATCTGATGTTATCATGGATTATGGACAATAATGGTGCACGGGAGACTTGTTTGACTGGTATTTACATTACTGTTATTTACACACAAGATTGTTACAGCGATCGTAACAATGTTTAACGGTCGGTAATGAGACATCTGGGATGGGAAAAGAGAATGTATTTTTAGTATCAGGTATTCAGTTCAAATATACTGATTATCTCACATCATCCATGAAGCAAGCTTGTATAAAAAGTCATTTTTTCCTTAGTTTGCAAAATTGCTAAGGTCTGTTATGTAATGTTCTTTCTGTCTGTCAATCGCATAATGAGCCATCGTAGCCATATGCTTTGAGCCATATTGACCATAGTTGGTCGTTATTACCATAGGATGGGGGCACAAATGCCAATTTCCTGTTAAAGATCATCTACTTCCGGTCAATGACCAAAAATGATGATGACTCTTGCACATTAAAAAATCAGCTACTTTAAGACAAATGTTCATGACTACTTTACGAGGAATCATTATGCAGAGTAATTTCAAGGGTTATTCCTGTGAAGCAAACTCCTGTAACATGATTTTTTTTTTGAAGAAATATTTATTCAGTTATTTGATATGCAGGCAGATAATATTAGTATTATATTTTTTCAACACAAATGCATTAACAGTATTTGAGTAAAATTTCTTGTTGTGGAAACGTTGAACCATCGCAGAAACTTACAAATAAAAACATCATCTCCATCATCGAGACATTTTAATTTTCGCTCAAACTATCATACTATATATTAATGTAAATTGACATACTGACAGTAATTGAATTCAAAAATATTTTTCAGCTGAACGCAGAACATCTAAAGATATCGACAATTATAAAGGATAGAATTTGCTGGTAACATTGTCAACCCAAATGTTTTCTCTAAAGTCATACATGCACATTTATCACAGTAAGAATTTCTTTGACAACATGTCACGTAATTAAGTGAGTGAGTGAGTGAGTGAAAGACTTATAACAACGGATGATGGCAATGATGGTAGGCTCTGGGACATACACCTTAGAGGGATGTGAATAGCCCGGGTGAATAGCACAGATTCTGTGCTGTACTCTGATACCTATGATGAATCAGCAAGATATCAGAAGACTTATCAACTTCGGATCTTTTCGTGTTGAGCATCTCTCTACTCGCTTCGCTCGCAATATTATTCGAGGGGCATCGCTACGCTCACGTACCTATTCGAAGGGTGTCGCGGTTTGCGAACGGGGCTAGTTCTAGGATTTGAAGTTTCTTCTTCCAGTGTACGTTATAATATATCATAGACTTTGTTCTCAAATTTCTTGTTAGTTAGCATAACACTTTTTAACATATTGATGTAAATTATTATATCACTCATACATAAATTCTAGACAGTTCATTGGTTGATTGCTATTCATCATTTTTACCATCAGCATCTCCGTGTGATAGTTTTTATTCATATCATGATTACAGTGACTTTAGTCGTGTGATAGTTTTACTATCACATGGCATGAAAAAGAAACCATGTGATATCATGATATAAAACAAATATTACATGCTAATATTCGTGTAATAATAAAAATATATCATTTGGTCAAATTTTGACTAACCTATTTCACGAGGCGTAGCGAAAAGTCAAAATTTGACCTCGTGATATATTTTGTACTATCACACTCATAGACATGTAATATTTGTATACCATCATAGTGCTGCGCCGTAGTGCGCCTGCGCCAGGCCGTGCGCTGACTTTAGACTCGCCGATTTAGTTATGAGGTGGACACCAAAATGTGAAGTATGTCACGGCAAAACATGATGTTATGTTGATAAAAAATGTTTTCCCTATCTTGAATAGTATTTTTAAGTAATATAATTTATGTATGAGTGATGTAAAACAAAATTAACTGTCTTAAATTCGTGTAATTGTCGAAATTACACGAATTACCGTTCCGGCTCGTGGAATGGAACAATCCATCTTTCACCTCGTGATTATATTTCGACCACCACACTCATAGACAGTTTATATTTGTATACTATTTTATACTGTTAGACATGCTGGTTTAATAATTTCCTTATCATATTAGTTCACATATTTGTAAAATAGTCAAGTTTAGAATGTTGCTAACTTCGGCAGCCTTGCACTGAACATACCAATGTTTGTCCTCAAACAAGTCTCACACATGATAAACTAGTTAACCTTATTGTAAATGTTTAATAGGAGAAACACTTACGTTAATGTATCTTCTCGACTTTAACTCTTTATTAGTTAAATAGAGTACAAATAGGATCCATTTTTGACTGCTTTACAATGTTAGAAACAAAAGACATCTTACACGACCTGTTAGCGTCTAATTGTATTGTTATTATCGTATTAAGTTGCTGCTAACTGTCTTGAATGGCGTACTGGTATTCATCTTAGTTTGACTTTCCTGGTTTGGTGGATTTAATACCAAGCAAATGATTTGATTACCTTCAAAGTGATCATGGTTAAAATCGCGTTGCACCGTCTATTTTAGTGAAAGTGCGTCAAAAATCAAGTTTACCATAATGGATGCTTGATGATCCATTGCTGTCCTGATTTAAATTTTATGAGGCAGCAATCCGAGATACACGTCGCACTTGACTTAAGCTTGTAATCATGCACGAGACAGGACCTCTCAACATATCATCAGTCTTTTGTTACAAGCATTCATTCCGCCCACAAGCAGGATAACGTGTATTTTGTGAATCTTTAGGCGAGACGAGTTTTTCGGTGGAATTTGTTGGCTGGAAAAATCCCGCCAAAATTTTAAAGTAACCCTTTTCAATGAATGTCATTATATTTATTGTAATTAGCCCGGTTAATTATTGATTTGTTTTTGCAGAGTCTTGAATCGTCGAGTAGTTGTTTGATCCAAAAGCAAAGTTTTTGACAATTCCTTCCAAATATACTGTGCCTGAATTATAATTTATTACATACTTGTGTAAAAACTCCAAACGGGAATAATTGACATAATTTTCAGGTAATAATTTTGATTTGATTGGGGTTTTTTTTTCAGAATTTCAACGCCGAAATTTTGGCCATTCGGATTCATGGAAGACTTATAACACCTCGCAACTGGGGATGGTAATTAAAAACTGCCCCTACTTATCATTTGTGAACATAATATGTTTCAAAATTACGTCAACATTCTCGCGCAGTCACGTTTTAGATATGTATTTCACAGGAGAAAGTAGAAAATGAAGTGGCCACACGTGATATTTAATTGATTTTGACTGTAGGAGACAGGAATTTGATACTCATGTAGTACTTGAGGTTGCTGTTTTGTACGGGACAATACCACATTATGACATGTATGACATGTTATATAAAATTGTAACACGAATTTAATATGTGTATGTTCACAGTGAGGAAGAAAATTAATGTTAGGGATCAAAATTATGAAGCTTTTTACCAACAAAATTACAAATGATTACACAAATACTGCGAAATTTTAAAAAGATTTGTCAATGTTTTGAATATTGCAATTACACTTGATAAATTCAATTCCACTCATATTCGGCAATTTATCATTATTATGTGTGATCTAATTTTGTCTGGACATTCGATAAGTAAATAATTTAATCATTCGTTTCTTAAGGGGTCGATCACCCACCTTTGTACAGTGTTTTTGTGGGGGCTGAGAACACAAGAGACTTATCAAATTGCATTCTATATAAATACGAGGAATAGCCATTTGATATCAAATAATTTAGATTTCAAGTTTTTGAAATACAAGTTATTAATACAAATTTTATGGCAAGTTATTAAAAATGGGATAAGTAAACTTTATAATTCTAATAATATGTACTTAAAGTGTTTGTTGCTGGAGGAAAAGCCGTCCATTATATAGAAATAGTTTGTTTTTTTATCCCAAAGCACCTAAAAGAGTTTGGTCTTTTGGGGGAAAATGTATAATTTCAATACAAAATGTCAAAATTTTCATTAGACGGACGGCTTAGTTTTAATCCCAGCTACAGACACATTTAGTACATGTCATTAGATTTATAGAGTTTACTTCGAGGACTGATAAATGTCAAAAACACAATTTTTTAATAATTTTGTATTATATCGTGGATTTTAAAAAAATCTAAATTAATTAATATCTGAATGATATTCCTCGTATTCAGAATGCAATTTGGTGTGTCTGACGTGCTCGCAGGTTCCACGAAAATACTGTGCAAATGTCGCTCTCCGATCCCTCAAGTATGACTTTAAAAATTGTAATTTGTATTCGATTTGCAAACACAAATTATGTAAGATATATCTTCCTTACTTTGAATTTTTCAACTCCTCAACAAAAGTTTGGAAAGTTTTTTCAAGCATCTATATCTCAGATTATTTGTGACATGTTCATATCGTGTTGCATACCAATGGATAGCTACTTTACAATGACACCACATTTTTCACCTTTTTCACGACTGAGTATACGTATTGTGAATGTAGTGGGGTCTCAAAACGAATGCGCTAAATTAACAATTATTCTGTGCACCAAGCTGCAATTCCATATCTTCGCAATCTGGGACCTACAGAGCCAGGGTAATCAACGACTACCTACAGAATATGGTAGAGAGTATGGAAATGGCCTGCCATCAGCCCAGATCTCAACCCGATTGAACACTTGTGAGACCTGCTTGGTCACGCTATGTGTGCCAGAGTAGCCAATGCAATCACATTGAATGACCTGCAACGAATCCTAGTTGAAGAACGGTATGACATTCCACAGCAACGTGTGACCAGGTAGGTGAGCAGCACGAGGAGACGGTGCTGACTGTCATGGCTGTTGTGGCTGCGTATGTTTTTTCCATCCGCTATTGATGTTATTTACTAGTGTTGCTTTAGCACAGAATAAGGATGAATTTGGCACATTCTGTTTGAGACTACACTACATGCAGAAGACGTATACTCAGCTGTGGAAACGGAGATTGTGTCAAATGTGGTGTTATTATAAAGGGAAATAAAGTAGCTATACATTGATATGAAACACGATATGAACATATCACAAATAAAGGCATATAATATTATTGAAAAACTTATTCATCTATCTTGCTTTCTCTTTTTTTTTTTTCTTTTTTTTTTTTTTTTATTATTATTATTATTATTCGAATATGTTCTTGGTAAATTGTGCATGTACATTTAATTGCCTTTAACAACCCCACCAATGGATATTCTTCTCGCATTCTGGCTGTCAAGGTATAATTATGATATCGTCATGATATTAACAGTTTTTATGACATTAGTGGACTTTTTTTTTTTTTGTTACTGGTCCTTTAATTTCAGCGACATTTTCATCCCAGAATGTCATCCACATTGTCCTCCTTTTTTTATGATCAAAATTGCATCACTTTGAGGCACTTAAAACAGCACAAATTACAAATTGATGTAATTTTCGGATATCTGGCAGAGCCATAAGGCTCGAGGCCACAAATTAATGGCGTCAACAACCATTTACCTTTACTCTGAATATTGCAATAACACTTGATGAATTCAGTGGCACGTAATTTCAGCAAATAACCATTACATCGTGTAGGCCTACTCTTATTTTATTTACTTGATATTCGATTTATATAAGTAAATTAAAAGCGTTATCTTTTTTCATTGCTTCAAGAAATTAATATTTTTTGTACTCTTTTTTATGTCATTGTGTTAGTGTTTTCAAGATTTGTTTCTTTCCATCATTCGTTCTTACTTTCTGGGGTTTTTTCTTTATCGCATTCTTTTGTCAAGGTATATAATATCAAGATAATAATGGTGGATATTTTTGATATAAATAAACATAATTTTTCACCAGGTTCGCCGTCGCAAATAAGCAAGGAGACAAGCAGAAAAAAGTGATCCTGTCCTGGAATCGAACCCAGGACGTCAAGTTTACAAGACCTGTGCCTTAATCACTAAGCCGAACCTGTTGGAAAATTGCGTTTATTTATATAATAATATTTTGATATAATAGAGATAGAGATTGCATTTAAATGGTGTACGTTAATAAGGCAGAATTATTAACTACACATCGTTCCTATCTCCAATAGCATAAAGGACGTGTTTGGAAATATTGAGTTAGAATGATTAACGAGTGCAGATTATTAGAGAGAATAATGTGATAAACACATCACAAACATTTATATTAAGGTCCGGTTATTACTAAAATAACAAGAATATTTACTGAGAGGATATCGTTAAAACATCAATACTGCGCCAAAAAGGTATCCTTCCCGGTATCCTTACACTTGGAAAAATAATCACAATTTCAAAACTGAACCATACTGGGGTATATTTGGTTTTTTATGAACTATCTAATCCTGCCCATTATGACACCATAATTATTGAATCCAATGTGACCTCAAGAAGTAAAGTTACAAGCAATTGAATGGACGAAAATTCAAAGTACATAATAAGCTCAAAACACCTTGACTGACGACTACACTGTTATTCTGTTTCTTTCAATCTCAAAACATTGGGCAACTTACGAATTACGTGTTCTTAGTTTCCACTACTGCGTAAGACCTCTTAAGGGATCAATGTCGCGTTTGCATTGACACAACAAGCATTAATACAATTAGCCCCCGGCGAGAGTTAGATGACTGTTTCACTGAGGACACAGATTTGGCTGAAATTCTGATACTATTTCGTATCAAGTTTCATGGACTTCTGGTTATCAAATAGTTATGATATGTCCCATCCAGAGGTTAAGAACCGAAAAAAGCAATCGAAATGCCCTCTTGACTCTTGCACTTAACATGTATTATTCTTTCATGGATAAAGTGTCCTGGTGTATTTATTTAGTAGTGAAAACTGTTTTCTTTACTGTATTTTTGATTGAATGCAAGTTTCTAACGCGAATTTTATTAACACGGCGCACAAAGTAACAAAGACAAAACACATTTATATACAAAATAAGCAAAAGGTATACTTTTCATAATATTCTGTTCCTTTTTAACTTTGACATTTCGAACTGTTAAAGTTTTCTTGTTCAAGAGTCTCAAAGTAAATGATAAACTAGTTTGTTTGTTTTTAATTAGAAGATTTTTTGACTTCAACACTACATAAAATTTGATCACTAAACGGGAGCGCTTTCACAGTACCCACTGCGTCCTCAACCAGATGTTATGGCTCTGATGATTTATGGCTTGTTGACAACCTTCGATGACGTCACACTAGAAGCAGATGACGTCAAAGGTGTTGTCCTCGTCCCCCTGGTGGTCTGGGGGTATGAGTAGGTTGTCCCAGACTGGATCTAAGTATTTGGTTCTTTTTGCAACACATTTACGTTTTCCCAGTCTATTTGATGGGTGTTTTGCTCCTAGAGATATGCTCATATACAGCAAATTTGGAACCGGCAGCCTTTGATTTATGTTCAGATAGCCATTTTTCCAACTTTTTACCTGTTTCACCAATGTACATGGCGTCACAATCTAAATAGCATATTTCGTAGACGGTCCCTGACTGTTTGAATTCGGTGACACAAGTGTTTGCCGGAGTGTGCGGTATGGTTTGAAAGCTGTGGGAACACCTGCTGTTTTAAATGCTCGGCGAAGCTGCTCCGAAGTTCCTTCCAAATACGGCAGAGTTATTGTGAACCCCTTGGAAGTTTCACTATCCTGTGAAGCTGGTTTTTCACGGTTCTCCTGGGCTCTGAAAAAGGTCCAGTCGCGATAACCGCAGTTTCGGAGCGCTTCTTTCACGTGCTCAATTTCCTCAGCTCTATCCTACGGATCCGTAACAATATCACTCCTATATAACAATGTCTTGATCACACTTAATTTATGCTCCAGTGGGTGGTGTGATGCGAAACTTAGATACTGGTCAGTGTGAGTTGGTTTTCTAAAGATCTTGAACTTCACACTGCCATCGCCAGCCCGCACGATCAGAGTGTCTAGGAAAGTTGCCCGTCTTCCTCTTCCTCTCTGGTAAACTTAATGTTGACGTCTTGCGAATTTATGTGATCTATTAATTCATCCACGAAGTTTTTATAACTCAGAATATGTCGTCGACATAGCGAACCCACATGCGCGGTGGATGAGGAGCGCTCCCGGTAAGCGATCAAATTTTAAGTAGTGTTGAAGTCAAAGTAAAAATTCTTCTAATTTAATTTATACCACTAGGTATGAATATTCTAGGTTTTTTTTTAAATTACAATATACTTTTTAATATGCTAAAAACATAATCAATTACCCTTTAAATGTTGAGATGACTTTTCTTAAAAACAAGAAGGAGAACATTTTTACACTGACATTTGTCGATGGAACCCAAATATTGGCTCGGTTTAATTTTTTGATAATTTGCCCTATTGTAGACGAATAACAATGGTTTTCGTAAAAGTTCTATCAAGCAAATCCGAGTTCACGATAGACAGCTAGCAAAATCAAATTCGGAAAGTCACAAAATATATTACGCATTAGGACACTGTCTAGCAAGACTGGAAGCTAACAATCGCAGTTACAAAATCAGTGCAACAAATATTGTTATGCAATATGAAAGATTTGAACCGACCCATTTGTATTGTATTCCCGAGTTACGTTCGGTTTGCTGAAGGTTTGAAAAACTCCTCTTGAAAACGAAGTTAAATGTTTGACACGGTTTACTGCTTGGAATGCTCGCTCTCGAAGTGACCCTTTTAAAAAGTTCTTAATTAAATCAAAGATACATGAACCATGCATCATATTGCACACAACTTTTTCACCATATCATCTTTAAAACAAAATAAATAGATACTTGATGCTACTGATGTCAGAGGGATTGCCAAATATCATATTGCACACTAATAACCGTCTTATTGCCATAAAGTATCTCTGTTATTCAATTAAAATAGTAAGAGGTCACTTGATGTCTCCAATGTCAGAATCATTGGCAACCTTTGGGATCGTTGAACCATCCACAAAACGCGATCATCTTGAGATTGTTTAACACATTACGTATAGCGCTAATAAAATAGGACTTGTTAAATACAATGCTTCCTTTACGAGTAAAATAGTTAGGCTATATTGAAAGATAATGCATTTTTAGCATTTTTACAATCACAGGTTTTTTTTTGTTGTTTTTTTCATTTAGTATCAGCAGCTTTTGCATCGAGTCTAGTAACAACCGACAATGCTTTCCATACTTTGGGCCATATTTTAACGGACTGTTAAACTACATAATTATACATTACATGTACAGTATTTTTTCTGAAATCTTTATTTCAAGAAACATACACCGGTAAGTCAAAGGCAAAGCAGAAGCTCCACTGGTGGATCATGTACATACATGAGTTGCATAATTGTGTAATTTCAACAAGTAGAAGGATTTGTTTGTTATTTTCATAACATAGCTATTTTCCGCGGTTTGTTTTGCAAGGAGATCACTGGCTTGCGCGACACAGACACTATTTTGCGCAGTTTCATTCGCATTTGTCGCATTCTTGTTGTCAAGGAATATAATGAAAATAAACTGAGTTGTCATATTTTTCTGGACAATTTTAATGCATTAGATAATACTATTGTATAGATATTAACAAATGACAGAAATACCAACATTTCAGTAACTATGGATAATATATCTAAAGAGGCGTGGTCCGATGTCCCGGTGTAATTATCACAAATCATTACGTTTTTGTTCACAAAAAAAATATCTTGGGATTAAATTTCTCTGGGATAATGAGAAAAATATGAGCCTTTTTCTGATTTCAAATCTCAATTTGATAAAGACAAATGGTGGATGAGGCTGTCGATTGGGTGAAGGACATTTAAGACAGGATAATTCACTTAAAGTCATAATTATTGTAACATTTCCAGAGGAGGGCGCCCTCAATTCTGATTTGTGTACAATTGTAACGTACTTTAATAATCTAACCTATCCTGCAAAAATCAAGGTTTTAGATGCTGTATTTGTGACAACACCTGCCATTTTAAATAATTTAGTAAAATCGTTTTATACCCACAATCAAAACATTAGTAGAACGCTTACGCAATGTTCATAACACAGTAATAATTATTGTACGGGATGGTTATAACACATCAAAGGACCGACCTAAGTCACAATCGACGGAGTGGCACGCCTGGGCGATATAGACGCTGAAATTAAATTTTTCATTTGTTTTTGCGTCATTTGTTCGGCTCAAAATTAAAATGGATAATTATATCTTACAGTATATCTAATGAAATTGTAACAATATGACTTTAACTGCACATCGCTTTTATCTACAATAAAGTGTGGATGTGCTATGTAAGTATTGAGTTGGATTTTTATCAACATCGCCAAGTTGTGTGGATTATTAAAGAGATTGTGATAAAGACATCACAAATATAAATTTTAAGTGTGGCTATTACATTATACTCAAATAAAAAAAGATACTTAATACAGAAAGCGAATATCGTTGAAAACACATAGCTTCACCATCGAAACTCCCCCCAAAGACGGATCCTCAACTCATGTAACATAATGTGTATCTTGTAGTCCAATACAAGCTAAATCAACTTTGTAAATTGAAACTATAAGTGTAATAAAGTAAGCACAGTAAATCACAATTATTCTGTTTCTTTCAATCTCAAAACATTGGGCAACTTACGAATTACGTGTTGTTAGTTTCCACGACTGCGTAAGACCTCTTAAGGGATCAATGTCGGGTTTGCATTGACACAACAAGCATTAATACAACAGCCCCCGGCGAGAGTTAGATGACTGTTTCACTGAGGACACAGATTTGGCTGAAATACTGATACTATTTCGTTTCAAGTTTCATGGACTTCTAGTTATCAAATAGTTATGATCTTTCCATCAAGAGGTTAAGAACCGAAAAAGCAATCGAAGTACCCTCTTGACTCTTGCACTTAACATGGATTATTCTTTTATGGATAAAGTGTCCGGATGTATTTATTTAGTAGTGAAAACTGTTTTCTTTACTGTATTTTGGATTGAAGACGTGTAACGTAACGCGAATTTAGCACACAAAGTAACAAAGACAAAATTCATGTATTTTCAATAATACAATAAGCAAAGAACTACTTTTCATGTCTCTGTTTCTTTTTAACTGTGACATTGTGAACTTCTCCGTTAAAAGTTTTGTTATCTTTTTTATGCTGTTACGTAATCAAGTGTGTGATATAATCTTTACATGTGTAGTGTACAGTGTTTATGTGATCATAGAGAAATGCCATAAAATTAATCTATATATGGGGTTACATATTGACTGCCCCTCGTATCAAATAGGAGAAAAAAGATGCAGGAAAAAATGATAATTTGCACAAAACAAAAATGGCCGCTAATGCAGGGCTCAAATTTCAAAATGTGGCGAATGTGGATACAAAAAACATCTAATTGTATTCCTCTATAAATTATTTAGGATTCAAAAAATTACAAGTTCAAATGCATATTCTCATTTATCGTATTTTGGTTCTCAAATATATCAGGACAATAATTAGATTTTCAAGATATTTCTGGAAATTTTTTAATTTGATTTTGTGTATCAAATAATTTTACCAGTACAGTACAGTTATTACATTACAATGGTGGTGTCATTGTACATTAACAAACGACAACAATGACAATATTCCAGTCACTATAAATAAAATATTTAAGACAGTAATTAAGATGACTGCTTATCGTTCCGTACTGCACAATAGCACGTAGACGTGGTTTGTAAGTATTGAGTTGGAGCTATTATGATGAAAGACATGAACATGAAGTATCGGTTATTACTCAACTAAAAGTACATTTTTTTCCAGTATTTAATCTGATAGCGGATATGTTTTCTAACAATGCTACCCTTAAAAACGTAGGAGACGAAGACGATGACAATCATTTGCCCTTCTTACAATCTTGCTAATTGACAAACCGCTTTGTTGCATGGTATTCTATAAAACCCGCTTTGCTTTCTTATCACTACCGTAATTTTTTCATTACGACAATTTCACTATCTTTCTATATCAGTATCACATTTATACACCGTATTAAAAATATCTTGACAAAATCACAACGCTGAATTCTATGCAATGTTTTGTCAATTACATTTCATTTGAAACCTAGCTTTAACACATTAGAAATCTTTTTTAACACCTGTATCCTTAAAATTGAGTTTTAGCTCTTGGAATAGAAAGATCTTAATATCTGTCCTTATTTAGTATAGCGTAGCTCATATTTTACATCTCATTATTTGTATTTGAAACCAATAACAGACGCACAATTTTGTAAATTGTCACTATGACAGTCAGCAAAATCAGCAAATCCTTCCAAGTACATCCTATACTATACAGGTATTAGGCTAGTCAAATGAAAAATTACCCGTCACTAATTGCAACAGAAACCATTTTGCATGCGTCCATCTCCCAAAAGCTCACACAAAAACATATCAAAAGTCCCCAGAAATCCAAGTAGTGGAACAGTGCCTAATTTGCATAAATCCAAAATGGCCGCTTATGCAGGGGTGAAGTTTCAAATTTGATCAAATCTTGCTACAAACCATACCAATGTATTGCTTTCATAAGGATAAGGATTCAGAAAAAGAATAGTTTGGCCTATCTCCAATCTATATACATGTCTCGAGTTATAGGAGGAAAGGTCAAATGTGGACTCCACAGGGGGCAAAAATGAAAACTGATCTGATTTTGATCCAAATGGTCTCATATTGTTCCACTGAACAATCCCATTGAGCCGTGTTGACCATGACCTATTTTGTGGTGTTACCAACGTAACAAAACATCCAAAACAATGCAGCTTTTATCATTTTTGCCACCAGAACAATTTGAGACCAGTTGGATTAGAATTGGAATATTATTGTAAACGCCCGTGGGCCCAAAATTTGACATTTGACCTTTTCGCCTGCAGCTCAAGAACTCTATGTCGGATACCGGTCAGACTATACGTTTTGTGAATCCTTATGATGATAGCTATTACATTGGTATGGATGTTAACAAGAGTTGATTAACTTTGAAATTTCACCCCCATGCATATGCGGCCAATTTGGATTTATGCAAATTAGGCACTGTTCCACTACTTGGAATTTGGGGATGAAATGAATGGTGATTAGGTAATTAAATGGATTCTGTTGCAGTTATTGGCGGGTTAACCCCTTATTTTGTTTAATCATCTAGGAGGTGCTGAATATACTGCAAGTGTGCATGGTCGTTTCCGCTTCCCATGTGGTGATATATAATTTCACAGGCCTAGGTGTATTCAGTTTTTCTCTATAGTCTGGCAGATATATTGGATTTTTCAATATGAAATTGTATATATTTTTTGTTTGTTTGCTTCTTTTTTGATTTGGATAGCCAGTGGTACACTTTTTCAGAATCAAGGGTGGGCAATTTTAAAGTGGATAACATCAGCTATACAAATCAACCAAATAAAAAACAATTTACAAAATTTCCAGGTTCCACTATGGTTCTGCCAGACTACTATTATGTTTCACGCATTGAACACTTCATACAGTCCTTAACCTAATAATGGGATCAGTACACAAAATATTATTCTGCAAAACAAACGATTTAAACCGACCCATTGTATTCTATTTATAGTCTTAAAACAATCAACTTCAAACAATCAACTTCAAAATAAGATTTATAAAAAGTGTTTCGACCCACTTTTCAAGAATCTACTAGTATAATTTCCGTAGCGAAAATCTTGAAAACAACGTTAATGTTTGAAACGTACAGTTGGGAATGCCCTGTTTCAAATTGATCCGGTTAAAGAGCTCGTAAATTAAATCAAATATATGAATCATGCATCATATTGCACGCATTTTTTTTCACTATATCATCTTTATTCAACTGAGATAAATGTCGTCAGGAATCACTTGATGCTCCTGATGTCAGAGGGATTGGCAAATATCATATTGCACACTAACAACCGTCGTATTGCACACATGATACATCAAGACAGTATGATTGGTATTCAATTGAAACGTTTGAAACCAAAATGTGCAGGTAAGAGGATACTTGATGTCACTGATGTCAGAGTGATTGACATATTTGGGAATCTTTTGAACGCATCCACAAAACGCGACGAATTATTTGACGTCTCTCTTAAATATGCGACTTTTATATGCTCGTAATATTAGCCCAATGTTTCCTGTAGTCTCGTGAAGGATGCCGCTTCGACTTTCTTTTGGAGCCAGTTTTTGTCAGTTTGTGTCAGGTTTTCCGCTGCCTGTATATCAGTATTTCTTGCATTATTACCAATCAATACATCGTCTTCTTTGATCCAACTCCTGAAACTAACTATGCAGAACTTTTATTTTCGGAAATCATTTTTTCAAGAAACATACAGCACTTTACCGGTAAATCATGGAAATTCAAGTCGAGTATTTGCATTTTTTCCTTGCTGCATGGTACAGGGTGTCCCAAAAGTCTCCAAACCATTTTGAAACGTCATAACTTTCACAAAAATTGGCCGAGGAGAAATC
The DNA here is from genome assembly GCF_039555335.1 of Amphiura filiformis. NCBI lineage: Eukaryota > Metazoa > Echinodermata > Ophiuroidea > Amphilepidida > Amphiuridae > Amphiura > Amphiura filiformis. The sequence goes on along the minus strand of NC_092632.1, from coordinate 20,844,536 downwards.
AAAATACATAGTTCGCAAGAGTAAATTCATGCAATTATTTAGATACCAAGGATAATACGTTTTCCTTCCCTATTACAACATGCAAGACCAATCAAATGTACATCTCAAATGCAACATATCAATACTAAACATCTGCCAAAAATATTACCCCTCCCATTAATGAATGACAGTTATGCCAATTTTGGAATATGCATGCAGAATTAGTTTCTGCGCATTGTGACACCTCATTTGTTGCAATGGTTCCAATATTGATGTCGCAACGTACATTTAAATGAACGTAACCCAAGATATGAAGGTTGCAGTAAAATCCTATATTGCCAAGTTGTAAGTCCAGTATCCATTGAAGGAAATCTGTTCAGCTCTTATTGGATTATCCTTTTTTATGCTCTTAGAGGGGTCCAAAATCATGTGATAATCAATAACAATTGTCATTATTCGAACCTCAGTGATCATTATTCACGTAAGGGTAAAGCCAAAATAATTGTTTTGATTGGCGTAACCCGACCGCCCCTAAAATTAGGCCCAACCCTAGATTTTTTTGTTGTTTTTTGCACGAAATAAATAAACAAATAAATAAAATTGAATTTTAAAAAAAAGCGTAATGTCGAATTGGAACATGGAGATTTCAATATTTTACTGACCAACAAGGTCCTAAATAGCCTACAATATCAAGTTGTCCTTCGAGTGGTGAAGTTAGATTCAAAATTTCCGATTTGGAGGTGTTACCAACAGATGTATCTCTTGGCCTTCCACTTCTTGTGACACTCTTGGTCCTAATATGGGTTTAAGTAAACAATGATCACTGATGTGAATAATGATATTTTTGATTGATTATCACATGTTCTGATCTCCTCCATATTTATAAAACAAGAAGAATAATCCAATGAGAGCTAAAACATTTCCTTTCATGGACACTGAATAGAAGGCAATAGGATTTTGATGTAACTTTCAAATCTTGGGTTACTTTCATTTAAATGTATGCTGCGACATCAATATTGAAACAATTGCAAAAAAGGGGTGTCATAATGCGCACAAATAAACATCTGCTTTGAATGCACCACATTTGGCATATGAACAACCATTTTGAAATAATGGTCATTCATTAAGGAGAGGGTAATTACTTTTTGGTAGATGTTTAGTAAGAAACAATTTGTGTTTCTCACTAGGGATTGTGAAATTGAATTTTAAACTCTCTTCATCATTTCTCCTCAACATCAGTTTGAAAAAGGCTTAGCGACCGCAAGCCGAAAGCTCACGTAAGTGAACATTTTTGTTGTGAGAACAGTCATAAATTCATCAATATCTCTTCATCATCTTTACTTGTGAAATTTCGTCAAGAATCATTATCTTATTCTGTTATGGTATAGTTAATGATGATAGATTGAAATCATTTCTTAATAGAATATCCCATCTAACAATTGGTATATTTTCATCATACTGATGATGAAGCACCAACTTATGATCAAATTTGACTTTGAATCTTTAGTATATTCTTGGATAATAACCGACAGTATTCCTTGGACTTAATAAGAAGAGCGACACTCATGTTCAATGTTGATCTCCTAATCTTTCCTCGTCCACTGTGAATTATTGAAAGTTATGTCCAAGTGGAGGAGTTTTGTGACAGAGCAGAGAATTGAAGTATGTAATATATTTCTGCACACTTATATCAAAGCATAAGGCCAAAAAGGCTAAGTGCTCAACCTTTTTTTTTTTAGAAAATGAGCTATGTGATATGCAATGTTTTTTTCTGGTTTTTTTTTTACAGTCAAGACACAATGTTTCTGTACTTTGTAGTATTCAAAAACAGAAAAATTGTTTCCCCCTCCCGGCACTTATGTAAAGCCCAGTTTTGGAGTAAAACTGCTCCTTTTCTTAGAATTCTAACTCTTACAATCATGGCGAAATGTGTACAAAAAACAACCACCTAACTGCAAAAAAGAAACGCCAACGCGTAAATTGGAATTCACATAGCAATGCGCGCGGATGGCTGAGACAGACTTTCTTTTTTTTCCTTTTTTTTTAATTTTTAATTTTTTTTTTTTTGGCCTAAGTGCGCATTTCTTGGTGCTGTATTTCATCTTGATAGTCTACTATTATTACAATATGAGAAGTGATTAATATTGCATTATCGTATTGAATGGAGAAAAACCACAAGCACCGCAAAACTAAGATCATGCCGTTTCCGTTACTCACATTTCATCGTGTCATGCGACACTTGTAAAAATTGAACCACCTATATCTACAAATATTCGAAGCTTTTTGACCCACTTTTCGACAGCTTGGATGTTAAATGAGCTGACTTATGAGCAAAATTTACACTATATTCAAACTACATGTAATATCTGCTTATGAATGTTTCTGTTTCTGTTGGGTACAAAATTCATGTTACTATAATTAATAGGATTTTCTGGCACTTATGATTATAATTACTGCTTCAATTATATGTAAACGTGGACTAATTAACATTAATAGAAGACATAGGCTTTATGAGTAAAGACTCAAAAAGTGAGTCGAATAGAACAAATTATACTAAACTATGCAAAACATAAAATCGGAATAGAGGGCCCCTCAGGGCCGCTTATCTTACACAAACATTTCATTCTTGTAAACCTTCTGAAGCGGAAATAAAACTGACATGATTTACGTATGTTTACAATGAACAACCGCGGATAGATCTTACTCTCACACACTGGTCAAAAGTTTTGCAACATCTCTAAAAAAAATAAAGAATTTGGCAAACTACATGTTGAACATTCATCCACTCAGACCCCGGGAGGCACTCGAATTTGTAAGTGACGGGGATGTGCGGACACCAGTTCGAAACTAGGGGTCTTTCTGTGGGAGCCTAGACATCAAAAAAGGTTGGTCTTTCTTACCTTACTCTCCCTTTACCTTGGCTCAAAATATGAAAGGTTTTGAAACTTGAAACTTTTTGAAAAATTTGAAGAAAAGGTCTTTTGCTGACAGGAAAACAAAAAGGTTGAGAGGGAGTTAAAACAAAAAAGGGGTCAGTGGGTGAGAGAGAGTTGAAAAGTTGGGGTCAATGTAGCCGCACATCCCCGTCACCTATATTTAGTGAGTGCCCCCCCCCCTCTCGGACCCAGAATGCTAGTCACTATTGTTATAAAAGGCTCACTTATGCATTTATTTAGGTACTACGCTGATCGAATTCGGTGTTGAAATGAGCGAAATTGTGAGCTACATCTTTTCACTTTAAAAAAAACATGCCAAAGGTATGAGCATGCCTTGGGCATTGTATGGTAGCTGACATAGTCTAATGACAGCGGAATAAATGTAAAAGCGCTTTGGTACATGTGTACATGTGAAGGCGCTGTATAAATACCAACATTTTTATTCCAAAAGAATGTTACTAGGGATCAGAATTATGCTGTTCCTTTAATGTCATCGACAGTTTCATCCCAGGGTGTCATCTACATTGCCCTCCTTTTTTATGATCAGAATTACATCACTTTGAAGCACTTCAAATACAAATTACACAAATTATGCAATTTTCGGATATTTGAGCCATAAGGCTCGTGACCCCAATCTGTCAATTGCGTTTTGTTCGATTTTATAAACTGTATTCTGTTACTCAGAATATTGCAATTGCACTTGATGAATTCTATTCCACTCAAGATCTGCAATTGACCATTATATTGACTATTGTATTGTGTACTCTTATATTGTTCTTAAATTGGACATTCGATAGTAAAAGAAAACATTCTTCATTTATTATGGCTTCAAAATATTAATAATTTTTGTAAGCCATTTAGTAGCATTTACACACAAAAGTTGTCAAATATTTTTTTTTTATTATTATTAATTAATCGTATTCCTCTTTCTTTCAATGATTAATCGTATGATCCGTTCTTCTTTCTTTCATTAATTAATCGTATGATCCGTTCTTTCTTTCTTTTTTTTCTTTCTTTCTTTCTTTCTTTCTTTCTTTCTTTCTTTCTTTCTTCTTTTTTCTTTCTTTTCTTTCGTTTTAGGTTGGAGCTACAACAATCAAAAACACTTTAAAAACATAAACGTTAAAAAGTGCATTTCTAGAATTTTGTTCTGAAAACGGATATCTTTTCTAAAACTGCTAACCTAAAACATCTTTTAACTAATACAATTGCAACTCCCCAAAAGCAATATCCATCCTCCTTTCATTCCTTTTTTAACATTATTTGAATTTTGTAAACCATTGAGAGACAAACAACTTGGGCGGGGTTTCCAAATGTCGAAAGGAAATGTGTGCAAGTGGAGTGAATGGGACTGGAGTTGGAATCGGGTGAGGTATGAAGGACTTCAGTAATGTTAGGGAGTTTGTGTAAACCAATAAAAGAATAATTGAAAGAACGCATAAAATCAACCTTGATTTAAGTTAAAGTCAGCTTCAGATCTGCTGGTGTCTCATTCAAAATGGTGACTATTGAGTGTGGCATTTATAGATACTTTCAATACTGGAAGAGTTCAACTTGGTTCTCACGTAAATATCGATTCCTTGCCCTATTGCACTCAACCTGTAGTCATGGTATTTCTCTACCAGGTTATTTATTTCCAATAATGCAATAAGCAACATTTCTAGTTTTCATTGTACCGCGTGAACGTTGTAGTGCAGGGTGATATATTCAAAAATTGTATTGATCTATTGCTATGGTAGTTAATCCTCTTATTACGTCACTATGCTTTGTATTCCTGGATCCATAAGAACCATTCAAATCTTTTTTCAAGAAACATACAGACCTTTGAGTTGTAAGTCATAATGAAAATTCAAATAGATCGAGTAACCATGTTCTCTGTTATTTTACCATCAAAATTAAGATACTGATCCTGATGTAACTCATATTTATACCATGAAACTGCCGTATTTTAGCTGCACTTCTGTGCTGCTTGTGTGCTTCGCAGGACAACATGACTTGCTACACATTAATACCCCGGAACCGGTACTGATATCCCGCGTATGTGGCGAGTTGCACTGACCACTAGGAACTGCGACGCGGCTATGCGGTCATACGCGCTCAGAGGGAGATAGTAAAACTATTTCCCGGGGAGATAGTACTTTGAATAGTACCCCGTTCCCTCATCGATCGGCTTTTTGATTGCTTTGCAAAATAGCAAAACTATTTTTGGTCACATGATACTCGTTTAACCAATTAATGAAAGAGAATATATTAATGAAGGATATAATAGCTGATATTCATGATTGACAGCTCAGTCAACAGTCAAGAATATATAATTAATAGGTTTCTTTCATTCAAATATAAATGTAGACTACTATTTAACAGTAATAATAAGAAGACATGGGTTTCAGTAAAGAAAGTGAGTCGTACAGAAAAACAAAATACACAAAACTTTGTGAAAAAGAATATTTGAAAAGACGACCGCTTTATTTGTCATTTTTATTCTTGTAAAGCTCCAAAAGCTGCGATAAAACTTGAAAGATTTCTGTCATGATTTACGTAACATGTTTACTATGAAAAGTGGGTAGATCTTACTATTATAAAATATTAAGAGACTTGACAAGATCTTGCGTACGCTATGATGATCAATTACCACATATTACATTTATGCTCTAATATGGTTTTGAAATCATTGTCTGTCAATCTGTTATTTTGAGACATGATGTGATGAATTTGATTAAATATGACAATTATGTGCATCTGAGAAAAAGAGTAGTATGTTGCTCTGTTTTGTACAGCTTGCACTGTTTGTAGTTGCTTGTGCAGTATTCTGCATTAGGCAGGTCCGTAGCTAGCTCCCATACGTCATTCCCCTCTCTCTCTTCAGATCTTCGCTTTAGCTAGCTCCACACACGTAAAATTACTATGAGAGCGACTTTGATGAACTATTTTTACTCGTATGATGGCTTTTCTCTTGCATGAAAGCGTGGGATGCATTTAAAGCTAATTTTTATACCGATTAATTATTATAAAGGGCAGCGTATCTCTCATTTTATCATTCCGCGTTTTGACGGAAAGGATAATTAGGGTTTGGACATTCAAGAATCGCGCTTTGGAAAGGGGGGAAACAAAATGTGAAATGCTCCGATTGCCTGCAGCGACAAGACAAGATTTTTGGGGGGGGGGGGTGAAAGGTTGTCATCCATTTGGCAATGACGCAACATGTGGCTTAATTATGTGGTTTGATATTAAAATAGCCGTATTGACCGTCTGATCTCATGATTTCATTCCAGTTTCACCGATTCACAATACGATGCGCCTCCAGCGTTTGCTGGGGAGAGGTCAATACGCAGTACATCGTGGGAAAATGTCGACGTCCAAAACCCGCGTAATACAAATACAACCCAGGAACATAATGTCTTTAAATATCAATATAATAATGTTACTTGTTTTATAGCGGATCCATTGTCTATCTATTGATCATGGAGAATCCTTTGGAAAGATGTTTTTATTATTATTAGCACTCTAGTGAAAATACAATGGTGGCTAGAACGGTGATGTCGACTCAAAAACTGTACTGGCAAGAGCAACCGCTGGCGGCGCACCCTATTGCGAATCGCGATAATTGAATAATAAAAAAGTACTTGATCGAAATATCGAAAACAGTCAATCATACGATATTTTATAAATACATCAGGATTAATGATTCACAGAGACAAGGACATTGTTGTGGCTTTTGTTGCCGGATTATGGCACGTAATATTGTTATAACCACACTCACTCGAACCACACTTTAGTCAGATTCACATACTTTTTTTTTCATACTATATACATCATATTTCTTTGGCACGCGTGACATGAACTTTTTAATCATTGAAGGAAAAACAATTCCCCTTTAAAATATGTCTTTGTTCGTTCACATTCTCTCTTTTATTAATATATATATATATATATATATATAGTATAATTCTATCAAGAATAATTACATGCTCTAAATAAGTGTTTTTGACGACAGAGACAAAAGGCAGACACCACCCTCCACAGAAACATAATTTAGAGTTTGAACAACTATATTATGCATACAGGTGGCTGTACAAAATGTACATGTATTTAATACTGTAAGACCAATCTATTATGTTTTTGTGGACGGTTTCTGCCTTTCGTCTTTTTCGTCAATAAAAATATGCTTGTATATGGAGTTCTACAGTATGTTAGAAATTAACTCAGTTGAGCTCTGGTTATTATAACAATTTCAACTATTTTTACCATAACGAATGTTTTGGAAGATTTGAGGATCTCTTTCAAAATCAACGCTTGGAGCAAGAACATAACACAACTGCAGTTGTAATATTTTCCTATAAAAATACACATTAATCATTGCTTTTGTTGTTAAAAATAGAATACTTACATTCGCGATGTTACACCCTAATAGCCTTGTACATCAAAATGCTAATTTGAAATGATAGTTTAAGCTATTTAACACAAAGGGTGGATGAAAAAATAAAGTTCGTATGCAAGCCTAACATAAGACTAATCGCAGTCAAAATGTAAAACTTTCATCGTAATAACGAGTTATTTACAATCATATGTATGCTCAATGATCACACTGCGGAGAGTTAAGCAAAATGTTGTGCAAAAAAATGTATTATGATTGTCCCTTTACGGGACAGTCACCCTCTTTTGCACAGTATTTTTGTGGATCTGAGAGCACAACACTTATACACCAGTAACCAAATTGCATTCTAAATACGAGGAATGTCCTTCTGAGATCAAATAATTTAGATTTTTGTATAAAATTCCCGATATAATACAAATTTGTTGGCAAATTATTAAAAACTAGGCGGTCACCCGTATTTGGCGGTTCTCGGCTGTCGCGATTACCTGGCAGATGGTGACTGTACCCACCAAGTTTCATGCCCATATGACAGTTTTTACTAATTTGACCTCAGATGACCCCTGGTGGAGTGGTGACCCTGAAATGACCTTCCAAAATTTGGCTCTAAATGTTGACTGTACCCACCAAGTTTTCATGCCCATATGACAGTTTTTACTAATTTGACCTCTGATGACCCCTGGATGACCTCGGATGACATTGACCCACTAACCAATACAAACTTATTCTGTCTCGGGTCAAGATGCACGCACCCACCAAGTTTCATGCCCATTATGACAGTTTTACTAATTTGATCTCAGATGACCCCTGGGTGACCTCGGATGACCTTGACTCACTAACCAAGACAAACTTGTTCCGTCTAAGGTCAAGTCACACCCACCCACCAAGTTTCATGCCCATATGACAGTGTTTTACTAATTTGACCTCAGATGACCTTGGGTGACCTTGACCCACTAACTAATACAAACTTGTTCTGTATGGGGTCAAGCTGCACCCACCCACCAAGTTTGAGGAACGTGCGACCCCTAGTCTCCGAGAAAATAGGCGGACAGACACACAGATAGACACAAACAGACACACAGACGATGCGTATTATTATATAGATTGAAACTTTTGCCATTTTTGCCATCTAACAGTCCTAGAAATAAACTTTATCAAGCTAATGATATGTACTAAAAGTGTAAAGCTGGGATGAAAAGCCGACCATCAATCGAAAGTTTTGACTTTTCGTATTGAATATACATTCCCAAAAAACGCCATTTTTAATCATTACATTTATACAATTTACTTAGAAGACTGTTAAATGTCAAAAATGTCATTTTTTAATAATTTGTATTATATCGCGATTTAAAAAAAAAAACCTAAATTTTTTGATATCAGAAGGACATTCTTCTGTCTGACATGTCCGATGTGATCTCAGCTCCCGCAAAAAATACGTGAAAACGTCGCTATCCGAGGCCTTAAGTTGAATGATATGAAAAGTATCAAAGACACTTTTGTTTGTTTTGGTATGCATCAAATGATTTTATTTCAACAGTGTTCTGATATGACACAACGGTGTATTTACCAAAATCTCCTCAATACGTTATCCATGCTCTAGTGCAAATATCAATGGGTTCATTTTGACATCTTATATGACTAATGTTCGATTTGGTATTCAACCAGGAAAGTGGAGGAGTACTGTGTAAGCTTAAAAGGTGGATTGAACCTTGGAACTCAATTCCCTGATTTATTGGTGACCAGTACTAGGACACATTTAGTTACCAAGAAATTTAACGCACGGACATTCAAATCATGCACATATCCTATATCTAAGTGGAACCTCACATATAAAATAATGGAACCAAATTTGGTCCCTTGAGGTACACCTCCCTATCTTGTGAACAATAATTGTGAATAGGGGTAAATCATATACTCTGCATTGAGTGCATTCTGACTGTTTTATCAAAGTGGGATATTAGACCAATATGATTGTGCCTGTAGAACACCCCAGTGTCGTACATTTGACACATTTTATACTTGAGATAAGTGGGTAAATAAATCAGCTTTACCACTACTTGTAGCTGTGTTTGATTGCAGATTTAACATTGGCGTGCCCACGATGCAATAAGATGAACTGCAAAGAAAAACCCAGACCCAGATAAAATATAGCCAATATGACACGTCATTTCAGACTTCTAAACGAAGAGTACATGATAATGTTTATTCGGGAATATCCACTTCTCTTCTTCTTGACTATGATTCTAATCTGTGCAGTAATGATTAATAACATTGTAGCAACATCTCAATTTTCCATTAAAAATGAATACAAATCTGACAACATTTCACCTGACAAATCATTTAACTAAAAACAACAACTTGGGGAGACATCCCTCAAATAAAAAGTGTACTCAGATGTTTTAAAATGTATGAATAGTAAACGATATAGAATTAAACATCAATATGAGCAAAAGGAATAAGTGATGTTGTATAATAATAAATTGAAAAACTATTATACTTTCCTTTTATTGCAATCCGTATAAGCAGTATGCCACTTTTGTTTGGGACATACTGTAGTTTTTGTTACAGGTCAATTGTCATCAATCTTAGTAAGTGCTGCGAAGAAAATCTCAATTACGCTATCCAAACGGATACAGGGCGGGTCTGTTTCCCGTATTTATCTCATGAGAGGGCCATAATTGTTTGATTATAAAGGTGTGCATCTCAGCTTCGGACAAATAAAAGGGATCAAAGCACTGCAAAGTTTATTCGAAGGGAAGAAGATGAATGTATAGTGCTCAAAATGAAAAATAAATTAAATTAAATAAAAATTAAATGTAGTCCGGTATGTTATTTTACATGAAGGCATAAAAAAAAAAAAAAAATATTCAAATAAACACATTTTACTTAAATGGAATTAAATTAATTTAAACATTGTAAATTATGAAGTTTCCTCGAGAGGTGTTTGGAGGTTTACCGGTCCAAGACCCAACGATTAAAACCCCAGTGCTCCGGGTGGGCCAGATTAAGTCAATTACCTCAAATTATTTTCGCCCTCCTCTTCTCTTATAATTTGCTACCGGAATAGTCATGGCCACGCCAGCGTATGCATCTTTGTTTGTAATATTATGATAAACCAGGCGCGAAATTGTTCAAAGAAGAAAGTTGGTTACAGTGGTCTGTTAATGGGAAAAATTGAGAAACAGTAATAAGTCAGAGAAATCAGAGTTTAACCCACCACTTATTGTAACAGAAACCATTCAATCACCATCCATATGTTCTTTAATACTTCTCTGATAAACAAGACAAAAATTGACGTTGATGGGGTAAGTGTATGTTTCTAACTTGCGAAACAAATTTACTAGTATATAGTAGCTAGTAGTCGACATTCGAACATGACAGAAGATGACAAAAGATGAAGAGTTCAACGAAAGTGCTAGTAATAAGAAAAAAAAGTGAACATTCTGATTGTTATATAGTAGTCAAGTAAACGGTTGTCTTTTCCTGTTAATAGTGTTCAATAATTTGGTTAGCGGATGATGTGGTTAGTGGATAGTTGATTACTCAGCAGATTACTGAACAAAATATGTTGAAGAAGTCGAAGCTAAATCATCAAAGAACATAATAAAGAATGAATATGAACAGTAAAATGATTGATTTTACAACAAGTATTTTACCTATAGTAATTCAATCTTATCTTTAGCTTTATAAAGTAAATTCTAGCCAAATCAGGCCGTGTTTACGGGGAGTCTACCGCTGACCATTATTCGTATAGCATATTGTAAACGACGACCCCAAGCATAAAAGTTAAACGTTGGCAAGTCCAATGCATGGAAAGAGGGCGCAATTGAGACTGCAAAAGTGTCAATTGATTATTCCACATCGCAAGTGTGAGTCAGCAAAATGTTTCCCCAGAAATTGATTCTTCATTAATTTAAGGTTGCTCTCGATATTTTTGCGCACCCATGGGTACTGAGCAATTAATGTTAAAAAAACCCTCTTAAACCTGTATCTACTACAGAACGGTGTTCAACCGATGGCTATTGTTGTAAGGCTCACTCAGTCATTTAATGAGGCAATACAAACGACCAAATTTGGTGTTTTCATTTTGTCAGTAAATGTCAGGCAAAAACCATAATGCTTGATACTGAATTTTTTCGAATCTTGGTGTTAAACTTAGGCGTGAAATTCAATCATTTAGTGTAAGATTTTCGATTTTTATAGGCTTCAACTTGGCCCGCGAGCTTTTCTTTTTATCAACATTTTAGCTTTTTCAAGTAATATAGTTCGAATGAAGTAACTTTCTAACGTACATCACCGTGACATATACACTCATAGAAATAACTTGTTTGCCTTGTTGGCGCAATTCAAAAGGAGTAAGTTTGGACAACTCAAAAATAGTGTAAAAGTTGCCAAATCAAAATTCATTTTAGTTATACGTCAACTTTGTAAGTAATGCCAACTTCTGAATTCAAGTTCAGGGAACTTAGAAAAATAAACAAGGTTCAAAGAACCAATTAGTTGAGTTATTGTAACTCAACATGTAAGTTGATGTATTTCGTTCATATTAAGTTACTGGTACTTATTGTTTTGAGTTATTCCAATTTGGTACTTTGTTACTTAATTCACGTAATTGGATCATTTGCTGCACAATTAGCAGTATTCAAATATTTATTTTTGTAATCAGTGCAAAATTTTGTATACTATAGCACACCTCTAGAAAATTATGCTAACCTAGTTTCATTTTCTGAGTTGTAACAACTCAATAAGTGCAAATGAGTGCGACCAACATAATGATATCGAGTCAGCGTTACTCAAAATTGTACGCGTTGGCATTACTCGGAAAGTTGACGAAACGACTTACATCAACTTACTGAGTAATGCCAACGAACAATTTCTATCAGTGTAGGCTATATCATAGTTTTGTCAGAATTTCCGTTTTGATTTCACCATTTTTTTACTTCTGCCTGAAATTTGTTCAAAATCAACGCGTGAAATCCGAGGCTAGTAGTAGGTATATCACCCCAAAAATAAGCGCAGCAGAAACATGTTATTTGACGCTTTTAATTGAATCATCGTTATGAATGCTTCAAAAAACAAAAACAGAATTGAAATCGGATAATGCAAAGTGATGTAACGTCAACTTGAAGATACCCGGAAATCGGGTGAAAACCTGCCACAAATTGCTATAAATGGCAAAATGGTAATTTTTGGGATTTGTAATGCTTATTCGGACACTTACTTGAAAAGGTAGCATTGATTTAAGTATCACAGATTAATTGCATATCTTTCCGGACTTCGTTAAAGAAAACAAGATTAAAAATCTCTCCTCGAATAAATGTAATAAATCCACCAAATATACAATTTTAGCCATTTTGACCAATCTGCAGACAAATAAAAGCTTAAAAATGACTAAGTCCAGCTAATTAATATGCAAAAATAATGCCAACAGAGAACCGTACATGATATGAGGATGCGGTTTTTTTGCACACATAAGTACCCAAAGTTCTTTCATTTGGTAACAAAAATACACAAAAAGTCATTAATTATGCAAATTAGCTAATTACATCTAATTATATATTTATGCCATTCTTATGATAATTAGGCATATGTAATTTTACTTTTTCAATGTTTTATTTATGTTTTATTCATACAGCATGATTTTGTCAAATATGAACCTGCTGTGATGTTGAATAAAGAAACTGCAGTTAATTGCCTAAGTGCACCGAGTTTTCAATTGGTATAGGGAAGTGTTTCACTCATTGTCCAAGAAAAAAAAATACATGATAACAAACACTGGTATTTCAGACCGGTGGTACTAGGTCCTCTATTTCGAGAGACCTATATTTATTGATTTATGGACGATCTAAAAAAATTCATAAAACAGGTCTTAACTCTTAAACTAGGCAGTGTTTAATTTCGGCGGAGTTGATAGTGATTTAGGAAATGTTTCACCTACCGTATATTAAAAAGACAAATTATTGTGATCAATGAAACATAACGAGGAAATCGTTTTTTGACATGTATGTTTTCAAAAATTGGCCAACTTTGAACCGCGCGCTTTTTGATTCACTGTTATATATGCGTGCACAGTATGACATAATTATTGTGCAGCCACTGTGACATACCTACTAGTAGCATTGTGAATCGATTTCCCTGGGATATCGTAAGAAGATTGTGAAGAATTCCCAGGCATAACACTTGACCCAAGTACGATGTCAAGGATCTTTCATCACGTGAGTGACGTTTATTATTTGTTTTGTTTTTGTTTTGTTTTTCAAAGCGGTACCTTCACGGGACATTCAAGAATCGCGCTTTGGAAAGGGGGGAAACAAAATGTGAAATGCTCCGATTGCCTGCAGCGACAAGACAAGATTTTTGGGGGGGTGAAAGGTTGTCATCCATTTGGCAATGACGCAACATGTGGCTTAATTATGTGGTTTGATATTAAAATAGCCGTATTGACCGTCTGATCTCATGATTTCATTCCAGTTTCACCGATTCACAATACGATGCGCCTCCAGCGTTTGCTGGGGAGAGGTCAATACGCAGTACATCGTGGGAAAATGTCGACGTCCAAAACCCGCGTAATACAAATACAACCCAGGAACATAATGTCTTTAAATATCAATATAATAATGTTACTTGTTTTATAGCGGATCCATTGTCTATCTATTGATCATGGAGAATCCTTTGGAAAGATGTTTTTATTATTATTAGCACTCTAGTGAAAATACAATGGTGGCTAGAACGGTGATGTCGACTCAAAAACTGTACTGGCAAGAGCAACCGCTGGCGGCGCACCCTATTGCGAATCGCGATAATTGAATAATAAAAAAGTACTTGATCGAAATATCGAAAACAGTCAATCATACGATATTTTATAAATACATCAGGATTAATGATTCACAGAGACAAGGACATTGTTGTGGCTTTTGTTGCCGGATTATGGCACGTAATATTGTTATAACCACACTCACTCGAACCACACTTTAGTCAGATTCACATACTTTTTTTTCATACTATATACATCATATTTCTTTGGCACGCGTGACATGAACTTTTTAATCATTGAAGGAAAAACAATTCCCCCTTTAAAATATGTCTTTGTTCGTTCACATTCTCTCTTTTATTAATATATATATATATATATATATATATAGTATAATTCTATCAAGAATAATTACATGCTCTAAATAAGTGTTTTTGACGACAGAGACAAAAGGCAGACACCACCCTCCACAGAAACATAATTTAGAGTTTGAACAACTATATTATGCATACAGGTGGCTGTACAAAAATGTACATGTATTTAATACTGTAAGACCAATCTATTATGTTTTTGTGGACGGTTTCTGCCTTTCGTCTTTTTTTTCGTCAATAAAAATATGCTTGTATATGGAGTTCTACAGTATGTTAGAAATTAACTCAGTTGAGCTCTGGTTATTATAACAATTTCAACTATTTTTACCATAACGAATGTTTTGGAAGATTTGAGGATCTCTTTCAAAATCAACGCTTGGAGCAAGAACATAACACAACTGCAGTTGTAATATTTTCCTATAAAATACACATTAATCATTGCTTTTGTTGTTAAAAATAGAATACTTACATTCGCGATGTTACACCCTAATAGCCTTGTACATCAAAATGCTAATTTGAAATGATAGTTTAAGCTATTTAACACAAAGGGTGGATGAAAAAATAAAGTTCGTATGCAAGCCTAACATAAGACTAATCGCAGTCAAAATGTAAAACTTTCATCGTAATAACGAGTTATTTACAATCATATGTATGCTCAATGATCACACTGCGGAGAGTTAAGCAAAATGTTGTGCAAAAAAATGTATTATGATTGTCCCTTTACGGGACAGTCACCCTCTTTTGCACAGTATTTTTGTGGATCTGAGAGCACAACACTTATACACCAGTAACCAAATTGCATTCTAAATACGAGGAATGTCCTTCTGAGATCAAATAATTTAGATTTTTTGTATAAAATTCCCGATATAATACAAATTTGTTGGCAAATTATTAAAAACTAGGCGGTCACCCGTATTTGGCGGTTCTCGGCTGTCGCGATTACCTGGCAGATGGTGACTGTACCCACCAAGTTTCATGCCCATATGACAGTTTTTACTAATTTGACCTCAGATGACCCCTGGTGGAGTGGTGACCCTGAAATGACCTTCCAAAATTTGGCTCTAAATGTTGACTGTACCCACCAAGTTTTCATGCCCATATGACAGTTTTTACTAATTTGACCTCTGATGACCCCTGGATGACCTCGGATGACATTGACCCACTAACCAATACAAACTTATTCTGTCTCGGGTCAAGATGCACGCACCCACCAAGTTTCATGCCCATTATGACAGTTTTTACTAATTTGATCTCAGATGACCCCTGGGTGACCTCGGATGACCTTGACTCACTAACCAAGACAAACTTGTTCCGTCTAAGGTCAAGTCACACCCACCCACCAAGTTTCATGCCCATATGACAGTGTTTTACTAATTTGACCTCAGATGACCTTGGGTGACCTTGACCCACTAACTAATACAAACTTGTTCTGTATGGGGTCAAGCTGCACCCACCCACCAAGTTTGAGGAACGTGCGACCCCTAGTCTCCGAGAAAATAGGCGGACAGACACACAGATAGACACACAAACAGACACACAGACGATGCGTATTATTATATAGATTGAAACTTTTGCCATTTTTGCCCTCTAACAGTCCTAGAAATAAACTTTATCAATCTAATGATATGTACTAAAAGTGTAAAGCTGGGATGAAAAGCCGACCATCAATCGAAAGTTTTGACTTTTCGTATTGAATATACATTTCCCAAAAAACGCCATTTTTAATCATTACATTTATACAATTTACTTAGAAGACTGTTAAATGTCAAAAATGTCATTTTTTAATAATTTGTATTATATCGCGATTTAAAAAAAAACCTAAATTTTTTGATATCAGAAGGACATTCTTCTGTCTGACATGTCCGATGTGATCTCAGCTCCCGCAAAAAATACGTGAAAACGTCGCTATCCGAGGCCTTAAGTTGAATGATATGAAAAGTATCAAAGACACTTTTGTTTGTTTTGGTATGCATCAAATGATTTTATTTCAACAGTGTTCTGATATGACACAACGGTGTATTTACCAAAATCTCCCTCACTACGTTATCCATGCTCTAGTGCAAATATCAATGGGTTCATTTTGACATCTTATATGACTAATGTTCGATTTGGTATTCAACCAGGAAAGTGGAGGAGTACTGTGTAAGCTTAAAAGGTGGATTGAACCTTGGAACTCAATTCCCTGATTTATTGGTGACCAGTACTAGGACACATTTAGTTACCAAGAAATTTAACGCACGGACATTCAAATCATGCACATATCCTATATCTAAGTGGAACCTCACATATAAAATAATGGAACCAAATTTGGTCCCTTGAGGTACACCTCCTATCTTGTGAACAATAATTGTGAATAGGGGTAAATCATATACTCTGCATTGAGTGCATTCTGACTGTTTTATCAAAGTGGGATATTAGACCAATATGATTGTGCCTGTAGAACACCCCAGTGTCGTACATTTGACACATTTTATACTTGAGATAAGTGGGTAAATAAATCAGCTTTACCACTACTTGTAGCTGTGTTTGATTGCAGATTTAACATTGGCGTGCCCACGATGCAATAAGATGAACTGCAAAGAAAAACCCAGACCCAGATAAAATATAGCCAATATGACACGTCATTTCAGACTTCTAAACGAAGAGTACATGATAATGTTTATTCGGGAATATCCACTTCTCTTCTTCTTGACTATGATTCTAATCTGTGCAGTAATGATTAATAACATTGTAGCAACATCTCAATTTTCCATTAAAAATGAATACAAATCTGACAACATTTCACCTGACAAAAAAAAAAAAAAAAAAACAACAACTTGGGGAGACATCCCTCAAATAAAAAGTGTACTCAGATGTTTTAAAATGTATGAATAGTAAACGATATAGAATTAAACATCAATATGAGCAAAAGGAATAAGTGATGTTGTATAATAATAAATTGAAAAACTATTATACTTTCCTTTTATTGCAATCCGTATAAGCAGTATGCCACTTTTGTTTGGGACATACTGTAGTTTTTGTTACAGGTCAATTGTCATCAATCTTAGTAAGTGCTGCGAAGAAAATCTCAATTACGCTATCCAAACGGATACAGGGAGGTTCTGTTTCCCGTATTTATCTCATGAGAGGGCCATAATTGTTTGATTATAAAGGTGTGCATCTCAGCTTCGGACAAATAAAAGGGATCAAAGCACTGCAAGGTTTATTCGAAGGGAAGAAGATGAATGTATAGTGCTCAAAATGAAAAATAAATTAAATTAAATAAAAATTAAATGTAGTCCGGTATGTTATTTTACATGAAGGCCTTATAATAAAGAAAAAATATTCAAATAAACACATTTTACTTAAATGGAATTAAATTAATTTAAACATTGTAAATTATGAAGTTTCCTCGAGAGGTGTTTGGAGGTTTACCGGTCCAAGACCCAACGATTAAAACCCCAGTGCTCCGGGTGGGCCAGATTAAGTCAATTACCTCAAATTATTTTCGCCCTCCTCTTCTCTTATAATTTGCTACCGGAATAGTCATGGCCACGCCAGCGTATGCATCTTTGTTTGTAATATTATGATAAACCAGGCGCGAAATTGTTCAAAGAAGAAAGTTGGTTACAGTGGTCTGTTAATGGGAAAAATTGAGAAACAGTAATAAGTCAGAGAAATCAGAGTTTAACCCACCACTTATTGTAACAGAAACCATTCAATCACCATCCATATGTTCTTTAATACTTCTCTGATAAACAAGACAAAAATTGACGTTGATGGGGTAAGTGTATGTTTCTAACTTGCGAAACAAATTTACTAGTATATAGTAGCTAGTAGTCGACATTCGAACATGACAGAAGATGACAAAAGATGAAGAGTTCAACGAAAGTGCTAGTAATAAGAAAAAAAAGTGAACATTCTGATTGTTATATAGTAGTCAAGTAAACGGTTGTCTTTTCCTGTTAATAGTGTTCAATAATTTGGTTAGCGGATGATGTGGTTAGTGGATAGTTGATTACTCAGCAGATTACTGAACAAAATATGTTGAAGAAGTCGAAGCTAAATCATCAAAGAACATAATAAAGAATGAATATGAACAGTAAAATGATTGATTTTACAACAAGTATTTTACCTATAGTAATTCAATCTTATCTTTAGCTTTATAAAGTAAATTCTAGCCAAATCAGGCCGTGTTTACGGGGAGTCTACCGCTGACCATTATTCGTATAGCATATTGTAAACGACGACCCCAAGCATAAAAGTTAAACGTTGGCAAGTCCAATGCATGGAAAGAGGGCGCAATTGAGACTGCAAAAGTGTCAATTGATTATTCCACATCGCAAGTGTGAGTCAGCAAAATGTTTCCCCAGAAATTGATTCTTCATTAATTTAAGGTTGCTCTCGATATTTTTGCGCACCCATGGGTACTGAGCAATTAATGTTAAAAAAACCCTCTTAAACCTGTATCTACTACAGAACGGTGTTCAACCGATGGCTATTGTTGTAAGGCTCACTCAGTCATTTAATGAGGCAATACAAACGACCAAATTTGGTGTTTTCATTTTGTCAGTAAATGTCAGGCAAAAACCATAATGCTTGATACTGAATTTTTTTGAATCTTGGTGTTAAACTTAGGCGTGAAATTCAATCATTTAGTGTAAGATTTTCGATTTTTATAGGCTTCAACTTGGCCCGCGAGCTTTTCTTTTTATCAACATTTTAGCTTTTTCAAGTAATATAGTTCGAATGAAGTAACTTTCTAACGTACATCACCGTGACATATACACTCATAGAAATAACTTGTTTGCCTTGTTGGCGCAATTCAAAAGGAGTAAGTTTGGACAACTCAAAAATAGTGTAAAAGTTGCCAAATCAAAATTCATTTTAGTTATCCGTCAACTTTTTAAGTAATGCCAACTTCTGAATTCAAGTTCAGGGAACTTAGAAAAATAAACAAGGTTCAAAGAACCAATTAGTTGAGTTATTGTAACTCAACATGTAAGTTGATGTATTTCGTTCATATTAAGTTACTGGTACTTATTGTTTTGAGTTATTCCAATTTGGTACTTTGTTACTTAATTCACGTAATTGGATCATTTGCTGCACAATTAGCAGTATTCAAATATTTATTTTTGTAATCAGTGCAAAATTTTGTATACTATAGCACACCTCTAGAAAATTATGCTAACCTAGTTTCATTTTCTGAGTTGTAACAACTCAATAAGTGCAAATGAGTGCGACCAACATAATGATATCGAGTCAGCGTTACTCAAAATTGTACGCGTTGGCATTACTCGGAAAGTTGACGAAACGACTTACATCAACTTACTGAGTAATGCCAACGAACAATTTCTATCAGTGTAGGCTATATCATAGTTTTGTCAGAATTTCCGTTTTGATTTCACCATTTTTTTACTTCTGCCTGAAATTTGTTCAAAATCAACGCGTGAAATCCGAGGCTAGTAGTAGGTATATCACCCCAAAAATAAATGCAGCAGAAACATGTTATTTGACGCTTTTAATTGAATCATCGTTATGAATGCTTCAAAAAAAAAAAAACAGAATTGAAATCGGATAATGCAAAGTGATGTAACGTCAACTTGAAGATACCCGGAAATCGGGTGAAAACCTGCCACAAATTGCTATAAATGGCAAAATGGTAATTTTTGGGATTTGTAATGCTTATTCGGACACTTACTTGAAAAGGTAGCATTGATTTAAGTATCACAGATTAATTGCATATCTTTCCGGACTTCGTTAAAGAAAACAAGATTAAAAAATCTCTCCTCGAATAAATGTAATAAATCCACCAAATATACAATTTTAGCCATTTTGACCAATCTGCAGACAAATAAAAGCTTAAAAAATGACTAAGTCCAGCTAATTAATATAAAAAAATAATGCCAACAGAGAACCGTACATGATATGAGGATGCGGTTTTTTTGCACACATAAGTACCCAAAGTTCTTTCATTTGGTAACAAAAAATACACAAAAAGTCATTAATTATGCAAATTAGCTAATTACATCTAATTATATATTTATGCCATTCTTATGATAATTAGGCATATGTAATTTTTACTTTTTTCAATGTTTTATTTATGTTTTATTCATACAGCATGATTTTGTCAAATATGAACCTGCTGTGATGTTGAATAAAGAAACTGCAGTTAATTGCCTAAGTGCACCGAGTTTTCAATTGGTATAGGGAAGTGTTTCACTCATTGTCCAAGGAAAAAAATACATGATAACAAACACGGGTATTTCAGACCGGTGGTACTAGGTCCTCTATTTCGAGAGACCTATATTTATTGATTTATGGACGATCTAAAAAAATTCATAAAACAGGTCTTAACTCTTAAACTAGGCAGTGTTTAATTTCGGCGGAGTTGATAGTGATTTAGGAAATGTTTCACCTACCGTATATTAAAAAGACAAATTATTGTGATCAATGAAACATAACGAGGAAATCGTTTTTGACATGTGTGTTTTCAAAATTGGCCAACTTTGAACCGCGCGCTTTTTGATTCACTGTTATATATGCGTGCACAGTATGACATAATTATTGTGCAGCCACTGTGACATACCTACTAGTAGCATTGTGAATCGATTTCCCTGGGATATCGTAAGAAGATTGTGAAGAATTCCCAGGCATAACACTTGACCCAAGTACGATGTCAAGGATCTTTCATCACGTGAGTGATGTTTATTATTTGTTTTGTTTTTGTTTTGTTTTTCAAAGCGGTACCTTCACGGGACATTCAAGAATCGCGCTTTGGAAAGGGGGGAAACAAAATGTGAAATGCTCCGATTGCCTGCAGCGACAAGACAAGATTTTTTGGGGGGGGGGTGAAAGGTTGTCATCCATTTGGCAATGACGCAACATGTGGCTTAATTATGTGGTTTGATATTAAAATAGCCGTATTGACCGTCTGATCTCATGATTTCATTCCAGTTTCACCGATTCACAATACGATGCGCCTCCAGCGTTTGCTGGGGAGAGGTCAATACGCAGTACATCGTGGGAAAATGTCGACGTCCAAAACCCGCGTAATACAAATACAACCCAGGAACATAATGTCTTTAAATATCAATATAATAATGTTACTTGTTTTATAGCGGATCCATTGTCTATCTATTGATCATGGAGAATCCTTTGGAAAGATGTTTTTATTATTATTAGCACTCTAGTGAAAATACAATGGTGGCTAGAACGGTGATGTCGACTCAAAACTGTACTGGCAAGAGCAACCGCTGGCGGCGCACCCTATTGCGAATCGCGATAATTGAATAATAAAAAGTACTTGATCGAAATATCGAAAACAGTCAATCATACGATATTTTATAAATACATCAGGATTAATGATTCACAGAGACAAGGACATTGTTGTGGCTTTTGTTGCCGGATTATGGCACGTAATATTGTTATAACCACACTCACTCGAACCACACTTTAGTCAGATTCACATACTTTTTTTTTCATACTATATACATCATATTTCTTTGGCACGCGTGACATGAACTTTTTTAATCATTGAAGGAAAAACAATTCCCCCTTTAAAATATGTCTTTGTTCGTTCACATTCTCTCTTTTATTAATATATATATATATATATATATATATAGTATAATTCTATCAAGAATAATTACATGCTCTAAATAAGTGTTTTTGACGACAGAGACAAAAGGCAGACACCACCCTCCACAGAAACATAATTTAGAGTTTGAACAACTATATTATGCATACAGGTGGCTGTACAAAAATGTACATGTATTTAATACTGTAAGACCAATCTATTATGTTTTTGTGGACGGTTTCTGCCTTTCGTCTTTTTTCGTCAATAAAAATATGCTTGTATATGGAGTTCTACAGTATGTTAGAAATTAACTCAGTTGAGCTCTGGTTATTATAACAATTTCAACTATTTTTACCATAACGAATGTTTTGGAAGATTTGAGGATCTCTTTCAAAATCAACGCTTGGAGCAAGAACATAACATAACACAACTGCAGTTGTAATATTTTCCTATAAAAATACACATTAATCATTGCTTTTGTTGTTAAAAATAGAATACTTACATTCGCGATGTTACACCCTAATAGCCTTGTACATCAAAATGCTAATTTGAAATGATAGTTTAAGCTATTTAACACAAAGGGTGGATGAAAAAATAAAGTTCGTATGCAAGCCTAACATAAGACTAATCGCAGTCAAAATGTAAAACTTTCATCGTAATAACGAGTTATTTACAATCATATGTATGCTCAATGATCACACTGCGGAGAGTTAAGCAAAATGTTGTGCAAAAAAATGTATTATGATTGTCCCTTTACGGGACAGTCACCCTCTTTTGCACAGTATTTTTGTGGATCTGAGAGCACAACACTTATACACCAGTAACCAAATTGCATTCTAAATACGAGGAATGTCCTTCTGAGATCAAATAATTTAGATTTTTTGTATAAAATTCCCGATATAATACAAATTTGTTGGCAAATTATTAAAAACTAGGCGGTCACCCGTATTTGGCGGTTCTCGGCTGTCGCGATTACCTGGCAGATGGTGACTGTACCCACCAAGTTTCATGCCCATATGACAGTTTTTACTAATTTGACCTCAGATGACCCCTGGTGGAGTGGTGACCCTGAAATGACCTTCCAAAATTTGGCTCTAAATGTTGACTGTACCCACCAAGTTTTCATGCCCATATGACAGTTTTTACTAATTTGACCTCTGATGACCCCTGGATGACCTCGGATGACATTGACCCACTAACCAATACAAACTTATTCTGTCTCGGGTCAAGATGCACGCACCCACCAAGTTTCATGCCCATTATGACAGTTTTTACTAATTTGATCTCAGATGACCCCTGGGTGACCTCGGATGACCTTGACTCACTAACCAAGACAAACTTGTTCCGTCTAAGGTCAAGTCACACCCACCCACCAAGTTTCATGCCCATATGACAGTGTTTTACTAATTTGACCTCAGATGACCTTGGGTGACCTTGACCCACTAACTAATACAAACTTGTTCTGTATGGGGTCAAGCTGCACCCACCCACCAAGTTTGAGGAACGTGCGACCCCTAGTCTCCGAGAAAATAGGCGGACAGACACACAGATAGACACACAAACAGACACACAGACGATGCGTATTATTATATAGATTGAAACTTTTGCCATTTTTGCCCTCTAACAGTCCTAGAAATAAACTTTATCAATCTAATGATATGTACTAAAAGTGTAAAGCTGGGATGAAAAGCCGACCATCAATCGAAAGTTTTGACTTTTCGTATTGAATATACATTTCAAAAAAACGCCATTTTTAATCATTAAATTTATACAATTTACTTAGAAGACTGTTAAATGTCAAAATGTCATTTTTAATAATTTGTATTATATCGCGATTTAAAAAAAAAACCCTAAATTTTTTGATATCAGAAGGACATTCTTCTGTCTGACATGTCCGATGTGATCTCAGCTCCCGCAAAAAATACGTGAAAACGTCGCTATCCGAGGCCTTAAGTTGAATGATATGAAAAGTATCAAAGACACTTTTGTTTGTTTTGGTATGCATCAAATGATTTTATTTCAACAGTGTTCTGATATGACACAACGGTGTATTTACCAAAATCTCCCTCAATACGTTATCCATGCTCTAGTGCAAATATCAATGGGTTCATTTTGACATCTTATATGACTAATGTTCGATTTGGTATTCAACCAGGAAAGTGGAGGAGTACTGTGTAAGCTTAAAAGGTGGATTGAACCTTGGAACTCAATTCCCTGATTTATTGGTGACCAGTACTAGGACACATTTAGTTACCAAGAAATTTAACGCACGGACATTCAAATCATGCACATATCCTATATCTAAGTGGAACCTCACATATAAAATAATGGAACCAAATTTGGTCCCTTGAGGTACACCTCCCTATCTTGTGAACAATAATTGTGAATAGGGGTAAATCATATACTCTGCATTGAGTGCATTCTGACTGTTTTATCAAAGTGGGATATTAGACCAATATGATTGTGCCTGTAGAACACCCCAGTGTCGTACATTTGACACATTTTATACTTGAGATAAGTGGGTAAATAAATCAGCTTTACCACTACTTGTAGCTGTGTTTGATTGCAGATTTAACATTGGCGTGCCCACGATGCAATAAGATGAACTGCAAAGAAAAACCCAGACCCAGATAAAATATAGCCAATATGACACGTCATTTCAGACTTCTAAACGAAGAGTACATGATAATGTTTATTCGGGAATATCCACTTCTCTTCTTCTTGACTATGATTCTAATCTGTGCAGTAATGATTAATAACATTGTAGCAACATCTCAATTTTCCATTAAAAATGAATACAAATCTGACAACATTTCACCTGACAAATCATTTAACTAAAAAACAACAACTTGGGGAGACATCCCTCAAATAAAAAGTGTACTCAGATGTTTTAAAATGTATGAATAGTAAACGATATAGAATTAAACATCAATATGAGCAAAAGGAATAAGTGATGTTGTATAATAATAAATTGAAAAACTATTATACTTTCCTTTTATTGCAATCCGTATAAGCAGTATGCCACTTTTGTTTGGGACATACTGTAGTTTTTGTTACAGGTCAATTGTCATCAATCTTAGTAAGTGCTGCGAAGAAAATCTCAATTACGCTATCCAAACGGATACAGGGAGGTTCTGTTTCCCGTATTTATCTCATGAGAGGGCCATAATTGTTTGATTATAAAGGTGTGCATCTCAGCTTCGGACAAATAAAAGGGATCAAAGCACTGCAAGGTTTATTCGACGGGAAGAAGATGAATGTATAGTGCTCAAAATGAAAAATAAATTAAATTAAATAAAAATTAAATGTAGTCCGGTATGTTATTTTACATGAAGGCATTATAATAAAAAAAAAATATTCAAATAAACACATTTTACTTAAATGGAATTAAATTAATTTAAACATTGTAAATTATGAAGTTTCCTCGAGAGGTGTTTGGAGGTTTACCGGTCCAAGACCCAACGATTAAAACCCCAGTGCTCCGGGTGGGCCAGATTAAGTCAATTACCTCAAATTATTTTCGCCCTCCTCTTCTCTTATAATTTGCTACCGGAATAGTCATGGCCACGCCAGCGTATGCATCTTTGTTTGTAATATTATGATAAACCAGGCGCGAAATTGTTCAAAGAAGAAAGTTGGTTACAGTGGTCTGTTAATGGGAAAAATTGAGAAACAGTAATAAGTCAGAGAAATCAGAGTTTAACCCACCACTTATTGTAACAGAAACCATTCAATCACCATCCATATGTTCTTTAATACTTCTCTGATAAACAAGACAAAAATTGACGTTGATGGGGTAAGTGTATGTTTCTAACTTGCGAAACAAATTTACTAGTATATAGTAGCTAGTAGTCGACATTCGAACATGACAGAAGATGACAAAAGATGAAGAGTTCAACGAAAGTGCTAGTAATAAGAAAAAAAAGTGAACATTCTGATTGTTATATAGTAGTCAAGTAAACGGTTGTCTTTTCCTGTTAATAGTGTTCAATAATTTGGTTAGCGGATGATGTGGTTAGTGGATAGTTGATTACTCAGCAGATTACTGAACAAAATATGTTGAAGAAGTCGAAGCTAAATCATCAAAGAACATAATAAAGAATGAATATGAACAGTAAAATGATTGATTTTACAACAAGTATTTTACCTATAGTAATTCAATCTTATCTTTAGCTTTATAAAGTAAATTCTAGCCAAATCAGGCCGTGTTTACGGGGAGTCTACCGCTGACCATTATTCGTATAGCATATTGTAAACGACGACCCCAAGCATAAAAGTTAAACGTTGGCAAGTCCAATGCATGGAAAGAGGGCGCAATTGAGACTGCAAAAGTGTCAATTGATTATTCCACATCGCAAGTGTGAGTCAGCAAAATGTTTCCCCAGAAATTGATTCTTCATTAATTTAAGGTTGCTCTCGATATTTTTGCGCACCCATGGGTACTGAGCAATTAATGTTAAAAAAACCCTCTTAAACCTGTATCTACTACAGAACGGTGTTCAACCGATGGCTATTGTTGTAAGGCTCACTCAGTCATTTAATGAGGCAATACAAACGACCAAATTTGGTGTTTTCATTTTGTCAGTAAATGTCAGGCAAAAACCATAATGCTTGATACTGAATTTTTTCGAATCTTGGTGTTAAACTTAGGCGTGAAATTCAATCATTTAGTGTAAGATTTTCGATTTTATAGGCTTCAACTTGGCCCGCGAGCTTTTCTTTTTATCAACATTTTAGCTTTTTCAAGTAATATAGTTCGAATGAAGTAACTTTCTAACGTACATCACCGTGACATATACACTCATAGAAATAACTTGTTTGCCTTGTTGGCGCAATTCAAAAGGAGTAAGTTTGGACAACTCAAAAATAGTGTAAAAGTTGCCAAATCAAAATTCATTTTAGTTATCCGTCAACTTTTAAGTAATGCCAACTTCTGAATTCAAGTTCAGGGAACTTAGAAAAATAAACAAGGTTCAAAGAACCAATTAGTTGAGTTATTGTAACTCAACATGTAAGTTGATGTATTTCGTTCATATTAAGTTACTGGTACTTATTGTTTTGAGTTATTCCAATTTGGTACTTTGTTACTTAATTCACGTAATTGGATCATTTGCTGCACAATTAGCAGTATTCAAATATTTATTTTTGTAATCAGTGCAAAATTTTGTATACTATAGCACACCTCTAGAAAATTATGCTAACCTAGTTTCATTTTCTGAGTTGTAACAACTCAATAAGTGCAAATGAGTGCGACCAACATAATGATATCGAGTCAGCGTTACTCAAAATTGTACGCGTTGGCATTACTCGGAAAGTTGACGAAACGACTTACATCAACTTACTGAGTAATGCCAACGAACAATTTCTATCAGTGTAGGCTATATCATAGTTTTGTCAGAATTTCCGTTTTGATTTCACCATTTTTTTATTTCTGCCTGAAATTTGTTCAAAATCAACGCGTGAAATCCGAGGCTAGTAGTAGGTATATCACCCCAAAAATAAGCGCAGCAGAAACATGTTATTTGACGCTTTTAATTGAATCATCGTTATGAATGCTTCAAAAAACAAAAACAGAATTGAAATCGGATAATGCAAAGTGATGTAACGTCAACTTGAAGATACCCGGAAATCGGGTGAAAACCTGCCACAAATTGCTATAAATGGCAAAATGGTAATTTTGGGATTTGTAATGCTTATTCGGACACTTACTTGAAAAGGTAGCATTGATTTAAGTATCACAGATTAATTGCATATCTTTCCGGACTTCGTTAAAGAAAACAAGATTAAAAAATCTCTCCTCGAATAAATGTAATAAATCCACCAAATATACAATTTTAGCCATTTTGACCAATCTGCAGACAAATAAAAGCTTAAAAAATGACTAAGTCCAGCTAATTAATATGCAAAAATAATGCCAACAGAGAACCGTACATGATATGAGGATGCGGTTTTTTTTTGCACACATAAGTACCAAAGTTCTTTCATTTGGTAACAAAAAATACACAAAAAGTCATTAATTATGCAAATTAGCTAATTACATCTAATTATATATTTATGCCATTCTTATGATAATTAGGCATATGTAATTTTACTTTTTTCAATGTTTTATTTATGTTTTATTCATACAGCATGATTTTGTCAAATATGAACCTGCTGTGATGTTGAATAAAGAAACTGCAGTTAATTGCCTAAGTGCACCGAGTTTTCAATTGGTATAGGGAAGTGTTTCACTCATTGTCCAAGGAAAAAAAATACATGATAACAAACACTGGTATTTCAGACCGGTGGTACTAGGTCCTCTATTTCGAGAGACCTATATTTATTGATTTATGGACGATCTAAAAAAATTCATAAAACAGGTCTTAACTCTTAAACTAGGCAGTGTTTAATTTCGGCGGAGTTGATAGTGATTTAGGAAATGTTTCACCTACCGTATATTAAAAAGACAAATTATTGTGATCAATGAAACATAACGAGGAAATCGTTTTTTGACATGTATGTTTTCAAAAATTGGCCAACTTTGAACCGCGCGCTTTTTGATTCACTGTTATATATGCGTGCACAGTATGACATAATTATTGTGCAGCCACTGTGACATACCTACTAGTAGCATTGTGAATCGATTTCCCTGGGATATCGTAAGAAGATTGTGAAGAATTCCCAGGCATAACACTTGACCCAAGTACGATGTCAAGGATCTTTCATCACGTGAGTGATGTTTATTATTTGTTTTGTTTTTGTTTTGTTTTTCAAAGCGGTACCTAGTTTGACATAGGCCTAACTAACGTGTTTCTTTGACCCCAGAAGTATAAATGATATTTAACTTTACCAGAACACCCAATGCTCTTGGGCTACCAAATCGCTGGTTGAGTAATCCTTGCTTTAATCTTTTATTAAATAATATTGGCTAAATTATTAAAGTTAACGGTTAGCTTTGTCAGTTTCTTATTTAACACAAGCGTAATGAAACACAAATTCATTCTTTCTTTCCCTCCTTCTCTAGCTCTCTCTCCCTCCCCAAAGTCACAGCACGGGGAGCCCTTGTTCGCCGCCTCGACGGAACAGTTTGGGGAGCCAGCGTTTCCACCTTACACACTGCAACCATGTCTTTGGTTTACGCCCCCGCGCACCTGTTTGGAGTAGGTTTGGACACGAGCTTGAACAACTCTCTCCGCACAATAATTGGTTGCCTTCGTCAAACCCCACTTACCCCAGTAGAACAGCTGCCAGTACTGGCGATCTGAGGAGGAAGTCACAGACCATGGCCTTGACTCGGCGTGCTTTGAACCCAGGCCATCTTCTACATGAAGTGGTCAATAAAGACTTCCAGATATCTCGACTGAAGTCGCGGCACCCTTTTACATCGGAGGCACATGCTTTGATCCATCAGGCACAACAGGAGACATCTGCTCACCGGACTAGCAATGAATGGCAGCAGAGATGGCAATCGTCATCCCGGGATCGTCATCTTCGCCCCTGAAGAGCTATATCCTATATACGTCAAAATCCAGCCCTGGCTCGGATTTGCCACGCCATGCATGGGTGAAACTCAACCGTCTGCGAACAGGAATGGGTCGCTTCATGGTCAGTGTGCATAGATGGGGCCTCACCCAAAGCACACTTTGTGAGTGCGGAAAGGAAGAGCAAGAGGAAGTTTAATTCTAAACCTAGACAATACCAACAGCTATCTCACTAATATTATATTTATAAACTGTGTATTTGTGTGCAAATTGAGGGCGCTATTTACATATATTTTAATTTAATTTAGCCAATAATATAAGTTGTTCCTAACATTTCATGATTATAAAGTTTTTTGAAAATGTCGTGTTGCTTGTTGTTACTCTTTTGGTGTTTTATTGCCATTATGGTGAGTGTTTACCCCTTGTAAAGATGAAAACACGATTTAAGGTAAATAGCGCTATCTAATCTAGTGTTCACCCGGGTGTTCACCTTTTCTTAAAAATGACGTAGTTTTACATGCTATCAAACAGCTGTGTGATTCGTGCTTGGAAATTATTTTTCTAACATGTAAGACATAATGTCGTGACTACCGATTACCGGAGACTTCCTTTAAGGCGTGGGGTATGGGCGAACTTGAAGTACAGGTATCTGGAGAGGGGAAGCAACGAGTTACCCCCCAAATCACAGCGGCAGGTAGTCACTGATGGGCCGCCGAGTGCGAATATCTATTTATTTTGGAAGGTTCGTGTTTGTTTTCAATTTTGGGGCGTTTTTCCAAAATTTGATATTTTTGGTGATATTTCAAAAAAGCGACATGCCAACGACAACTCTTTGGGCACATAGTTTGTTATGGTTATTGCAGTTCTTTTCCACATACCTACGTTACCATTTGCTTTGGTGATTTACTAATATTATATATTTTGTGACTGCAATTTGGCGTTTTCAACGCGTTTTAAGCTTATAATGAAATTAACGCGAATATAATAGTCACGCTGCTTTTAGAATTCTTACCTGATCGTCGGCTTTTGAAGGCAACAGAATGCAGATTGGCTCACGATAGATGTCGTATTCCTCTATGTGGGTCACTTGATTATAACATTAGTTTGAAATCCTTGTAACAACATACAAATTTGCGTCTGGTAACCGAGTCTGGAACTGATTTTGGGACAGCCATACACTTCAGCGCCGTATCAAATCTCATAAAAAGGCCACGACTGGCGAGTATGTTTTTATGTTTCTCGCACGAAAGCTTGCGTCAACATCTATACTATACTTCTTTGGAAACGTTGACCTTTGAAAAGAAGAAAAAACTTCCAAGGCCTTTATTAAACGCAATTTAGAGCTTTAAAAGTTTTTTAAAAAAATTTAAAAAGCGGTGAGACGTGACCAATATTCTGTTCAGGCAGAATTGTCTAATGATTTAGTGCGATGCGCCCTTGAAGTACTCTACGGCAAACTGTTTACATGTAGGGTCAAGGCCCAGCGGGGTCAACGCTGATTATGGTTTACCGAACTGGTCAAAGCTCCTTAAATACGTACATGTACGGTCTGCGTGGTTCATTGTTACTGGCTATTCGTTAAGCTTATCAGAAAACATCGGTCATATATGAAGAAAACGTCTACGCTCACGATCGACACTGTGGCTCACGAATAACTTTAAGTTATATTCAGGATCGTACATGCGCCTGCTCATGGTCATAGTCCTGGTCAAAGTTGGCACCGTTTTACTTTTTTTTGCCCGTCACGCAGCCTCTGCACATCCATCAGCTTGTTTTAATATAGTCCCCGGTTTAGTGATTGAGTCCTACATGTACTGAACTGTACCCGTCAGTGAGCTGTGAAAGTCGAACTATAATACAAACATGGCTGGAGACCGACAAGGCTTTGCTCTGATTGTAACATCTTTCGTTGTCTTAACATTAGTAAAGCTTTTTGCTGTTTTGTTCTCAAACATTAAAAAACGTTGGCGATATCTAAAGCTTACTGAGGAAATTGAAAATTGCGCTTACAAGGAGCCGCACATCTTGTTTGGAAATATCAGAGAGGTCAGTATTGTTATATTTAATAAAT
Source organism: Amphiura filiformis (assembly GCF_039555335.1). NCBI lineage: Eukaryota > Metazoa > Echinodermata > Ophiuroidea > Amphilepidida > Amphiuridae > Amphiura > Amphiura filiformis. The sequence goes on along the minus strand of NC_092632.1, from coordinate 20,813,038 downwards.
ACACGGTAGCTGTGACCAAAATGATTTAAAAGATAGGCTACTCCGCGAGACTTCAAAAAATTACACGCAACATTAAAGCTCTTTTGATCCATGATATTTTTTCGCTGGGTACGAAATAGATCTAGGCCTAGATATGAAAATGTTATTTACTGTCCCAAGTTAATACTTAAACTCATTTAAAGGGGCATTTCGTGATCTACAGCCTCATCCCCCAAAAAAAAAAAAAAAAAGTTGAGATTTTTATATCGCTGGAAACCTCTGGCTACATAATGTTTATGTACAAAATATCTCTTGCAGATTAATTCGTTCAGCTAAGATATCGTGAAATTTGAATTTCGTTCTGGTGCACCAGAACGAAATTACAACACATTGTCTATGGAGCAGTGTAATACACATAATCATAACTCGCAAACGCAAAATCGGAATCAACTGAAATTTTGGGAATAGGCTTTTTTTGTGGATATGTACTGAAAAATGTCATAAAAAGAAAACTAAAAGAGGATGCTAGGATCACGAAATCCTCCTCTAATCATGACATTATTTGTTCTGATAATGTTACTTATTCTGTTACGGATGTTATTTATTCTGTTAAACACTAACCCGACTGAAACTCACTAAAGCTCAATGAACTGCTAAAAAAAATTAAGTTTTTTTCGCAATTCTTTTATTCTTTCCGAACGACAACATCCATTCATAATATTAAATACTGTACTTTCGCAGTACGATCTATCGCATTACACCGTAGCCCAGTGGTTAGAGCCGGGCTTCTAATTTTGTGGCGTCGTTCAAAACCGGGGACCACCTGATTTTTATTAAACAATGTATTGTTACAAATCAAAGATAATATACTTTTAAACACCCATTGCTATCACTATCTACACTGCTATATGATATTATTTTTTATCACAGAAAGGTGTTTGATATTCATTCACATTTACTTTCACCATCACTAAAAAAATCACATTTTATCATTTATTATAAAATTGGCAGCTACTTCAACATTTTACGCCCGAAAGTCGATGAAGGTGTTTTTGTCATGTATCTAAATTTACAAATCAAAAGAAATTAACAGGAAAGTTTACGTGGTTTCCCATAATCCTATAGCCACTCAATTCGTTACGCATAAAGATTTCGGGATATCGATTATATTACATTAAGGGGGTACTACACCCCTGGCCAATTTTGTGCCTATTTTTGCATTTTCGCAAGTAAGATATATATATTATAGGGGCAAGGACTACAAGTACTGCACTGAAAATTCAGCAACTCAAGGCAAGTAGTTATTGATTTATTGATCAAATATTGGTTTTCCCTCATTTTTGACTGTAACTCCACAGCTATTGTCTGTGCTGGAATAAAATTTACAGTGCAGTAGTTGTAGTCCTTGCCCCTATAATATACATATCTTACTTGTCACCAATGCTCTATAATTTTTGAGAAAAATGCAAAAATAGGCACCAAATTAGGCAGGGGTGTAGTACCCCCTTAAACTCACGCGCCCATTATTTTATAAGTGAAATCATGGAATGATATATAGCAGATGATTTCTCATTTTTCTGTCCATGGAAGTCGAGTAGAGGAGTCGCTTAACCAATGATTTTAGATGCTAAGGGGCTGTGCAATACTTATCTGGGGGGATTTCAAAATGGCCTGTCAAAAATGCTTCCCCCTCCGCATGGTCAAAAAACACCTCCCCATCTCGGCCATATATTGCTTCCCCCGTCTCAACCTGCCAAAACAAACCTCATCAAAACTATTTTTTAAATCTACCCCTTCGACTTGCTAAAAATCTCCATGTCACCTCATTTGACCTGTCATAAATTGCTTCTCCTCCCCCTCCCCCCTTTCACAATTTAGGGCACATCCTCTGATTAATTCCAATATTCATGAAATTAGGCGTAGGTTTCTTGAAATCTCACAGAGCCACTCTGTCATCATAATAACATGTTGCTAATCGACCATTACCTGCATGGAGCAGTAAATTAAGTGTAAAATTTTGTACGGAGTATCTCTGCATGTCCCTTTTCATTTGAAAACGTCTCATTAATTTCAGATTCCCCGTGATGACAAGGATATAATCGACGATCTTCTTCAGCGTTCCCAGGCATGTGTTAATACAAGGTATCTTTGGCTCGGCCCTTTTGAATGTATTATCACTCCGTTGAACCCAGAGTACGTCAAGGTGATGATTGCTAACGCAGGTATTTGGTATTTAGCATTTTAGTTAGGCTAATGATTACATTTGGATGGTTTAACACCGGGGTTGAAGAATTTTATCAAAATACAACTAAATACTGTCCGTTTTTCACATTATGTGGCTGCGAAAAAGAGATTACCGGGACAAGTGCACACAGAACAACTAAGGTTAATTGTCGGTCGAAACAGACCAAAAGGAAGAAGCGCATCGCAATGTTCTAATAGAGGACATTTTCTTGAATGAATATGTGATTTCCATTGTATCTGGTTTTGTCAATCAATGCCATGAACTTTCTGAATCGAGACCAATTTAGACTGTCGAAAAAAAAAAAAAAAAAAATTGTTATGTTTTTCTAATGTTCTTTTGTTAATGTCTACTTTGTTTATTGGCTTAGCTTTGCTTTTTTGTCATTATACTGTATTGATTTTTATGAATCATTTAAATTTTTGGATAAATATGCTGTTATTAACAAATACGAATACCGCTTCCTCTTCCTCTTCAGATATAAAAGGCAATATTTTCTACAAATTCGTGAAGCCTTGGTTAGGTGATGGCTTGCTGCTAAGTAGTGGAAGAAAATGGAAGAGACACAGGCGTTTACTGACACCAGCTTTTCATTTTGACATTCTCAGGCCATACGTCAAGTTATCCGTCAAATCGAGCAAAGTTTTCTTGGTAAGACTTTTTACCTGTAAAGTCGATTTTGTTGGAACGGAGGGATAATCCCCCCCCCCCAATAAACTTGACCATTTCCCCCTCCCGTTTCTCCAGTCAGAAAAAAAATCATCGAAGCCCTCTATTTGGTGCTAACTTTATTTGGATAAGTAAAGAAACACATAATAGACGAACATGGATTTTAACCAGTTTGTAATAATGGAATATACTAAAAAAACACAAAAGTTTCGACATTAATACTCGCAATAGCTTTAATACTCGCAATAGCCTTTATATAAAGGGTTTTGAAGGGTATAAAACGTTTTCATAACATTCAAAAACATATTTTTTAAACTTACTGCAAAATATTGATATTCTGACATAATGTTATTAATTAGCATGAAAGTATTGGTAATCCATTTATAGAAAGATTTTAACTCTTGATCTCAATACAAAAATATTTACCTCCGTAATTTTCAGTTGTTGCTACTAGAGCCTTCGTCAGCGGAATGATCCGATCGCGCACTCTTGAAGTGTGACGTAATAACTTGGGTAACTTGTAGCACCTTCCGTCTTTGTTCAGAGATGATGGTTGGGTTTGCCTTGATGTGTACGGCCTCCCTATCCAATATTTGGACTTTTGTCATTTATTATGTATTTTGTTAATTATAAATGTATTTTGTGTTTTTGACGATTGCAGGATAGGTTAGCGGCTACTAATGGAGAGTTCATCGACATTTTCAAATATGCCAGTCTTATGACATTGGATACGTTATTAAAATGTGCCTTTAGTTATGAAAGTAATTGCCAATCGAATGAGTAAGTAAACATTAATAATAGTTTATACTTTGATATTACAACATTCCTCAAATTAAAATCAAATCCATTTAATTTTCATATTCGCAAAATGTTGGTATCCATTTTTATGGGGTTTACTGTATTAGTATATGTGTTGGCAGTAACGTATACAGCCCTTTTTTTAAAAAAAACCTAAAAAAACTCTGAACTCCTACATGACACCATAAAAATATAACGAGATATAACAGTAAATTGATTGGTTTATTGATTCAAATTCAAATTTAACATACCTTTCATTTGTTCCATTTTCTTTAAAAATAGTTCTAATCCTTATATAGAGTCGGTGTATGCAATGTCGGAATTATTTGCAGAGCGAGCAGTTTTTCTTCCATACCACTATGATGCCATTTACCGTTTTACACCCAATGGTCGAAGGTTTTATAAGCATTGTCAGAGAGTTCATACAATGGCGGAAACAACAATAAAAGGAAGAGCTGTCCAGATTGGGTAAATTGACTGAGAATAACGAACATGGAGATGAACATGACGGCGAAAACATGAGAAGAAAGAGAAAATATTTAGATTTTTTAGACGTGCTCCTCCAAGCGCGGGTATGTAATATGTCTCTGTAATTTTTTATTTATATAACATTCGGCCGAAGCCAGGCTAAGCCCAATAGTGCTCAGAGGCTACTAAATTCAAGGGATGCCATCTGGATATAACGGGACAGGGATATGTGAAGAGGTCCGATTTTAGATGCAGGAGGAAAACCGGAGCACCCGGAGAAAAAGGACGAGTATGAATCGGCAACCAAACTCACATGTGGCACCGCAGGGAATTGAACCCCGGTGAGAAGCGAGTGAGAAGACCACTACACTAATTTATGTTTTGGGATGTTTTTGGAAAAGGGTTTAATGCCGTCTTGAGTGATTTGTTTCGGCAAACAACATTTCAGTTTTTAAAGTACGAAAAGAGATCCAAAGAGAAAGTTTCATATATCGCGCCGGAAAATACTCTAGTGTTATCTATGTCTAAGATTTATATCAACGCACCATAAACATGGGCCGCTCAGATTTTTAGTAGATGTAGAATATTTGATGCAACATCTATTCCTTATTTAATCTATTGCCTTTCTATTTCCAGTAATGTTTAACTTCTATGGAATGTTTGATGACGAATAAACACTTAGAAGCCTAAATTTCATACCTAAGTTTAACACAAGGGTTTGAAAAAAAATACAGTACTAAACAGTTTTTTCCTGACATTTACTGAATAAATTTATTGCTTTTCATTTAGCTGAGAAAATTAAATTTACAGTGTAAAGGTGTAACTCATAATTTTGCTCATTTCAACACCAAATTCGATCCTCATTTAATAAATGACTGAGTGAGCTTCGTATAGCAGTAGCCATCGATTCACTGGCGTTCTGAGTCTTATATCTTAAAAGCATTATCGGATTAACAAGGAAAAGTTTGATTGTATTTATAAATCTGATAGGATGAAGATGGCGATGCATTGGAAGACCTGGAGATACGCGAGGAGGTCGATAATTTCATGTTTGCGGGTCATGACACAACAGCTAGTGCAATCTCTTGGTGTTTATATAATCTGGCCAGATTTCCACAATTCCAAAAGAAATGTCGCGATGAAGTCAACGATCTATTCATGACGAGGAACAAAGAGGAACTTGACTGGTTAAGTATAAAATATAACTCCACGGTAAACTTTAAGTTTAATATAAAACATACAATTTTCATTTTAATACTACAGCGACAGACATGTCGCAACAATCCAACTCCCCTCCCCACACACACAACCTACACCCCCCCACACACCCACACACCCCCACACCCACAATTTCAAGTCAATACCAGTCCATGTGATCCTTTGCAACTCACGGTAGGCCACTGATGCATTTGCAGTAAGATAGGTAAGCTTTACTCATACAGCTGTCAACCATTCTGTCACTACCTTTCAATTTTATCTTTTCATCATTTCGTTTGAAGTAGGCAGGTAGATTAAAAAATGGAAATTGTCAGTAGATTAAATTAAATTAGATTAAACAGTATTAATTTTGGGATTTATTTATTGTTCAATCCACTTGCACAAAGTTTTGCAGGTTTGGTGAAATTTTCATTCACGAATAAATTTCAAATACCAAAGCGAAAACTAAATCAAGCACTTAGGACCGTTCCAATTGTTTGTTTTGATATTTTAATTTTGTTTCTGTTTTTTCTATCTTTACTCCGATAGGGATGACCGGAACCAGTTGCCATTCCTGACCATGTTTATCAAGGAAAGTCTCCGTTTTCATCCTCCAGTACCCGTCTATGGAAGGACACTTGGTAATGATGTCACCTTACCTGATGGAGTAGTGCTTCCCAAAGGTATATCTATAGAAAATCGCATTCATTTGTAGATTTATATTTACATCCGTGTAATCTAGGGCTAAATTTGACTCGAAATATTTGGAAAACAATTGTCTTTAGCCTTCATCAACCTTCATCCATCATGACTTGAAGATTAGAGCAGTGTTATAATGCAATTTGATGACTTTCAAACCGGTCAAAATTCTTATTTGTCTTTGTAAGGCGCATATTTAACTGCTCGTTTGCCAAAGTGTGTTTCAGCCGAATTTGATAATGTATTTAAATAAAAATCACGCACCTTAAAGATGTTTTCAAAATCATTTTTACACCATTTCTCAGGTACAAGCGTTGGAGTCTCGGTTATATCTGTCCACCATCATCACCTGTATTGGAACGACCCGGAAGTGTTTGATCCATATCGATTTACACCCGAAAACAATGCAAAGAGGCATTCTCATGCGTTCATACCATTCTCTGCAGGACCTCGGTAAGGATACTAGCTTCATGACTTGATTCAAGTTGATTTTAGGCTAAAAGTTCTACGAATATGAAAGAAAATGACTACTTCAACCAAGTTAAAAGAGCAAAAACGAAAATCATGGAACCCTGGTCATTTGTTGATGAATAGAAATATAAAATCAACAAGCCCACGAGCCAAATATGTTATCATGTGTCGGGTAAGGTTTGTAGTGCTAATGAGTACAAAAGATGAATCTACGGTACTACACCTGTGGTAATTTGTGACTATTTTTGCATTTTTCTCAAAAAATAATAACACACCGGTAACATTTATGTATATTATTGGGGCAAGGAATCCAATTACTACACTGAAATTTCAGTGACTCAAGACAAGCGGTTCAGTATATATGATAGCAAGTGAGGTACAACCTAGCGGTACCTCTTTTCTTATCATAAATAACGAACCGCTTGTCTTGGGTCACTGAAATTCCAGTGTAGTAATTGGATTCCTTGCCCCTATAATATACTTAAATTTTGTTACCACTGTGTTATTAGTTTTTGAGAAAAATGCAAAAAATAGACACAAATTTATCGAGGGGTGTAGTACCCCCTTAAATCGTTTAGCTGTAAACGCAAGCGGTTTTTTTTTATGCCAAAACCTTAACCCCTTCGTAGTCACTAGGTTTAATGTTAGCTATTTCCATATTTATTTTCACTCTTTAAACATAATGTGTTTGTTTGCTTTTCTTCAGGAATTGCATCGGTCAGAACTTTGCGATGAACGAAATAAAAGTAGTAGTGGCGATGACAGTACGACGTTTTGAAATTATTTCCGATCCAGAAAACCCACCTCAGTGGACTCAGTCAAGAGTTGTCTTGAGATCCCTCAACGGAATATATTTAAAATTCATACCAGCAAAAAATGAATTATAGTACACTATCTTAACATAATGTTATAAAAAAGACTATTTTCATATCAATATGCACGAATATGGATATAACTACAGGTCAGGTGACTATAGCACATGTATATTATTAGATAATATATTTTGTATTATTTCCATTCAATCTTCTATGTTAATCAGCTGAATTATATTTATGTTAAACGTTAGTTGTACAAATCTTATGTGATAGTATCAGTACTCAACTTACCATGACATAATGGAACATACAATTCAGATTAACACAGTGCAGTTCAAAACAACGTTACTTAATTCCAGTGCTTAGTGGTTAGAGCGTCCGCCCGACAAGCGGAAGGTCTGTGGTTCAAGTCCCCGCACAGGCAGGTATGTCCGGAGTTTTTTCTCTAGTTTATCTGCCTATGCATGTTATGGTTCATTGTAATTTCGTGTTAAATTGTGCTGGTGTGCGATACGATGTTCTTCCTTTCCCTGTATTAAAAATTACGACGAAGCATCATTCATTTGATCTCGTGCCGTAGTTGATCATGTTTCAATGTTTCTATGTTCCAGTGTAAGATACGTAAAACTCAACTTTGGGAAAAGGTTGTTCTCAAAGTTGTAAAGTCCCGTTTCAAATTGTTGTTGCATACGCTTATAGTACATCTTTCTGAGAATATTTGGTGACAAAATAACTGAAAATAATTTAAATTAAATTTGTCCACACGCAAGCCTAAATGATCAGATGATGTGTCATCATGGAAGTGACATACAGTATTGGGCTAGGTCTAGACAAATGGATAAATCGTTTTCTTACTTTTAATTTATTTACGGTGTTATTAATTTATGAAGCAACTTTATAATTACTGAGTGGTTTTATTTTAATGCGAATTTATTTGTAAGTGCGGAATTCATTAATACCCTGCAATCATGCCTTCTTTATTATAGACCTGCAATCGGATAGCAACGTTTGCACAGTATTTTTGTGGGACCTGAGAGCACATCAGACACACCAAATTGCATTTCGAATACGAGTCAATGTCCAAATGTTATGCCAATTATTAAACATTGATATTTTTTTATATTTATCAGTTCTCGAAGTACACTCTATAAATCTAATGTAGCTGGGAGGAAAAGCCGTCCATCATTTGAAAATTGTGATCTTTCGTATTGAAGATACACCCCCCCCCCCCACCCCAGCGGAGCTTCATGCAGCTGGGACGTATAATTAAAAATAAAAGGTTTGTCTCAAGACCTTTTGGTTATAAAAAATGGCTAAAAAATGTCCTATGCGATTATTTTATTTTTTTACAATCCTGTTTCATGGGCTTATTCAGCAAGAACGCCACACCAAGTTGCATGCCTTACGAAAACGTAGTTCTAACCGTCACACCTATGCTAACTAAACCATAACCCTGGCCTAAAACTAACAATATATGCTAAATAATTCAAACCCTTAATAATTTATGTCACGGCGTGACAATGTAACAGGGGCTATTTTAACGTGCCTCACTGTCACGTTCGTGCAATGAGATAAAAGTGTTGATGAAGTAGAGTGCGTTTCAAAAATTAAAAAATTGACATTTTTACCTGAATGTGACCGTAAAGCAGTATTCAGACTTTTTATTGTACGTACAATATTGTAAGCAACATATCTACGTTGTTTAATCTATTGCCATTCTATTTCCAGTAATGTTTAAGTTCTAACGAATGTTTGATGACGTAAAATCGATAATATATTTCTACTAGATATTACATGTAACATATTAGCGCTTAAGAAAGGCTCTACCATTGTCCACTATTAAAGCATAGCTACACGGATTGTTAATTGTCACTGTACGAATATTTTATCTTGACACGTACGTGACAGTGAGGCACGTTAAAATAGCCCCTGCAATGTAATGTGGGTAATGTCAATGGTGTAAAATTCAGCACCCCAAATATTGATGTGCGCCACTATAATTTACCGCTATTTTATCCTACATTAAAATATTACCGTAAGCATGGAGTACAAGAAGTTCACTTTAATATGTTAAGAGACTCCAACATTTACTCGACATGAAATAAAAATTAGTTCAATGACGATCTTTTCTCTGCTATACAGATATGAAATCGCGTAGTAAAATTATGTAAACATGGGGAATTCCAAGTGACGGTGTTCTATACAAGGCTGAGATCTATATTGCACTGCTATTTCCTTCGCAGAACGTTACTGGCATGGTGTTTCAACAGATCGGTATTCAGTCTGAAATGATCGTAAATTGTTTTAAGCCAACAAAAAACAAGTTTGTTTCCTTCAGCGCGCATTTCGTTTTTGACGGCTTATTGTGCGCATTTGATTTTTTTTTTCACTTACAAAGAAAAAAAAAAAAAGAAACCCGGAAAAATCGCAAAAAATTAATATAAAACACTTCTGGAGTAAACATTACACATTACATGCCAAACGAGCATAGTGTAAAAATACTGCAGGTTGAAAGGGGGTCATAAATATTCTTGAATATGAAGAAATAATTTTTTTTGTGTGTGTGTGCCGAAGAGACCCACTGTACCTTCCCATTCCAATTTGCAGCAAAAAATGTATTTTTTTTTTAATTTGAAGACGTGGATGATAAAAAAAAAAAAAAAATATTAAACCGCATTTCGCATTTGACTTTTTTGACCTGCTACAGGAAACAAACATGTTTTTTTTTGCCTATGCCCAAAATGTAATTTTTCTTGCAAACTACGATGATTTTATCCTTCAAAGAAAGCACTGGCGCGTTGCGCAACGCGCTGAATTTCATTTAAAAACCTATGCGCGCGGGGTCTTGAGACAAACCTTTATTTGGCCTTATTCAACACTACACTACATTTCGCTCACCTGAAACGTTTTCGCTTGCCCGACTACCGTCTTCAGCAGATGGTGATACTGTGATGATATCTTGTCTATTATAAGAAGAGTCTTTTCTGATGACCATGATGACGTCGTATGATTTACAGGATGAAGTCATAGAAACCACGTTAACAAAAATAATAAGGGAAGTTTCAAACTCTTAAACTTCCATTACGTTGTTACTTAACCCATGAAGACAAATCAGTCTACTTCTACTGATCAATCAATAGATGGAATTTAGAGATGGTTAATGAGCCCGGGACCTTTGTAGTGTTTGTAGTGATCGTCTTTGCAGAAAAGACGTGAGAAAGAGGGCTGTTTTTGATCATATCTGTACCTCAATTAGCATTGGGATATTATATTATAATAATAATCTGGACTGCCTACTTACTTAATTTATTTACAACCTGAGTGTAAGGTGATGATTGAAGTAATAAAGAAACACTGACAGAAGTAGCAACAATATTGTTTGTCCTTTATCATTATCCAAAAAAATACATGGCCGTATTAATTATGCAACGAGACCAAATATCTCATTTATTGTTCACGTACCATATGCATGTCATTCTTAACATACGAGGGACGGTCAATATGTTCCCGCAACTATTATTTATCTCAGCTCAAGCATGACATTAATGACTATTGTTTATGATACTAGTAAATACTAGTTTGTACCTTTGTCTTTCAAAACACACAACAGTTATTTATGTGTTTATGCTAATGTCATTACGTAATCAAGTATTCAACCTCTCTTATACACATTTGTTTTGAAAACCAAATGTATAGACAGACTTGTATTTATCATAAGTAACGGTCATCAAGGTCATGCTTGTGCGGAGATAAATAATAGTTTCAGGAACATATTGACCGTCCCTCAGAAAACTTTTGTACCATTCAAGATACCATTAAATAACATCTAATTCAGATGATGCATCGGAATATTAAAGACAAAAACCTGAGAAACGATACACCAGCTTTTATAAATCAATACAACACCTGTACAATAAACATCACAAATACATAAAAAGGAACAAATAAGATGCATGTAGTCATGCTGGTGCAGAGGTCTCATCGATGTATGCATGTATATATACAATCGTAGAATCTACATATCAAATAACGCTGTTTATAGAAACTATTACAATCGTAAAAAATAACTTATTTCTACGTAATAATAATGTATTATTACGTAGAAAAATATTGATTGATTTTATAAATAAGAACGATATTTGCTCTTAAAGTCACTGATAATAGTTGACATCACTCGGGTGTATAACGGGTGTATAACATGTTAACTTTGAGCCAGTCGATACTTCGTCTTAACTATATAATACCTGTCCCAAACGTTAGGGTTTTGAGCAGAGGATGATTTAAGGAAGCCCCATCGTGCACTGTAAAAGTGTTATCACTAGAGTTTCAACTGCCACTTTACTTTTCAAATCCCATTGAACTCTGTGCAAAAGATGTTGTTTTAGAATTGCCCGTGTGTCATTATTACTTGGTCGATTTCAGATTTAAAGTGATGTATGCATGAAGGATAATTCACACCTTCTGTAGATAACATAAAATGTGAAATCGACCGACTTTTGAAGGTGTTTTTATTGTAAATATATCTGTCCAAATTCAAATTTAACCATGCACGTGTGTATGCAGTGGGCGGGCAGTGGTGTCATGTTCACTCACACAGCTGTGCTAACCGCAAGACTTGCTGCGAAGTGTTTAAATCATCCTCTGGGTTTTGAGTAACATGTCATCGAACTTGGGTCAAATTGTGATACAAAACATACCAGTGTATTCCTCTAGTCATAAGGATTCAGCAAAAGTCTGACCTATCTAGGATGTACCATTCTTGAGTTATTTCCAAAAAGGTCAAAGGTCACATTTTTGGCACCATGGCGGTCAAAAATATGAAATTGCTCAGATTTGGACGAAAGTTATTATCAAAATGTTTGTTTTGATAGCAGTTCATAACAACACAAAACAACATTGTAATGTTTCGCTATGAAATACATAAAAAGTGGTAGCAATTCCAAATATCGTACTATAAAGCCACACTTAAAACTAGCGGCACTACCTTACTACATGTAATGTATTTATGTCCCAGAGTGTTCAAATAATGTTTTCCAAGATGATAGACCTTATTGGGTAGCTGGAGTGAATCGCAAGTGTATTCCGTTGAGGGATCGTAAGACAAGACGTGTAACCCACTGAGGTGGGTTGTCCTCATCTGGAGTAATGATGAAACGACGCAATGTCATTGCCACGACTATCTTCAGCTCATTCATCGCAAAGTGTTGGCCGATGCAGTTGCTGAAAAAATGTTTTGACGAAATTGTATTTATTTGTATCTGTTTAGTAAGGTACTATGCGCAATTCATCTGTCGTGATGAGAACAAAAGCCGAAAAGGCCATCTGCTGTTCATGTGAATCAGCTTTTATTTGACATTATTGTCAACAATATTCAGCAGAATTCTGCCAATATTCAACAGAATTCAGCCAAATTTAGATCATAGTTTTATTTAAAAACATTCAAGTCTTTGGAATGTATCTAAAAGTTATATTTGTGAATCAGAAAAGATGATTATAAGTACCGCATGTTCCAAACGACACTTGTTTCCTTAAATTGGGCACCCAGGCCTTGTGAAAAGACATTCACTGCTGATCTATACACTAAAAAATGACGAATTCTGGGTCTTACCGTGGTCCTGCCGAGAAGGGTATGAATGCATGTGAATGTCTCTTTGCATTGTTTTCGGGCGTGAATCGATATGGATCAAACACTTCCGGGTTGCTCCAATACAGGCGATGGTGATGGGTGGTTATCGCTGAGATTCCAACGCTTGTGTCTGTAAACATGGTAAAGAAATAATTAACCAAATATAGCTACATGTATATAGCGAAATATGGTATGATGAACGAATTCAGTCATGTTGCAGAAACCAGTGAACTAAAATCTTTTTTGAAAAACCAAACATACAAACAGAACTCATCCGAATACTTTTTGATTTAACATGTTTAAGTGACGTCTTTTTTCAGCCAAATCGATGGAATAAATGTTAGGTTAATCAAATAGTGCCTGTATAGCATAAGGTGCCCACTCTGGTTCGAAATACTGAGACAGAGACAAAAATGACCAACATTTTGAATTTACATCTTCTTTATCCCTGTTTTAGACCAAAATTAACATAATCTTGGCCCATTATAGCATTAAAATTACATATTTATTCAAATTGTTAAAGTGCAAATGCGAACTTTGGCTAAGTCAGAGGTGACGTATTCCGATTCATCATGCCTGACCATGTCATATATTTTGCATAAATCTGTACAATGCGATGACCAAAATTGTATGCTAAAATCATCGGAGCAAAAGTATGAATGTATATGAGCCAAACAGAATATGGTCGTCTCATCCTGAGCCAAACAGAATCTGAGTCTTCATATTATTTGTAATAAAAATGATATGCATTACAAAATGTACTAACAGAGATAGTTTTGCATATCCTTACCTTTCGGTAAACAAATTCCATTTGGCAATGTAACATCCTTGATCAAGTTTCTCATAAATCCTGGTACAGGAGGATGGTAACGCAGGCTTTCCTTAATGAACATGGTCATAAAAGGTAGCTGATTCAAGTCGTCCCTTTATTAATATTGTGTTATTGAATAGAGAAGAGAGAAATTAATTGGTCTACTTTACAAGCAGTGTGTGATTTGGAATCATCAAATTGTTTTAATTGGGACGCTGTACTAAAAACGACAGCATCGCATGTTTATTGGCATGTGATTTTACAACTTTGGTGTGTTGTCCCAACCTTACACAACTTTTAGCCACCATGCATTTGGACAAAATGTCGGATGATTTCTGACGACTTTTCTATTAGCTATTCGTATTTCACATGCACAACAGACTATACAACTAGCTATTTCAAGTTCAGGCAATATTTCTCTAACCATTATAATGTACATAAAATTACAGGTACGTTTATCTTTGATGTCGCACTTAACAAATGACGAACCCACCAGTCAAGTTCCTCTTTATTCTTGCTCTTCAGTAACTCATTGACTTCATCTCGACATTTCTGTTGGAATTGTGGAAATCTAGCCAGATTATACAGACACCACGAGATTCCACTGGCTGTTGTATCATGACCTTCAAACATGAATGTATCGACCTCCTCTCGTATCTCCAGGTCTTTCAATCCATTTCCATCTGCATCCTATATAAATGAAGTACAATTATGTGTTTAAAATGGTACACACATTAAAGGGATAAATGTCGATAGATTAAAACGGTCACTTAAATTTTGCGTTAAGATTTTTCATCGTAGGGTGGTATACATTTCCTTAAAGTCTTCTTAACTTATTCGCCTTGTGTTAAAGAAATCAGTTATCAAAAATCAAACTTTACTGAACAAACTTTAAAATAAGATATAAAACGTACCCGCGCTTGAAGAAGCACATCTAAGAAATCCAAATATCTTCTTTTCTTTCCAGCAGTATGTTGTTCCTTTCCGTCAATCTGAACCAATCGCGCCAATTCTTTGCGTCTACTCCTGATAGTTAATTCAGCTTTCTCGTGAACCCTTCGACAATGCTTGAAAAATTCTCGCCCATTAGACGACAATCGATAGATGAAATCGTTATGATGTGGAATAAACACAAATCGCTTACCAAGCAACTCAGCCATAGCATACACTGACTCTATGTATGGGTTATTTCTGTCAAGATATATACGGTATATATATAAATTATACATTAATAACTCTATCGGCGTTACCAAGATGCTGGTAACGCCGTTAGAGTAGTACATTTGAGAACAAATTAAGTCAGACCTGTTTAGAAATTTTAGGTTTAGCCCTCCGAATCCGATTAACATTAATACTTAATAGTCCAAAAAATAATTCTTATCAGCACAATAAAAGTCCAAGAGAAAACAATTTTTACCTGATTCCTTTCAGCTACGCTGGTGACATTTACTTAATTCTTATATTGGAAAAATGAGGGCATGTCCTATTCGTAAAATTTGACACATAAAGGAATTGGATGCTTACAAATCTGACTGGCAATTGCTTTCATAGCTAAATGAACATTTTAGTAACGTGTCCAGTGTCATCAAGCTGACATGGTTGTAAACGTCGATGCACTCGCCTTTGGTCGACACCAGTTTTTCTGAATTAAACATGTTAAAGAAGACAAACAAAAACATATATAATTTCCAAAATTGTAAATCCATCCTAGTATTAATATTTAAAGGCGGTATACGATAAGAAAAATTATTCAGGCCATCAAATATCCTCCTTATCCATTGTTATCCAAAGGCGTAACAATTAATTGTAAGTTTAAATTTAACATTATTTCACCGAATGTAAAGAATTAACATTTTTATGTTTGTTGCAGTTACTTTTACTGGTATCATAACAAACGAATAATGATGGTCACTGCCCTCTGAAAGAGCTCTACATCTATTGCTATCCATAGGAAGATTTTCACCACCCTCGCCAATGATTTAGTCCAAAATACTAAATACTTTTAATAACTTAATTGGAAAGCTAATGTAAAAGTCTTTACCAGAAAAACATCGGTCGACTCTACCGATAATTTGACGTATGGTCTGAGAATTTCAAAATGAAAGGCTGGTGTCAATAAACGCCTGTGTCTTGTCCACTTCTCTCCGCCACTTATCAGCAAGCCATCACCTAACCAATGCTTAAGGAAACCGTATAGGAGGTTTTCTTTTGTGTCTGAAAGAACGTCAAATTAATATTTTTACAAACAACATATGTTAGAGTGCAGAATAGAGCATCAATTAAAACTATAAAGTAATTTTTATTTTTATTTACTCGAACTTACAAAAACTGATTGAGAGCTCAGCTGTAAAAATAAATTATATTTTCAGACAGATTCGAAACTATTTCTATAACATTGAAGAAGAATTTTAAACAACTGTGTTTCAACATTTGCTCTTAACATTTTATTTTCAATTTCTGGGAGAGCCACTTCAAAAATACACTGTTCACATGCATGACCATTAAAACAAAGGGGTGGTTTCTTTTCAACACTGATTTTTAAGAAAGGATGGTTATTCTGAACGTGGTTAATTTATTTGGGGTCATTCTTGACCAATACCCTGCTTAGTGTTTAAGATTTGGTATATATAATCTATTTTTGTTGGTATGGCTTATGAAAAATATTGGTAAATGCACATATTTTGAGCTATTTTACAAGTCTTAGAAGCAAATAATTAAATTCCGATGTAGAAAAGTAAAAAAACAATAGATTAGTAAACAAAACGAAACACAAAAATTCTTCTCCTAAGTACAATGCAGATATGACCTTTTTGTTCTCAGACGATGACGTAGTGGCCTCTATATATAATAATGAAACTTTGAAGTATATATTATGCGAGACTTTAAGGGATTATCAACTGTTGGGACTTTCTATGCAAACCAGAACACCTTAAAATGCATAAAAAATCAAAATACAGAACCAATCTGATAGACAATCTGACATAAAAACTCTTATATTTTGTACAAATAATATCTGACATAACTGCATTATTTCGCTGTTAACTGAGCAAGTTTAATGAAACATTGTAATCTTTAGGTAGCTTATTTACCTGCATTAGCAAGCACCAGTTTAATGTATTCTGGATTCATCATAGTAATTATGCACTCTAACGGTCCTATCCACATTCTTTTGGTATTTGTACATTGTTGGCTTCTTTCAAGCATCGTATCTATTCTGTCCTTGACGTTCTTTGGAATCTGAAAAAAATTTATTAATTTATTAATTCATTTTGGATTTATGCAAATTAGGTACTGTTCCACTGCTTGAATTTTGATATGTTTTGAGTGAGCTTTTGGGAGATGGACGCATGCGAAATGGATTCTGTTGCAATTAGTGGTGGGTAATTTTATAATTTGACTAGCCTAAAGGTTGTGTCTGTAAATGTGTGTAGGCCTATGTGCGTAACAAGCTATGTCCATTTTGATCCAAATCTCGCAAAATTCACACGGGAGATTGAGAAATAGACCTATTATGAATATAGGAGGAGTGTTATAAACTACCGTGAGTATTTGGTTGAAATCGGCATAACTTGAATATGTCAAAAATAGGGTCAAGATCATCCGAGGTCAGGTTATTAAACCGAGGTCATCCAGGGTCAAAGGTCATGTGGGGTCAACAGTATCGCTGTTATGCTGCTGGTCGATTGGGCTAGGCTTGGCATAATAATAGTGCTATAGTAACAACAATACAACGGGCACAGTGCTATATAGTAACAACAATACCGTAAACAATAGCTAACAATCAATTTGTATTTATGCATTTATCTAGCAAAGTCAACAATTTGTATGCTAAAAACTTAAAATATCTGATAGGAAGTCAGGAAGTCAAATGACCTGGTACAGATCAACAGGCAAGATAATATTTACAATATCTGTCTCTGTGTATTAAAGCGGTATCATTCGCTTGTTTTTGAATATGATCATCAAGGCTTACAAAGAAACAAAAGAACAGACTAAGATAGATATTGTGGTGGTATGAGTCACCTGATCGATTCACCTGCCATTGTACGCTTAAGTTAAAAAGCAGGTGCCTCTATCAGGTGGTACTATACAAACGCCGGACAATACTATTGCCAACATATTACTGGTAACAGGCCTAAACGATTAAAGTACACAGACTGTTGTTATGTGATTTTATTATTACACACGTACCTCTTTCAGATTGCCATATAAGAAATGTGGTTCCTTCCAGTAGGATTCAATTCCTTTGCTAATTTCCTGCAACTTCCATCGTCTTTTGAAGTTAGTGAGCAAAACAATAGAAAGTTTAACCATACCAATTACAAAGAAACCCAATGCCACGGCCACCAGAGTTTGTATGTCTATTGCAGCCATATTTTGTTGTTATGCAGTACAAATATAAATGGTATCACATGTACACACCGCCATTGTTTATTAAGGGGTCGGTGTCCTTTTCACTACACACTTTTGAAAAAGTTCATTCGACCATACATATATTTAAAGAAAGCAATATACCATGTATACGGCTGGATCTGCATGTAGCGGCTAAAGTTTTTGGCTACACCGTTTACCATTTAGCTGGCCCGGTTAGCTGGTTACCATCCTCTTCTGATATTCCAAAATAGATATTGTGTTTATAACATGAATCCATCCATATAGAAAAGCTTAGAAAATAATAAACCCGTTATCACAATACAAAATTGTTTAACTCCGTAATTGTCAGCTGTTGAACAACTACTGCCTTCGTCAGCGGAATGGCCCGAACTCGCACGCCGTCCTTATACAGGGCCAACAAACCAACTCTGGACGGAATGGCCCGAACTCGCACGCCATCCTTATTCTGGGCCAACAAACCAACTCTGGACGGAATGCGTCACAAGAGTACCAACAATATATGAGCCGATCATTATGCCACACTTCAAAAGTGCAAGATCGGGTCATTCCGTGGACGAAGGCTGAAGTAACAACAGCTGAACGGAGTATGGCCCGCCGATACACTACCTTGCGGGCCCGTGAAATTTTGTCACCTAAAGCAGCAACTTATTAGCAACTTGCGGACTCCATACTATCATCACAATTGGCGACAGCAGGATTTGAAAAAAATATGAGGCTAACATTGGCTGATTTTGCATGATTATAGGTGGGCGCCCAACACCCTCTGTTCACTTCGTTATTTTCAGCCTGGTCGTTGTAATAGTTTTTGCACCTTCCAGATCTGCTTCGTTCGTTTTGACCATAGGGTCTTTTTCCTTCCCCTTTATCCGTTGTCACATTATAGTTTGATTGTACGGTATAATTGCACTTGCTCATACAGAGTGTCCCTGTAAGAACAGTATCGCCAAAAACTTTAATTTTGTGGGTATTTTAATTCCCGTGGTTGAGGAGGAATAAAACAGCTATCAAATACTTCTTGTATTTTCAAACTGTTCCACTGTTTCAAATATCAAGGCAATAAATGATCTGTATCTGGAGTACTAGTCACAGCGCTTGCTACCTCTATTTATTTTTGACCATACATATCAGTGACATACAATACATTACAAGACATTGCAAGAGATGTCTAAAAAAGACAACGATGGTATTTTGAAAGTTGGTGTCATGAGGCACGTGTTTTGTAACAATGTACATGGAGAATGTGATTGGTTGGGTTTTGTTACGTTTTGTTTGAACTAATGTTAATTTATGGAATGAGGAAAATTGCTGGAAGCTCATAAACGTTATGTGTTGCCCAATTTTGGTAAAGGCAATGCACCTATGTTGTGCAAATTGATTTGTCAAATTTTAGACATATAAATTGGTGTTCGGTGATTTTTTTGGGTTGATTGGTACTGTTATTTGTGTTAAAACACCATGTAATGTGTATATTTACAGAAATAAGTAGTATTTGTGTGCATAAAAAAATGATGTGAATGAGGTAATTAGCTATGGAGAGATGTAAATTAGATAGGAATATAGAAGTCATACATTACAATATATTATAATTACTTCATCTTAAGTTTGAAAGCAAAATTCTGCCAAAATGAAAGTACCATAATGGCAGTATTGAAACCAAACCTGTTGACCCTGACTCCATAGCAGTATTTTTAGCTCAATTTGGGAGCTCGTTTATAGAGAAAATATGAACATGCACCGTATTAAATTTGAATGTCTGATTGCAGGTTTTTTAATTTTTATTAATTTTTATTGAGGTGTTGAATTCAAGATACAGCTGCTAACTGAGCTTTCAAATTTCATTATGGATTAATGTGTTTTGGGGAAATAATTTCTATACTTTGTATTTTATTTTTAAAGACATTTCTGCGTTTTCAGCCATTTCTGTATTGTGTTTGTACATCAAATTGAGGCCTCTACCAAAATAATCTGATTCCCAAGTTGTGAGGTAAATTGCACTAGCCATTTTGATATTGGCAGTAAAAATGTGTTTCACAACGGCCCATAGAACGGTATGTGTGGTATACCACAATTGGGGATGAGGCTATCACTTTTTCTTTTCATTCATAACATCGAAATGGAATTTATTTTGTGCCTTAATTTTCACCGGGATTATGAGTGAAAAATATGAGCTTTCTTCAGATGCCAAAAGCTCCATTTTGATAGGAAAAAGTGAGGGGATGACGCTGTTGATCAGGTCACCCATCTTTAATGCATTTATTACATGTATTTGATTGATTATGAGTAGAAACATATTAAAATGGGGGATGAAATACGGTGCTATTTGCTTTTTGATTTACTTATTTGTGCCCAAAATTACAAAGTTTTATTTTAACTATTATGAATGCTTTTAAAAGTCAAAATAATAAATAAAAATGAAAGAAACCTTGCTGAATCATACTGTTTACTGCTTATAGTTTGAAAGCAGCTTATAGAATAATGCTTCACATATCGCAATCAAAATATAAGGGTCAGCGACTTTGATATCAACAGTTACATAAAATATATACACAGTTTTATTTGTACAATTTCTTGTAAACAAATCAAAGTAAATAAATAATTTTATCTATTAACAATCCAGATGAACTTATTTACGGATATATTATACCATTATTCAAAAACGGGTGATTGTATTACAAATCTGTAAAATGCGTTGGAAACAGAATTTATTTCTGCACATTTTGACACATTTGCAGCAATAGACTAAATATTGACGCCACAACGTACATTTAAATCATTGTAACCCAAGATTTGAAAGTTGCAGTAAATTGTATTGATTTTGTATTCAGTGTAATGGAAGGAAATCCGTGTAATGATATCTGAGTGTTTTTGTATTGTAAAAATGTAAGTGCAACTTTCAAATCTGGACCTCACTACATTTAATTGACCGGCGTTTTATTGTTTTCTGGGCTATCGTATCAAATGAGTTGTCAAAATGCGCAGAAATAAATTCTGCTTCCAACACATTTTACAGATTTGTAATACAATAGCCCCTTTTAGAATAATGGCCATTATTTAATGGGGGTTAGTTACTTTTTTATAATAATGAACACAGTTAAACCACACAAGACCTACTCCAATTTAAGGCACACTATAGCAAACCCTCAGCATGAACTTGTATTTTTAATATTCTGAATATTTAGGTTAACTGTAATATTTTCTTGAAAGTTAATAATATATGGGTTTACACATTCATATTTCATATTGAACTCTCTACTAAACGTAACACATCCAATATCAGACATAAACAGTGTGTGTTGTACAAACTTACATGTAGCTAAAGAACACCAAATCCATTGTTGGGAAGAGAGATCTACTACGTGTACAACCATGCACATGGTATACTTAATTTATAGTAAAATATAAATTTTAAATTTAGAACCTTTTTTATAATAATTATAGGGAATACAATGTAGAAACCAATTGCCTAAAGATTTTGACTATAGCTCAACTCAGATCAAGAACAAGGATAACTGTTTATTGCAGCCTCAATTAGACACATCACACTTTAAGATTTAGTTGGAAGAAGGGCCTAATGTGAACTTTGAGAAATCAACTTCGAATTCAAATTCTAATTGTTCGTCATGTAAAATGAACTCAAGTAATGAACTACAATATCTTAATAGATATTTAAAAATCAGTTATTTTCGTACCTCTATATTCCACACATTGGGATTATTAAAAACAATTAGTAAAATAAAGCAAAAAAAACGCATTCTGCATTTCCATTAAAATTTCTAAAGGGCTTTAAGGGATGGGGTATGAACGTTTGGACAGTATTTATTGTGGGACATTAGAGCACATCAGACATATCGAATTGCATTCTGAATACGAAGGATGTCCTTCTGATATCAAATAATAATTTTATGGCAAATGATTGATATTTAACAGTACTCGTATAAATCTGATGATATGGATTTTTTTCCCAAAACACCAAACAAAATTAGGTCTTTTTGGAAAAAAAAATCCATATCTTCAATAATTATGAAAGGTCAAAATTTTCAATTGATCGTCGGCTTTTCCTCCCAGCTACATACACTTTAAAAATATATCATTGGATTTATAAAATTTATTTCGAGGACTGTTATATCAAACATTTGAAAAATATCAAATTTTAATAATTTGTCATAAAATTTGTATTATATCGTGAATTTCAAAAAATGAAAATTATTTGATATTAGAAAGACATTCTTCGTATTCAGAATGCAATTCGATATGTCTGATGTGCTCTCATGTCCCACAAAAAATACTGTCGAAACACTCAAAACGCTCATTCCAGATCCCTTAATACAAACAATTAATTATGGTCTTACTAGCGTCTCTTGACTATATACATGATAAATTTTGGCACGTGTTTTCATATTTGTGATGATAATCTTAGTGAGTAACTGGAGTGAATCGCAAGTGTATTCCGTTAAGGGATCTCAAGACAAGACGTGATATCCACTGAGGTGGGTTGTCCTCATCTGGAGTAATGATAAAACGACGCAATGTCATCGCCACAACTATCTTCAGTTCATTCATCGCAAAGTGTTGGCCGATGCAATTGCTGAAAGGTAAATGTTCGATGAAGTTTTAATGAATTTGGTAAACACGATCATATTTTTGACTATTAATTTCAGTGTTGTTTATAATGTTATCAACTACTCCTAATTTGTTTTACATTTTTCAGGGGGCCAGTATAATAATATAGTTTGACGTTTTAGCGGCAAAACGATAAAAAGATGACAAAAGACCAAAGAACATCGGACAAAAATAGCTAAAAATCATTGAATTTCAGTTCTCACCGAGGTCCTGCAGAAAATGGTATGAACGCATGTGAATGTCTCTTTGCGTTGTTTTCGGGTGTAAATCGATATGGATCAAACACTTCCGGGTCGTCCCAGTACAGGTGATGGGTAGCGAGCACAGAAACTCCAACGCTTGTGCCTAGAATGTGAACAATGAATAAATCATAAAAATGCTATATAGCGAGTTATTGCGATAAAGCAAAATGCATAGTGTTTTTGTCGAGCGAAATCTTACGATGCAGAAAAATGGTAAAAGCCTTAATATTTTTAATAACGCACCTTATTGTTAAACAGATAGCAAACCGCAGGTTAAGCTGGTAAGTGAAAATGCAAACTTCAAGACAAACGGGAAACCCAGAGCGGGAAACCTGAATCCACGTGTACATTTTCAACAAAAAAACCCTAAATAAATAAATAAATAAATAAATAAATAAATAAATAAATAAATAAATAAATAAATAAATAAATAAATAAATAAATAAATAAATAAATAAATAAATAAATAAATAAATAAATAAATAAATAAATAAATAAATAAATAAATAAATAAAAATAAATAAATAAATAAATAAATAAATAAATAAATAAATAATTATTATGCCTGCCCATGCTAGACACTTATAATTATAATCCTTACTAATGGGACTTATGCCACATATATTAGTAATATTATGCTTTTGTGTGGGCCAAGATGAATATATATATAAATCCGGATCTTTATAATCGAAAATTATGATTTATTCCAGAATGTATTTCGTATATTATTTGATTTACCGATACCTTTTGGTAGGAAACCCCCATTTGGTAATTTCACATCCTTGATCAAGTTCCTCACAATTCCTGGTACAGGAGGATGGAAACGAAGGCTTTCCTTTATGAACATGGTCAGGAAAGGCAGCTGGTTCAAGTCATCCCTTTAGATTAGAGTATTATGTGTTATTGAAAAATAGAAGATAAAAAGGAAAGAAACACAAAAGAAGCATTGTACTTTAATACGGTGGTGTGTGTTTCAATCACCGGATATTCTTACAATATGATACGCTTAAAATCATGACACATTAAATGTATTTTGACGAAACGGCGGACGATTTTAACGACTAAATTAATAGCTCATGTTTTACACCGTTAGTAAGAACCCACCAGTCAAGTTCTTCTTTATCTTTGCTTGTCAATAAATCATTGACTTCATCTCGACATTTCTGTTGGAATTGTGGAAATCTAGCCAGATTATACAGACACCACGAGATTGCACTGGCTGTTGTATCATGACCTTCAAACATGAATGTATCAACTTCCTCCCGTATCTCCAGGTCTTTCAATCCATTTCCATCTTCATCCTATTAGAAGTACAATGTATTTTAAATTTTTAAAAGCTACACACATTGAAGACAAAATGTCTCTGATAATGATATCGATAAATATGTCCATCTTTAAATTAAGGTATTTTTCAACGTTAAAGGCTATCTGTTTCATCACTTGTTTGCCTTGTTTTTACAATACAAAAAATACCATAAGATCTGTAACTTACCCGCGCTTGGATAAGCACATCTAAGAAATCCAAATATCTTCTCTTTTTGCTAGCAGAATATTGTTCTTCTTCGTCACTCTTAGCCAATCGCGCCAATTCCTTGTGTCTATCCCTGATAGTTGTCTCGGCTTTCTCATGAACTCTTTGACAATGCTTGAAGAATTCCCGCCCATTAGACGACAATCGATAGATGAAATCGTTATGGTGAGGAATAAATATAACTCGTTTGGCGAGCAGCTCAGACATAGCATACACTGACTCTATGTATGGGTTGTTTCTGTCAAGAGATGAACAATAAAAATGAAGCAAACACAAACACCATCACAATATCTAAATTGAAGAAAATATTCAAAATATGGATTCATTTTAAAATGACAAATTTAATATTTAAAAAAACATCGACGAAGCCTCTTATTTTAGTGAGTTAGTTTGATGCTTACAGGTCTGATTGACAATTACTTTCATAGCTAAACGAACATTTTAATAACGTGTCCAGTGTCATCAAGCTGACATGGTTGTAAACGTCAATACACTCGCCTTTGGTCGCCATCAATTTATTCTGAATTAATGAAAACAAATAAAAACGAAAAAAGTATAAGCAACGCGTTTTCAAAATGCATTCAGGCCCCATCCTAGTACCACAAGCATAAGCTCCCTGAATTAACCTCTATTTTTAATTCAGTACTACCGTTTATAATATATAACAAATCATTTTTCCATATAGACTATATTTTATCAAAACGTTCTATGAAAATTCAAATATGTGGAAATTTAGTGCAACATTTTTTACCAGGAAAACATAAGTCGATTCTACAGATAATTTGACGTATGGTCTGAGAATTTCAAAATGAAAAGCTGGTGTCAGTAAACGCCTGTGTCTTGTCCATTTCTCTCCTCCACTAATCAGCAAGCCATCACCTAACCAATGCTTCACGAAGTCATAGATTATGTTATCTTTGGTGTCTGGAAATAATTACATCACATTTGACATTTTCATATACCTAGAGAGAGACATGAAACTATGAAATACCATATTATGTGTGACTATATTGCATTATCTTGCGTTATCATGGTTATCCAAGTTTGTTATCAAACACTGTAGTCTTTAGGTACAATTATAGTAACCTCAGCTTACCTGCATTAGCAAGCGCCAATCTGATGTATTCTGGATTCAACATGGTCATTATGCACTCAAATGGGCCTATCCAGAATTGTCTGGTATTCGTGCATAGTTGGCTTCGTATAAGCATTGCATCTATTCTATCCTTGTCCTTCTGTGGAATCTGAAACGTTCAAAATATAAATGCTCGACTGTTTTTCTCTGCGTAAACGAGACTTAAGATATTTGTAACTGTGCTTTCCAGTTTAGGTAACAGCAACAATCATCATCAATAACATCTTGCATATTTCTATTTGCGAATTTCAGAAAAGACTTGTTTTAGATGTGAGTCATGCATCGGTTGTGTACAAAGTATTGTGAAACCGATAGTACGTGGTGGTATGGTGTACGTTTTTCTTGCTGCAATGTGGAACCCAAAACTATAAGGCTGCTGACCAGGGAACTCATATTGTTCCCCATGTCACAGGAAGTAACAAAAAGTAAGTCATATAGGGTACCGGACATGAAATATTGCACTTAAATTATAAATTATAATGTTTCAGAGAGGAGTATTTTGAGACCAGTTTTGAAGTAATTGCTTGGTCTACTGAGACAATCCCCTTTAGGGGTCATGTTTGCCTATTTGCTATTTGCTAGACATGCTAGAGAAAAGGTCCTGATGAGCCCTGATAAAGCCCTTTCGTAGTACCAATATTCGGGGAAATTAGTCTTTCGAGCTCAAAGCTCTCGAGTATAATTTACCCTTCTGTTCACATTTCGTAAATATGTGTGTAATATTTGGACCAGAATATTTACGTTTTGGTAACGGGTTAATATTCTCAATGTATAATCCAGTTTTCTAAGATTTCAAATGACATTTTGTTCTAATGAAGGTTCATTTTAGACAGATTGGTATATTATTGACTGTTGTTGTTTTACAATCAATAACGAAAGCCCTTTGCAAGTGTTGTAGCTGTTCATAATATACCTCCTTGTTATTGTCTGGGGGTCATAGAATTTTTAGACCAAATATAGGGGGGGTATAATTTTTAACACCCAAAATAGGGGGTATAGAATTATTAAAGGCCGGTGACTCAACATTTTAAAAAATGTGCGCACAATCTTTCGTTATATAATGTAAAATTTCTTTCCTTCTTTACCACAAACGATCAAATTTTAACGCACTCCGCACACTTTTTTCGCTATAAAGTTTTGGTGCGTTACTCGCCTTTGTTCTGGCAATGAATAATTTGTCTTGAGTCTGTGTAGGCGGAAGGGGGGGGTCATAAAAATGTTCGACCCAAGATTGGGGGGTCATAAAAAAATTTACTCCGGTCCGGTCACCGACATATTCATAACCCCCCCCCCCCGCCGAAGAAAATGACATCCCCTTATATAACCTTTAACGCGACATTTAAACGTTTTCTGGCAACCTTTTCTAACCTGTTGCGAAAAATATCGAAAACGTTTTGAGTTTGTATGGTATGTACACAAGTACTGACCTGTTTAAGATGTCCATATAAGAAATGCGGTTCCTTAAGCCCGTTACTTTCAATTCCTTTGCTAACTTCCTGCAATTTCCATTTTCTTTTGAAGTTCGAGAGCAAAACAGAACAAAGCTTGACCGTACCAATTACAAAGATTACCAACGCCACAGCCACTAGATTTTGTATGTCTAATGCAGCCATATTTCATTGACGGGTATATACGGGTGTCAATATTATCACAATACACCATTGGACGTCTTTTGAGTTGAAACCTTTTGATTTGTGACTTCACGTGACTGAATTTGACGAATGTACCCTGTACCCAGTACTATCAGCAACCTACTATATTAATCATACAGGGTCAAGAGTCCTTTTCCCTGGACACTTTTAAAACTACTTTGACTATAGATTAGAACATTTAAAAATAAAAGGTAAGTGCTCTGCAAGAATTTATAATGAATTATGTCAAGGTTATTACCTTAACCATCGTCTTACGAAGGGTTTTTCGGTATTTGGACTCATTGAAGTGATTAAAAAACACCACAGCATTTACTCCAGAGTAAGGCTAGACTATGCCATATGTCGAATGTTGATAAATAAAAATATGTTATTATTAATCATGATGAATGCATTCCGTTGAAGTGAAAATTATACTGATGTTTATTAAAATTAAAGATTAGTGTTCAATAGTAAAATGGTCATAAAGAGTTTATATAATTAGATGATTAGTGACAATAAAAGTTACTAAATGCAACATATCTTGCACAATTATAATGGCTCACTTTAATAATGAACAATTCTGATTTTGGAATCTACCAGTTTATTGATCGCGAAAGCCCGAGTAAAAAACCCGACAATGTACTTTGGATTTTAAGCAGGACTTAACCCCGGGACTTTGTCTTTATCACACACTGTCAATCATACTTGTTAATCAATCTAATTTAACCGCAAGCACAACAGTCCACAAAGCATGGAAGTACAAGACGTGCTAAATGTACGTCCATGCACCAAGTGAGAGTGTAACTTTCGCGCCAGCACAAACGTGCCGCAAATTCCACAGATTGTTGTGGTACGATGGCTAATTTTAGTTAGACCAGGAATTTATTATTATCTTTATATAGAGACTCGTGTTAAGAATTTTAACCGCAATCCAAAGTAAGTAGTCCACTTGGGAAGCTAACAAACAGAGGTAGTACGGTGACTGAAAATATCAGATGTGAAAATCTATCAATTGCACACAATAAATACAAATCAGCGTTTTACGAGCGTATGCTTAAATGTAATAGCCAGAGTATGCAAAATGGGCAAGCGGACTACGGAGAAATCTAGAGTAAGGCCGACCATCAAACTTCGAGAGTGGAAATTATTGAAGCCCCGTGATTTTTATTTTTGCATTTGTGCCCACTCGACGGAAACTTTCGGCAAGACCTAAGATTTTAGCCACTAAGTGTGAATAGCTGCTAATTCAGTACCTCTACAAAAATCCTAATATATGAAAGTGCTGTACAAATTCCATGTTTGTTTCTTTATGGGGTTTTTTGTCAATGCATGACTTACACAACCATTTTGGTGTTTTACTTTTATTTCAGAATGGTGAACAGGAATAATGTAACAGATTACCGAGCGGAAGCTCGAAGAATGAAGAAAGTAACTATTTTTTTATGATCCACCAAATACATAATAACGCCCTCCATGCATCATAACCACTAACTTCTTTTTCCCATTGTTTTTACGATACCAATGTGACTTCACCGCTGGACTACAAAACCTTTCAACGAAGTTCAAAATTCAGTTAGTGAAAACTGCTTGTCAGACAGGGAGAAATGTATTTCATTCGAACGTTTACAAAGGCAGCAGAAATATCGCCCACTGTTTATTTTCTTACACAGAATAAATCGCATACCTAAACCAGCGAAAGGCATGTGACGTCTGCCTTCCACTGCCTTTAGTTGGTTTCATTTCATTCATCTCTTCATGGCACCAAATCGAAAGTCCAAAAGAGAAGTAAGTGGAGCCATTTGGGCACGAATGGGAGAAACCGTTCCTCAATAAACGAGGACTGAGATTAAATTTTCACACGTGGGACTCCTCAAAAATCTATTTTCCTAGCAGATTGACAAATGGTGTGCCTTAAGGGTATACGATGTATTGTTGGCCGAAGCAGCAAAAAGAAAATGTAGTTCACAGCATCTTGCGAATGGTAGTGAGCATAAGCAAAAATTGCATTGCTCAATTCATAGCGAGCGTGTACAAGAATTCAATTATACTTTTGTATGTCCTGTGGTTCTTGAGTTATGTTGTAAAGAGGCTGAAACAACAACACTTTTGTAAAACGTACATAACTCATTAACAACAATAAATTAAGCAAGATTTCAAAGTATATGATTTATATAATGAACTTTTGCAAAACACCAAATTGTTATTTTTCACTAATATATTGATTCAGACAATGAAAATCGATTTTTGTTTTGGCTGCTTCGACAAACAATACCTCGTATACCCTTAAAGACGATCATTCAGATGCGATCAAAGCTGATCAACACCGGAAACACTGCAGTTAACAGATGAAGTCAGTCCAATGAGATTGGTATTAGCTCATCACATTTTTCCAATGATATAATGCCTTTACAACTAAGGTTGACTATACCATAGTCGAATTTAGATAAATTTAAAGTAATGTTAGCATGGTTAGCAGGCCTATAAATCATGATGAACTCAGAATTATTCAGATGTTCATCACAAATGAATTATTCAATAAATGGTCTTAATAAAAATTCCCTTTAAAAGGGAAGGCCAGCGTCAATGCAGAAGAGGTCTTGTAAATAGTTTGGGTCACCGTGAAAGGCATTTTTTAGGATCACGCTCTCATCCATGTTACATGACAGTTCACCAAACCATCAATGGTGAGAACATGCACACTGAAACAGCAAAACACATTAACTCCTATAACTCCTGTCAACTCTTTAATTCATTACTCCAAATTGTTCTGTATTTTTGTCTTTACTGCTTTTTACCCATGCTTATTATAAAAATCAAGAAATACACTGCAGTTGTTAGTTAATTCGCTATGTTAACTCAACTTACATGCACATTTTATTTTAAAATAATTTTATATTATTTCGCAATGTATAGTTTACTATAAAGTAGATAGTGGCAAGCACATGATAAAGGACTGATCGATCATTCACTACAATCTTCACTTTTAAACTGTATTTTTTGAATGTGTTGATTGTTAGTCCGAAACTCCTGCAAAGCTATGGACATGGCATCTTACCTACTCCATTCTGTAGTCTGCATTGTGTGTTTTCTCAGTCTTCAATCATTTTGTTGAATGTAATTTTATGAGTCAAATAAAAAAGATAGAAATTGGCCTCACTTTAGTTATGTGTCATTTTACAGTATTTATCATTTATAAAGTAAGACAATAATTTATTTATTTTCTATAAGTGCATGTCAAAATATGGGATATATTGTTCAATATTATAGCTAGCCCTAAAACTTCATTTTCAATCGGATTTTTCCGTTGAAAAGACAAAACTGATGTTAAAGATAGCAATAATATCATCAATAACATTTTGAGTCAATTTTATCCATAAAACGATACAGGATAGGATAGATAATTACTTTGACTTCAATGTGGTCCATATAATGGGCTATTCCAGAAAATAAGTGCACACCCCCTATAGAGGAGTAATTTTTCAAGAAAAGAAATGTCTGGATATCCAAGTCTGCTTTCTGAAAACAACTGGAATTCCAGTTGCAAATGTCACTTGAAAAAGCCTGGAAATCCAATTAAATGAAGGGAAAATCACGGAAATGTGCAAACTGAGCTCTCAAATTGAGGATTTCTGATTTTGAACTATTTTTCTGCTGGATTTTTTTACCTTTGAACACTTTAAAAGTCTGGATTTCCAACTGTCACGACTGGACAAAAAGTCCGGAAATCCGAACTCCTCTATAGGGGGTGTGCATCTTTTTCTGGAATAGCCCAATGAAGATTTTGATTCCACAACATTATTAGATCTGTTATCAACATATCAATTATGCACTCACAGGCAACCAAACATCATGCTATGTTCAGTAGTCCACTGATATGACCTCGTGATCATTCCCCGCTTTGACCATGTCATTTTTTTGATATGCTGATTGCTGAACAAGTTTATGTTTATATGTGTAGGCCTAACCTATGATAACTTTTTAAGTCATAATTAATTCAAACATAACTTTGGCAATACTCAATCGTTTTCGTTCGTTGAAACGGCAAAACATACTTTCTTTTCCTTGCAAATCGAATTAGCAGACATCAAAAACATTTCCACCACGAGAAGTAAAAAAAATAATTCATACCAATAGAAGAAGGCTATAATCTTAGCTAATCTTTAGTGTACACAACCCCATCTCAGAATTAGGTACCAGCGCCCTATGCGCTGGCGAAAAGGTTTATATTAGTGACCGTATTTACGTATGTTATCAAATGCAACATGTCTTGGCACAATAATGAGGGCTCACTTTGGAATCTACCAGTTTATTTATCTCGAAATCCCAAGTAAAAAATATTGGATTTTGAGAAGGACTTTGCCCCGGGATTTTGTTCCTAGCAAACACCGTCAATCATACTCGCCATTTATTTGTTATCAATCCAATCTAACTACAAGTACGTCCATGCACATAGTTTAACTTTTCGCGACAACCCAAAGCGCCGCAAATTCCACAGATACTTGTGTACGCTCTACATAGTTAGTGGTAATGGCACTTGCTTTGAGTGGCTGAATTTTCAGTACAGTAGTTGTAGTCCTTGCCCCTATAGTATACATATCTTACTTGTCACCAATGTGCTATAATTTTTGAGAAAAATGCAAAAATAAGCACAAAACTGGCCAGGGGTGTAGTACACCCTTAAAGATGCATTACATCATGGCTATATAATACATTTGAGTAGGCCAGAAAACCGGCCGGCTTTCCATAGACACCCGTGTATTTTAACCGCAATTTTATCGGCAAATGGCCTACGGAAGATTCTACAACTGAGATAACGGAGCAGTAATTTAGTTGTAATATCAAAGATACACTTCTCTTGCATTGTTCATATTGCTTAATTTTCTCCCACTGTTATAGGATCAGTGGATAGCTGGAGTGAATCGCAGGTGTATTCCGTTGCAGGATCTCAAAACTAGCCGAGAAATCCACTGAGGTGGATTTTTCTCATCTGGAGTGATCATAAAACGACGCAATGTCATCGCCGCGACTATCTTCAATTCATTCATCGCAAAGTGTTGGCCGATGCAATTGCTGAAAAAAAGTCAAAGGTAGATATTCGGAAAAGTGCTTGTAATTTTAAGTAAAAGCATAATTGGTAAGTAATAACTACTTTACATAAACAACGACCCAAATCGGTCTTAACATTTTTCAGGGGGCAGTATAACAATTGAAACATTTTTGCTTGGCACATCCACATCCAGTACGTGATCGAGAGAAACCATACTTTTATTAAGGTTGAGTCCTTTGGCTCTCTTTTTGCGAATTTGGATTTCTTCCCTTATTCTTTTATTCTTCTGGCGAATGCATTTTGAGTCCTTATCGAGGATTTCGTGAGCGAGCGAGGTGGTCAGTAATGGCTGATTTGTGTTGTTCTGAAGTTGATTCTTCCCTGTTTTCTCTCGAGAACTTCCTTCCGATATAATTGTCTTTCTTATGAGTTTTGAGCCTTGTCCCAAACTGTCGTCCAGTCTCCCCTACATCATTTGCAAGGGAAATTATTCACAATGTCACTAGTCTGCTCGATGTCCTTATTGTCTTTCGGATGGACAAGCAAATATTAGCGTGTGGGTGAATCGTGAGTACTTTTACAATGGGTTTGTCAAGCAAAAACATTGGAATTATTTATCTACAGTCCTACAAATGTGTCTATTTACTATATAGTTCGATGTTTGGTATGTGTTTTGAAGGGGAAATTCTCCCGCTCAAAATACCGGCAAAGATGACCAACATTTATAATGGGCATCGTCATTTTCTTTTTGGCATGTTTTTGCCACAAGTATCCTTATTACGGCCTAATATATTAGATGATAATATTGCTAATTTTACTGTGGTGTTTCAATTAAAACTGAAAGCGACATATCTGGTGATAAGTATAAATGGATAAAATCGTCTAATTTTTGTTCTCACCGAGGTCCTGCAGAGAATGGTATGAATGCATGTGAATGCCTCTTTGCGTTGTTTTCGGGTGTAAATCGATATGGATCAAACACTTCCGGGTCATCCCAATAAAGGGGGTGGTGATGAGTAGAAAGCACAGAGAGTCCAACGCTTGTGCCTAAAAAGAAACAATTATAATAAAAATAACTAATCAAACCGAAATGCATGGGGTTTTTTTCAAGCAAAATCAATCACGTTGCAAAAAAATCCTAATAAAAGTTAACACTCGGATAGCGAATAATTTTAGAAAAACAGCGAAACCTATGAGGAATAATCAAGGTTTAAAGGATCGGATATCAACGTTTGCACAGTATTTTTGTGGGATATCAATACACATCAGACATATCGAATTGCATTCAGAATACCAGGAATGTCCTTCTGGTATCAAGTAATTTAGATTTTTTGAAATTGGCTATATAAAACACATTTGATAGCAAATTATTAAAGATTTATATTTTTTCTATTTTTTCATATTTAACAGTCCTCGATGTAAAATTTATAAGTCTACTGATATGCTAACAGATAAAAAATAACAGGGGGAACTTAAGTTTTTAATTCTTATTATAATCTTTACCAAGTAATGAAACTTTACCACAAATAATCTCAGATGGCCTTATAGTATAATTTTATGTTAGCCGAGAAGAATATAGTTTTAATTCTGGATCTTTATACTCGAAAATGAGAGTATATTTGGTATGTTATTTGATTTATTCATACCTTTTGGTAGGAAAACCCCATTTGGTAATGTGATATCCTTAATCAATGTCCTCGCAACTCCTGGTACAGGAGGATGAAACCGAAGGCTTTCCTTTATGAACATGGTCAGGAAAGGCAGCTGGTTCAAGTCATCCCTTTAGATTAGATTAATATTATAAGTTATTAAGAGACGATAGAAAGGAAAGAAAAACAAAAGAAGCAGTTTACTTGGTGTGTTTCAATCATGGGATACTTTTTCTCAATATCCCACGTTTAGAATCATTCAGTACCGTACTCTTATTGAAAAATGGGATGCTGTACCCCAGAGCTCTACATAAACAGCATTTCATATTTATAATCACGTGATACTTCATATATTGATGTACGTTTTTCGACGACAAAAATAATTATTTTTTATTTTTTACAACGTCAGTAAGAAGTTTAAGAACCCACCAGTCAAGTTCCTCTTTATTCTTGCTTGTCAGTAATTCGTTGACTTCATCTCGACATTTCTGTTGGAATTGTGGAAATCTAGCCAGATTATACAAACACCACGAGACTCCACTGGCTGTTGTATCATGACCTTCAAACAAAAATGTATCGACTTCCTCCCGGATCTCCAAGTCTTTCAATCCATTTCCATCTTCATCCTATCAAGACAAGAAATTTGCATTTTGAAAATGATGCAAATACGTGTATCAGGCAGAGGTTGATGAATGAATGTCATCGTCTGAACCATGACTAAGGATTTACTCTTCAATGTTACAATGTTAAAAATTATCTGTTTTCTCCATATAAGGATTTTTCTTCAACTTAAGATGTGATACTCTTTCTTTACAATGTCTTGTTTTACGATATTGGCTATTCTTTTGTTTCCCTGAAAAAAGCAAAACCAGTCATAGCAAGAACGTTTGAAAAATAAATATACTATCTATAACGTACCCGCGCTTGAATAAGCACATCTAAGAAATCCAAATATCTTCTCTTTTTACCAGCTTGATCTTCTTTGTCGTTCTTAGCCAAACGCGCTAATTCGTTACGTCTATTCCTGATAAATTCCTCAGCTTTTTCGTGAACCCTTCGACAATGCTTGAAGAATTGTCGCCCACTCGATGACAAGCGATAGATAAAATCAATATGATGTGGAAGAAACGTAAGTCGCTTGATAAGCAACTCAGCCATAGCATACACTGACTCTATGTATGGGTTGTTTCTGTTTAAAACAAAACAATGACAAAGACACTGTCAACACGCCGCCATATCTAATAAAGTATTATGGAGATATTTGGTAGCATGCAAATACATTAAGCAAGAGGTCCTCTTGGAGAGGATAACATAAATGAAAATGTTAACGGAGCTATTCTTATTTAAGTGAAACTACTTGATGCTTACGTGTCCGACTGGCAATTGCTTTCATAACTAAACGAACATTTTAATAACGTGTCCAGTGTCATCAGACTGACATGGTTGTAAACGTCGATACACTCGCCTTTGGTCGCCATCAATTTATTCTGAATTAACAATGACAAACAAAAACACACAATGAAATACCAGAAGTATATTTACAAAATGATGTACATACAGGCCCAATTCTATACGAGTTTGTTATTAAAATGAACGACATAACTAAAAGGGAAATTTAGACCAAAGATACAGTATATTTGACAAATAAAATTTTAGCAGTAGCAGTGTGTTATCCTACTTAATATTTTGTTGTTTTTGCAGGACTAGCACTTCTGTGGGCCTTGGAACTGGTAATTTTTGGCTAACGAACTTTGCCTACTTCTTATGCCTACATTTGCTGTTTTTGTCTCTCCTGCATACTACCTAGTCTGTATTTTACTTGTTTCCTCACATCAAGTCGGTGTACCTTGCTCTTTTTCTTTCCTGTTGTTCATATCTAAGGTATCCTCTTGTATCATTTATTGATCCTTAATATCGAGTAGAGCCAGAACTAACTATTTCCATTTCAGTCTAAACGCAGGACAACCGATCTTTTGTTCTGCTTAGTCGCACTAAAAGTCGATCGATACATGTTAAAATCAACACAATTCCGAGATACACCTTTTTGCTATGAAATTTATTTTCTCGGTCAAATATAAAGCAAATTTTTTTTTTCTTCAGTAATGTCAAATAAAAACATAGTGCTTGGATGAACATTTTTTTTAAATCCTGGTGTTAAAATTAAGCATCAAATTGTGTCTTTTAGTGTGATATTTTTGATTTTTATAGGCCTTTAGTTCGCCCGTGAGCTTTTTACAGAATTCATTTTTAGCGTCTCAAACTAATATAGTTTGCTAAAGAAAGATATTTCCCACCTCTGTAAAGCACATCGTGTGGGTCTATATATTATAGTTTTGTCAGAATTTCCGTTTTTATTTTACCCTTTTCCCCTTCATTCTACGAAAATGTCAAACTTAGTATTTTACCTCAAGAGCAACCAGCAAAAATAATCGATATTTCAATTGTTGTCAACCCAGGTCCCTTTTCCATTGAAAACCAGGATTGCCTGACCAGCGATTTGGTAGCCCAAATCCCCAATTCTGGTAAATGAGGTGGATTTTGGAAATTTGCTCCCGTGATAGCCTGCAATTTCAATTTATAGGGCTATGGATTCCATGATTATGAAAACCATTTTGTCTGTTTGTTTGTTTATTTATTTACCTAGGATGAGGTCCATGGGAAAATCCACTGTCCAAACCTAGAAAAATTCGCGTGTTATTAGAGGGGATTTTAATTTTCTGTCCCTCCTATCTCCAGGTGAATTTTGAATGACCCCCCCCCATCGCGGGTTGGCATTTTCATTACACCCTTCAGACTTGCGTTCGGGTTTGTGTAGGCCTATTTGTCATAATTTAGCGCTATAGGACCTACTTTCTAAATGTATAGCTATAGCCGTGCTATATAAATATTATAAGGTACCGGTATGTAATATTATGTAGGCCTATGGGGGTGGGGTGGGTACTCAACACATTTTAACCATGACTTACAATGCAAGGCTCATTGTTACCATAAATGATTTTTCCTTTAGGTCATTATAATAGGTTGTTATAAACTTCCGTGTTTAACCTTGTATTGTTTTGGCTGCTTCATTATGACTTTCGGTGGGTTTAAGCAATTTCAAACAAACACAAACAAAAGGCACTATACCGAAACACTAGGTAATTTCTTTGCTATATTGAAGTTCTGGCAAAACTGTATCCAGGCCGGGCACCCAGAGATATCGATCCACAATGCTAGTATTTCACGCGTGGATTTGAAATTTTTTCAGCTGGTAGTCAAAAATTATGGAATCAAAACGGAAATTCTGACAAAACTATGATATATCGCTCACGGTGATGTGCGTTAGAAAGTTGGGAAAAATCCTTCTTTAGCGAACTATATTACTTTGAAAAGCTAAAAGGTTGATCCAAAAAAAAAGGCTCATGGGCAGAGTTGAAGCCTATCAAAATCGAAAATCTTACACTAAATGACTGAATTTCACGACTAAGTTTAACACTAAGATTTGAAAAAAAAATACAGTATCAAGCATTACAGTTTTTCCTGACATTTACTGAAAAAATGAAAATTATTGCTTTTCATTTGGCCGAGAAAAAAAAAATTTACACTGAAAAGGTGTAACTCAAAATTTTGTTCATTTGAATACCAAATTCGATCGTTTGTATTGCCTTATTAAATGACTGAGTGAGCCTTGCAGAACAATAACAATCGGTTGTCCAGCGTCCTAACTGATTTGTTTTCTCAATTACATGTTACTCATTTTGGTAACAAATGGACGGTTAATTCTGCCCTCCATAAGAAAATGTAAGTGACTTTGGGGTGTATGCATGGTCACTTGCGTCTAAATAACTGTTCAAATGACTATGCATATACCCCAAAGTCACTTGCATTTATTATGGAGGGCATAATTAACATTTGTTGCCGAAATGAGTAACATGTAATTGAGAAAACAAATGGACATAGCTAGTTCTGGCTCTAAGCCCTCGATATGCTTTGTGTCCTATTCCGTTGATTTCACTATTACCCACTTTTTCTTATTTTCATAATTTCATAAATTCAAGGCAAACGTTTTTACCAGGAAAACATCGGTCGATTCAACAGATAATTTGACGTATGGTCTGAGAATTTCAAAATGAAAAGCTGGTGTCAATAAACGCCTGTGTCTTGCCCATTTCTCTCCTCCACTAATCAGCAAGCCATCACCTAACCAATGTTTCACGAAGTCATAGAATATGTTATCTTTGGTGTCTGGAAATAATTATATCACATTTAAAATATGTGGAAATTGAGTGCAACATTTTTACCAGGAAAACATTAGTCGATTCTACAGATAATTTGACGTATGGTCTGAGAATTTCAAAATGAAAAGCTGGTGTCAGTAAACGCCTGTGTCTTGTCCATTTCCCTCCGCCATTTATCAGCAAGCCATCACCTAACCAATGTTTTAGGAACTGATAGAAAATACTATCTTTTGTATCTGAAAGTAGATCAAATTTAACATTATTTTCATGCAGAAAATGTACAATTCCTAGCAAACACATAACGTTTTACTGAAAACGTTTAAATGTCGAGTTATATAAAGAGTATACAAATGTTTTAATAACATTCCAAAAAAAAATGAAAACATGATTCTAAACAGAATGTTATTTATGTTTTAACAAAATATTTAACATTTAAATGTTATTAAAACTTTTTGAATAAACATTTTTATGTTTGCTGGGTTAATACAAATATTGAATAGCAACTCTTATGATACATTCAATTTGTCAAAATATGTGTGAAGTATCGATACAAGCTAAAACATAGATGTCTGTACTCATTTACACGCATTTTAAAACACAAATCAATCAAAATACTCTATTTGCACTAAACATTTTGTAAGACAATATCAATTCCTGTTGATAACACTATCGATCTGCGAAGATATTAAATTGATCTCCAGAGCGAAATTAAAGTATCACGAAATACAGTCCTGGTAAAAAGTTAAGAATACTTTTTTTTAAACACGCTGCTGTTTTTTCGTGGGAAGACACTCCGATATTTTGACACTTACCAAGTGCTGGTAATTTTTTAATATTTTTAATATTTAGGGATATTGAAAAATAAGCGGTCTTCCTGCTTTGACATTTGCTAAGAGGAGGTCCTTTTGGTGACATGTTGTAAAAAAATAAAGACGTCTTATCAGACAAACTGGGTACTAGAATGACAAAATTGAAAAACAACGAGGTTTGACACTTATTTCATGAAAAAGTACAAAAACAGTTTTAGCAGTTTTTTAGAAAACATCCAGGGTACTTTCTTGTAGAACTCATCCATACAAACTATAGTATGTAAAATATACTCCTTTCTTCTCCAGAATAATTCTACATGTTTTGGGGATATTTTTGGGGAGAGTAATACATGCGTTCATCGAGGTCGTGGCAAAAAGGGGAAGATATCCCAAACTTTTGTCCATGACTGTACTTCTATCGGTTATACTGAAAATTGAAGATTGTAAAAGAAGTACTTAAAGTGTTATATGAACAAATGGCTTTTATCGTTTCTTTCAAAATTTGTAAAGAACATAAAATAAAAACTTGTCAATTGCGTGAATAGGCAAAATGTCAAAATGTAAAGAACTGTTAACACCACAGCTAAGACTGAAGTTTTTAGTCAAACGATTTTATTTAAAAACATGGTCTACATTTTCCTTAGAGGTACATTATTGTACTAAGGCACTTCTTTTTTCAATTTGAAAAATTTAAATTTGTGTTCTGTCGGGAGATAAAACAATGTTTAAATAGTTGCTTATAGATTCTAGGTGTGACATTAAAAGTGTTTGAAATGTAATAGCAACGTCTAAAGCACTATTTTATTAATGTTTGTCTTTAATCATGTTAAAGGCAAAGTTTAAAGCACTATTTTATTAATGCTTGTCTTGATTGCATTATAACCATGATAACGTTTCACCTATATCTACTAGCTTTGTTTTGATCAAGCTCTTATCTAATATCTAAGCAAAGTTTATTAACCTGCATTAGCAAGCACCAATCTGATGTACTCTGGATTCAGCATGGTCATTATGCACACAAACGGGCCTATCCAGAATTGTCTTGTATTCGTGCATACCGTCGATTGTTTAATCAAGGCATCTATTCTGTCTTTCTCATCCTTTGGAATCTGAAATGATATTCGGTACACAAATCTATAAAATAAGTAACAATATTGTATGGTGCACAAAAGTGTTTAGTATATTTTAACCCGACTGTGTACTCCAG
Organism: Amphiura filiformis; assembly: GCF_039555335.1. NCBI lineage: Eukaryota > Metazoa > Echinodermata > Ophiuroidea > Amphilepidida > Amphiuridae > Amphiura > Amphiura filiformis. Next base: position 20,772,780 of record NC_092632.1, on the reverse strand, counting down.
ACGTTTCTTTCGCGAAATTGAGCTTTATTGATATGTATGTTTTTACAAGGAAAGAAAATCCAGATTTGTAAACTCCAACTGGACTAACGGAATGCCCGCCCACATGTTAGTATAAGTATAGGTCTATAAAGGGTTTTTTCACAATTATCAGTGGACTTCGGGTATATATATAAATGCGCATTTATAAATGCGCACGTGACATCTACAAGTCGCCATACCGTGTTCAACGATGTAAGGTACTTGGATGTGCACAAATTCCACACTCAAAAGTATAGGCGAAAATGACAAGTTACAAGGAAAATTGGTTTTGCAAAATAGTGGCATTGATTGCAAAGGGCAAAATAATTTGACCCGAAACATAAACTCTTTATTTGGATTTTCCATCACGGAAAAAAAAAAAAAATTATGACGGAAAAGCTAGATATAGCTGATTTAAAAAGTTATATTTCATTATTTCCGTGCTAAATGGGCGTGGCAATATTGGCCATATTGATGACGAAATGTGATTCTTACTGGCATTAATGTCAGAACTGGGTAGCTGCCGATGATGTTATTTGATAATGTTTGCACGTAGGGAACTTAGGGGGCTGTCATTTTCTTCGGAAGGAAGGGGTCATGGATTTATTTATTTGGGAGTCAAGATAAGTATCCCCCCCCGTAGCGCCGCCAATGAACATAACTCTGACCCTAATTTTAACTCTAATTATAACGTAAATTGAGGAAACTATAACTTTAGCCCTTTTCAGTATAATGACCCTCTCAATAGGCTAGATGTCCCCGCCCGACCTCCTCAATTCTAATTTACTCATTCGCTCGCAAATGGACAAAAAACAAATTTAAAATGTGTTTTAAGCACCTTTTTGTGTCCCCCATGCTAAATCGGTAATCTGTACACCCTTTGTCACCCTTTGACGTACAATTTAGAGTATAAACACGTAGATGACTGTACATGATCTAATCATCCCGGCTGGAAGATGTTGAGGAAGACTCGTATACTATCGTATACTATACATCACGCTCATACGTTAAATGACAATATGACGTACAATCACGTATGTGATGCATGGTTCGAGGTTTATTCAGCTAGTAAGTTAGATCTCGTCATACACATTATTGTCATGGTATATTGTAATTGTATACGTCAATTTTGTTCAGTTTACACGGAAGGGGAAAGTTAGCAAAAAAACAATTAATTTATGAGTGTAAAAGGGGGAGGGGTGGTTTTGGGGGAAGGGGGGGGAACAAATAATATTTATAAAATTATAAGTAAGGCGAGAAAGAGAGAAACCCTGTTCTATGGGCGAACGGACCTTTCAAGTAGGGTCGGTCGGTCGGTTGGTAAATAAATCTGTAAATAAATTTCAATTTGAGAAAATACAAAAAAAAATTGTCCTGAAATTTCCGAAATTTGGGGTCGGCATTCATTTGTACAGGAAAAATTTGTTTCCTAATTTGTTCAAAATAGAACAGGGTTTTCGTTTTTCGTCGCATAAATAAATAAATATAGCATCGAACCTCCAGCCAATGTTCCTTGCCAGTACTAGCCACGAAACAAGGTCACAACTGTAGCCACTCCTTCAATGGTCGCCATTTCAGTGATTGACAGTGATGTAATGCAAATATGGCGCTGGCCATCTGGTCACGTGCGCATTTATAAAAGCGCATTTATATATACAACCGAAGTCTACTGATTATGTCCATTTAATTTTGTTTTAAGAAGGGATCGGCATAGAAATAGCGGCGTACTCAAAGAGGGGTTGGGAGGGGCAGATTCACCCCTTTTAGAAGTCTTGAGAGGGGATGAGGGAAGAAGAAGGGAGAAGGGGATATGGAGAATGAGAGGGGCCTATAGGAAGAGAGAAAGAGGAAAAATGAAGGGAAAGAAATAATGAGAAGTTAATAAAATAATAGAAAGATAAGGACATATTATTGGAATGACAGGGAGAGTGAGAGAGGACAAAAAGAAAGAAGAGAGAGAAGGAGAGCTAGGGAGTGATAAAGTTAGTGTAGGCCTAGGAAAGAATACATACAGAGAACGAAAAGAAAGGAAAATAAATCTAATAATAACTATTATAGAAACTAAACACAGCAGCACTAAGCAGCCATTCGATGACATCAATGCCGTAATGCGTTACATAATTAAAACGCCCAGTCAGACGTATTTCACACCTGCCAAGCACAAGTCACCCAATTTTGAAAACTGGACGTTGAATGTACACACTCTCATGAATATTGATTGGCAACATTTTCAAATATGTCAGCGTTCTAATCAGACACAATAGAACAATGAACGCTGCAGCCCGCTGTTCAATACAATGTTAATAGCAGTATACAAAACGTGCTCTGGATTAATAGACTGCTTGCTGTTGTGCGGCGGGGTCGAGAATGTGTGTAATTTAAATGCAGTTCGCTTCCATAAAAAAAAGTTGAAATGTTTGAGTCCTGGACAGTTAATTGCACTACAATTGAGCGTAACCTATAATATTTTTGTTAATGTCGCCCATTTCTTTCTTTTGAAGCTGACTTTTGGTCAACTGAGTGTGTCAGTTGCGCCCCACACTTCTGGCTACGAGTCTGATAGCAATGGCATCTAATTTAAACAAACTGTGTTTTAAATAATTGTATGCTTTACTTTGATAATAAGTGCAAGTTTACGACATTGTGCTACTACTAAAAAGAGGAATGAAAATATCCCAAAACAATATCGGACAAGCAATCCGAAACCTACTTATTTATTACAGACGATATACGTTTGTAAAATAGATACGGGACCCCTATCTACTTTATTATTTCACACGTACATACCTCTTTCAGATTTCCATACAGGAAATGTGGTTCCTTCTCCCAGCCAAAGTATTCAATTCCTTTGCTAATTTCCTGTAACTTCCATCTTCTCTGAAAGTTTGAGAGTAAAACAGAGCAAAGTTTGACCGTGGCAATTATAAAGAAGATTAATGCTACTCCCGCCAGATTTTGTACGTCTAGTATAGCCATGTTTGGTTGACTCATTGACTGTAATAACAATATATCGTGGGAAATAAACATTGAACATATCCCTGTTTGAACCAACAAAGCTAGTCCGCGTGACTCTACCAGCCAGTACGGGGTTCAGAGTCCTTTGCAAAGTTCACGAAGCGACAAGCCCGGGACACACACGTGAAAAAGCACGATCTTTTTAAATTTAGATCTGTTTTGTTTTTATTAAACTTGATTGTTTGGCATATTTGTAATGTTTAGTGCTTACATATGACAATAAGGGCAATTTTGAATTAAGGGTAGACTTTTTTTTCGATTTTGTTATTCTAAAGTAATATATATAACACTTTGATGTTTTGCAAAAGTACATTCTTTAAATCATATACTTTGAAAACTTTAATTTATTGTTGTTAATGAGTTATGTACGTTTTACCGACGTTTGCTTTTATATTTTGTTGGCTGTTCCTGAAGAAGAGCAGTTTATCTGCGCGAAACGTCGGTTGTGTTTTGTCTGTTTGGTTTTGTTTGTCTGCTCAAGTGTACTTTTGTACTGTTTTGCTGACACTTCTGTGGGCTCTAAAATTGGTAATTTTTGGCCATCGAACTGTGCCTGTTTTTGTGCCTACATTGGTTGTTTAGCTTACCGAATCTGTTTATGTGTACAGTGATTTTCATCACTTGTTCTAGTGTACTTTTCATTCCCATTGATCCTTGTTGTTTTGCAGTTTTGTTTTGTTTTTGTTGTTGTTTTGACTGGTCATTTTTGGCTATCGAACTTTACCTATTTTTAATGCCTACATTTGCTGTTTTTGCCCCCCCCCCTGCGTATTGTCTAGTCTATATTTTACTCGTTCCCCACGTTGGTGTACCTTGCTCTTTTTCTTTCCATTACTTTATATGCTTCACTGCACCTTAGTTATTTCCAAAGGCCAAACGGCTGTGTGCCACGTTGTACATATCTCTGTCTGTAGCCACACCAGGCTGAGTCAGCCGGTTAAGTAGCTAGACCGTGGCCAAAACTGAAATCCATGCCTTACTCATTGCCCAAATTAGCGTTACCCATCCGGCACCACTATTAGGAGCCTATATAACCGCTCTGCGGACTTTGCCAGACGATACCTCCAACCTTACCCAAACCATGGAATAATTGATCGGAAGAGGCACTTCCTAATTAGCATGAGGCCGCACTGTTATTTAAATAGCGTATTGTTATTTAAATTTGGCCTCAGCTCGTATAGCTGGCGCTAGTCATGGCATGCAGACGGATCCTCAGACGATGGTGGACTACATTATTCAATGTGGCAACAGCCAAAAGCGTAAACAAAACAGACAATATGACGGCAACACTGCCTGCACGATGGACGCAATTATTTTTTCCCGGAGCCAAGATCCGTTCTTAGCTCTATTGGCCGGGTGGCCCCATTACAGAAAAAAAATGCACAAAATATATTTCCCAGTGCAATATATACATTTTCACATGAAAATAAATAATTTTAAATTCAAAGAAAAAAGAAGAAGAAAAATTTTTAATCATCGCCGGGGCTGGGAATCGATCTCGGGACCCTTTGCGTGGGCGGCGAGATCCGCAACCACTACACCACGTAAACTCGTTGATACACGTAGGGGAAATTTTCAGTATATATCGTAACATATCGTGCGTTATTCATACAAAAAAAAACAGTACTTACAATGAGGTTCACTGGCGAACCTCAACGGATTTAGACTGATAAAATAGTGCTTAATAACATACGTACAGTTTTGGAATAATTTGAGACATTTTTGTGTTTACGTGTAAAACCAATGACAACGTCAAAATTGAGCCAATCTTGGCCGGCCCCCCCTGCGGATCCTGTTCGAACCAGTGGAAGCGTACAGGCATGTTAAATTGATGCATAAATCACCGTTCTGTATATAGGTATAAGCTGGTATATTTTGTACACGATTTCTTTATACAACAATGGGGGTGATATTAAATGTATCAAGTTTATAAAATGTGACATTTACGTGCCTTTTTATTGTCTGTAGTGCAGAGCTCCGCCGACTGAAGCTATAGATGGTGCCAGCGTGGCCGTCCCTGGCTGCATGTAGAATTCAATTCCAATAAATATTGAATTATATCAGATTCATTTCAAGCAAACACCATTGGTCTGCATTTAAAAGAAATGTTAATTCCCAAAGATATATAATCGAGTATCACAGTCCGTCATTTCAAATATATAGTTTTGGTTTCTCTTTTGTTCAGAAACCAAAAATCAAGGGATTAAAAAGTAGAGCTGATCTGGTCTGCAATCATAACACTATTATGCTGGGAGGACACAATATAGGGTATATAACCAGAAGTATACAATAGCCTATTGTGCTAACATAATTATTATCATTGATATCGGAAATCTATCCCGCGGACGACAGTTGATGCTCTCTCTAAAACTAAATATTTGAAATGAGGCAATTGCCTCATTTCAAATATTGAGTTTTAGTTTTGGTTTTGGTTTTGGTCACGTGGTTTTCTATTGTCCTGCCTAACCACTTGAATCACAAGATATCGAACTCATTGTTTCTACCTTTTGTTTAAAACTAAACATTTGTGACAGGTAGTTTCGGTTTTGGTTTCAGTTTCTTATAAGTGGTGTGACGAATAAAATTACAGGATTTTCGAGTTACCTGATCTAAGTATACAAAAGAAATGTTTAAATTTCGCAGTGCAATATTCACGAGCAGAGAAGTCGAACAAAGCAGTCTACATTTGAAAGCATTGATTTAGTTTGAAAGCATTGACTTGAGACTACGAAATAGCCTAAGCTGATTTCACTGTGAAAATATATAGACCATCGAAATATTTGCATTCGACATTACAAAAGGGGCCACTATTGTAATTGTATAGGTGCTATAAACAAAATCGATTCATGTCCTTAATCCCATGTACCAGAATCGATGGAAGGCCATTATATGACCTCTAATAACCTAATGACTTTTACTGAAGCAATTTTTACTGCAAAAGTAGAAGATAGAGGGAGAAGAGATTGTGTGTGTGTGGGGGGGTTGGAGGGCAAGGGGATATGGGCCGGGAGAGAGAGAAACATATGAGAGAGAGCATTGGAAGTGAAAGAGAAGGGGGAGGAGAGCTTGAGATGAAGATATCGAATGTAGGGGAGGAGGAGGGGGAAAGGGGTAAGTTAGGGAAGATGTGGTTATATAGGGAGGGGAGCCCCCTCTTAAAGAGGTATGGGTTGTGCTTCCGGGGATAATAAACTAATTCATAATCAAATCATCTCCATGCATCGTTTATGTTTCATACAAACAAACAAATCTCCCACCCCATCCTTCAATATACGCGCATGTATATGATTTCTAGGCCTAGAACTCGTGAGTGTAATATGCCACCTACCGTCGACAGAGAGCATCAACTGTCGTCCGCGGGATAGATTTCCGATATCAATCATGATAATAATTATGTTAGCACAATAGGCTATTGTATACTTCTGGTTATATACCCTATACTGTGTCCTCCCAGCATAATAGTGTTATGATTGCAGATCAGATCAGCTCTACTTTTTAATCCCTTGATTTTTGGTTTCTGAACAAAAGAGAAACCAAAACTATATATATTTGAAATGAGGGACTGTCATTATATATTCCCTCATTTCAAATATATAGTTTTGGTTTCTCTATTGTTCAGAAACCAAAAATCAAGGGATTAAAATGTGGAGATGAACTGGTATGCAATCATAACACTATTGTGTTATGATTTGCCAATGTTAACCCCAAAAGTGCAAATTTTCGCGCGCTTCGCGCGCTCTTTTATTCTACCTTTACACCATATTTCATCAGTTTAGCTTCGCGCGCAATTGTACCGTCCCCAAAAGGTGCTGGATTGACTATACTTGAAACATTTTTTTTCCAACTCCACCCCCCAATGTCAAAAAGAAATCTACGCCACTGCTGCACAGCGTCCTTGTCCCATCGACAGCCTCATCCCCCCATTTTGATTCGTCAAAACTGAGAGTTTGGTATCAGAAGAAACCTCATATTGTTCTCATTACCCGAGTGACATTTTTCGCCCAATGTATTTTTCATTTAAATGGGGTGAACAAAAAACATAGTGATTTCGGGTAACCGCAACAGGTGTATGTTATATTCTATGGGGAATTGTTATACACCATGTACACGCTATGATTGCTTCACACTGCTGGAGCAATACAGCTTAAAAATTGGAAACATATTGTTTTAATGGCCGGCCTCAATCTGAAGTTGAAAACAGAACATGAAAAATCGGACCACGCCTCTATAAACTCAGGACATGTGTATTAAAAGTCGATGAAAGGAAAGCCATGTGCAAGACTGCAGCTAAATGTTTACCTTTTCTTCTGTCGAGTGGGTTGTTGGTCACACTCAACCCCATTTCTCTACCATGTTTCATTCAGCACTATGATGTTCAGTGCATTACTACATGCCACTTATATGCTTAATTTAGATAAACATGAATGAACTCGCTATGCGATAACCTCATGTGAGGATCATGTCATTTTTTTCCTTTCTCTGCACTTATTCTTTCGTATGCCTACACTTTAGCAGTCCCTCATTTCAAATATATAGTTTTGGTTTCTCTATTGTTCAGAAACCAAAAATCAAGGGATTAAAATGTGGAGATGAACTGGTATGCAATCATAACACTATTGTGCTGGGAGGACACAAGAGGGTATATATAATCAAAAGTATAATGGCCTATAACCATACGTATATAATAGCCTATTTAATTGTGCTAACATTTTCATTATCGATATCTATCAACGCGGGCGACTTTTGCCGTAGGTGGCACACTTCCATGACACCATAAAATTACACCCGAGTTCCGAGATTCGTTTGATAATAAGTTATGCATAGACATCGTTGAGACATACAGGATGGATATATACGAGACCTAGGCCTACATGTAGAAATCATGTGCATATATTGAGGGTTGGGGGAGGGGGTGTTTTGTTTATTTGTCTGAAATATAAACGATGCATGATGATGTAGATGATTTGATTATGAATTAGATTATTCCCCGGAAAGCACAACCCATACCTCTTACCTATGTTCCTCCGCCACCTATAACCTCCTCCCTCCCCCTCCCCACACTCGATATCGACTCTTCCCTATTATTCCACTTCACTCTTGAGCCCCCCTCTCCCCCTCCTTCCCTTCCCACTTCCAATGCTCTCTCCCCTCTGTTTCTCTTTCTCCCTTACCCTTACCCCCTCCCCCTCACACACACACACATACCCTCTTTCCCTGGCGATCTCTTCTATCTCTCTCTCTCTATTCTCCAATAAATAAATTGAATAAAAGCTAGTTTAAACCAGCTTTCTATGATATTGATCTTCCGTCATGCGACATGCACATAAATAGAGTTGTGCATAATAGTGTTTATATCAATGAAGTCATAATCTGTCAAGTGGCTATTGTAATGTCTGTGGAAATATTTCGATGGTCTATATATTTTCACAGTGAAATCAGCTTAGGCTAATTCGTAGTCTCAAGTCAATGCTTTCAAACTAAATCAATGCTTTCAAATGTAGACTGCTTTGTTCGACTTCTCTGCTCGTGAATATTGCACTGCGAAATTTAAACATTTCTTTTGTATACTTAGAGTAGGTAACTTCAAATCAAATAATTTTACGATCCACACCACTTATAAGAAACTGAAACCAAAACCGAAACTGACTGACACAAATGTTCGGTTTTAAAGTAGAAACAATGAGTTCGATATCTTATGATTCAAGTGGTTAGGCAGGACAATAGGAAACCACGTGACCAAAACCACTGACCAAAACTAAAACTATATATTTGAAATGAGGCATTGGCGTAGAATTCTTTTTGACATGGGGTGGGGTATTTTTTGTAGGTCTACCCGGTTATAGTGAATCCAGTACCTGTACCTTATGGTACAAATGCGCGCGAAAAATTTTACCATAGGCCCATTGAAACTAAAGAAATATGGGACAAAAGTGGAATAAATTCGCGCACAGCACTAAAGAAATGGCATTTTGACATGGGGGGGATTGTATGGACCACCCCTGGCAAAATATCGCCTATGCACTTTACGGATCTGTCACTCCATGATTGTCCTTCTCTCTCTCTCTCTCACTCTCTCTCTCTCTCTTTCTCTCTCTCTCTCTCTCTCTCTCAGTAATTGTACTCCAACGATGAAGTGTGATTTTGTGTGCTGGCGCGGCGAACACTCAGTTGAGTCACACCCTTGGGTTGAATAAGGACAATAGGTACCTCTCACCTAATAGGGCGCTTTCACATGACATTCTTTTGATCACTTATTGACCGTAGCCTGCCTGTTAAAGCGTTAATACGCTGTCAGGTTAGTTACCGATTTAATGGCGGAACTCTTTTGTCCTGAACAAAAGGTACCTCTCGATGAATACGCTGGCGAAGTTACGTAATAATCGGATTAACTACCATAGCAATAGGTGAAAACAATTTTTGAATATACCGCGCTGCACTGATACTTTCACGCGGTACCTCTGCATTGAACCATATCATGTTGATCACTTGCACCTGTAAGATTAGTATCTTTGAAAAGACCAGTATTGTGTTCAATCTCTGATTGCAGACATACACAGGTGATTTGTTCAATCTGCTTGTAGTGCAGCGCGATATGTTCAAAATTGTTTTCACCTATTGCTATGGTAGTTAATCGGATTTATTACGTAACTTCGCCAGCGTAGGCCTATAGCTTGGCGGAACTTCTAATCGGCACAAAGTTACAATGCGTTACACAATCTATTGCGCCTCCACGAATATGATAGCTCCGTGTGCTTACCACTATTTTCCGCCTCACAAGTTTCTTTATTTTCTGTATAATTCAAGTGATTTGTATTAGAAAAATCCAACAATAGCCTCAGAAAGGTCAACTGTGGTCAAGCATGAAAATAGGTAATGTATACATACTGAGTCTTCAAGGGCGCAGTACACCAAATCACTATACTATCATAGTGATTTGGTGTACTGCGCCCATACGTAAAAAAGGTGCATGTGAGTTACAGTTATTTCAAACAAAAGTATATGGCTATGGTAAAATGTGTATTAAGTGTTCAGAAATACTTTGGTGTGGTGGGGGGCTGGAGTCAAAACTTTTTTAACCCCTTCCAGAGAAAATGAAACATTTTGACCCCCTTTCCAAGAGGTTAAAAACAACTTACTCCATTTATGCAGTAACGAACTCAATCACAATTTTAACAATTATTCATGTTTGTTTATACATTAATTTACCTATATAGGCCTCTTTCCTTGGCAAATGTAAAGAATGCAAATAGAGCTACAATGTAAACTGGTACTCTAAACATGGCGTTCAGTGAATGCACTTGAACATGAATGTATGGGCCTGCACAATCTCAAGAACAAAAGATCATGAGGAAAGCAGTTTATTCATTTGAGCATCTTTTATTCATTCCAACGTTTTGAAAATACATCGTTCATTCTTATATTAACTAAATAAGTAAAAGTAACACAAAAAATGGAAATTGAGAGCAAAGCTGAGCATCACCTGGGCACATTAATCAACATTTTGAATGCTTAAAGGAAGGTGACCTAATATATGTGGAAACTCAGTCTTAAATTCTAGGCCTACGTAACAAAATATTGTCCCTTTCAAGCATATCATTTTTTTCATTAACATATTGAAATTATGAGTTTCAAGTCAGTGTTTTTCCACCAGATGTTATAAAGGCTGTCAAATTAGTGTTTAGACTAATTCCACCTTGTTGTTTGTTTTTGGGGGTTTTTTTTTGGGGGGTTTACTCAATATGTCAATGAGAAAAATATGAGCTTTCACCTAATACCAAAATATGATGGGGTACCGGTAAAGAAAGTGTGGGATGGGGCTCAATCAATCGAGTGCACCTTTAAGACTTGTTTTTATTTATAGAATCATTTTGTGATTTCTACTCTGACTTTAACAATTCCACATGTCTGTAGACAAAACTTTGATTTCAATTATTGAAGGTAGTGAAAAGAGCCTGAGAAGGTAGTGAAAAAACGCCGCTTAAAAATAACATTATTGATTTTTACGTGCTTTTCAATGGAGATGCTATTTAGTGGTCGGCGCCCTGAAATTTATACAAACATGGCTATGGACTGGCAAAGCAGCTGTGCTACGATCGTAGTATCGTTCGCTGTCTTAGCATTGTTTAAGCTTTTCGCTGTTTTGTTCTCAAATATTAAGAAACGTTGGCGATATCTACAGATAGCAGAGGAAATTGAATCAGGTTACAAGAAGCCACATATCTTGTTTGGAAATTTAAAAGAGGTGAGTTACATGCATCAAGGCCTTCGCTAGTTTATACATTTATAAGCTTTAATACTTACATACACGCACGTATTTACATGTAACCCCACAGAGTGTACGCCAAAAAACAAGTGTTTCTAGAATGCCTTTAGAATAAGATTAATTTTATTGCTAATGTATTGCACACTAAGTAGCGGGAGTTTCAGAGTAAAAGGGAGCGGTTAGTAAACGGGAGTGGTTTATGGTAAACGATGATGATGATATTAATGATTGTGTCTCGGTGTAGATTATTTATTTTAATTATGTTAACTGGAAATTTTTAGAATTGAGAATCTTTAAAAATATTTCCATGCCCCCTCCCTGGGCCCGGTCCCTGGGCCACCTCTGAAACAAACTTAAGCCTATATATCCCTACCCCCTCCCTCCCCCGCTGTTGTGGGGCCTCTGAACTATGTGATCCTATCTACACCACTACTGGGGCTAAATGATTGCCCTCATTTTATACTAATAAAATGTATAATACTAAAGGCGAAGGCCACCTCTGAAACAAATTTTATTTAGGTACGATATTAGGGGCTGTGCAATAATTACGAGCCTCCTCCCCTGGGGGAATTTCCGAATGGCTCACCAAAATGCTTGCCCCCCCCCACCTCTCGGCCTGCCAAAAATCGCTTGTCCGCCAAAAATTCTTTGCCCCCCCCCTTGCACATGCCAAATTTTTGGGATCCCAATTTGCAAACCTTATATGGTCTAGATATATGCTGCGACCGCAGCGAGCAGGAAAATTTGCATTTTAAAGCGTTTTCAAACCGGTACTGTTTTCCTAAGCCTTTTTAGAGCGTTTTATTTTAAAGCGCCCCATGAATGTGTGCCAAAATTGCTTGCCCCCCCCTCTCGGCTGGCCAAAATTGCTTGCCCCCCCCTTTCTGCTGGCCAAAAATTTCTTGCCCCCCCCCCCCCATTTTCCCCCACCCCAGGGATCATAATTATTGCACAGCCCCATGAATCTCGACCCATATTGAATATGGAGACAGATTATTTTATCAGTGGGCCTACAGGCAACTACTCGACCCACATCCCTGCTCTCACACAAAAATTCCTCTGTTTCAACTTGTTGGGCAATTTGGGAAAGACAGATATTTGCCGGGATCACACATAAAAGAGGAATGACCTTATAACCCACATGAAGCTTTGTTACATGTACCAACATTACTGTTTCTGTAGTTGTTCAATACATAATACTTCCAGGAAGCTTTGACTAACTGCCAAAGTGTATTTCTAGTGATAATAAGACTGCCAGTGTTGTCTGTAAATTTATTCCAAAACCCTGCCGACCAAATTAAATAAACTACTATTTATCTCTCATTTCATGCCAAATAAAGTTGCCTATAGTTTAAGTCATAATTTATTAAGATGACCAAGTGTTCCACTTTCGGAGTTGAACTATAACATGGTCTTGTTGCGAGAGGGATCCAAAATGTTATACACCTTCCTTTTATTTATATAGATGCCAAGAAGTCTGTTACCTTTTTGAAATATCGGAGTGGGTGGGTTTTCAATGAAATATTTTTTGTGTAAAAACTGAAGTATTATAATTATGTATGAAAGAATCTATGAATATTAACTGTATTATATATCGATTCGTGATACACAATGGTGTGATGGTAGCATAATGTAGTTTAGAAGGCAGAGTTTTTAATTTTATATACCAAAGTATTTTTTGCATACTAGTGAAAATGAAGACTGAAAAAATGGTTAAAATCTATGCAAAATTTACATTAAAATGATAAAAACCCAGAACGTCTTGTCTATACAAGAAAAATGGCAGGCTCCCTATACTGACCGATACCAAGTGCTACTTTAATAATCATTTTTAATACGTTTTAGATATCATCTAGTACTATTATCAAGTTTTCCGTTTGGGTTTATTAACAAAAAAATGTATAACATTTGAAACACATTTTAAATCAAAGTATTTTGCTAATATATGGAAAAATATTCAATGTAAGTTGCTTTTCAAATTTAAAATAAATTTCTTAGGATATGTGTATCAGTAATGAAATGGAGTGAACAAACCCAATTATGTTGCTTTTATATTGTGTGTTGTACAAAGAGATATATTGTAGAGCTAACAAATGCTCATGATTTCTACCAGCAATATTAACAAAGGTGAAATGGGGTAGACAATATTAACAAAATGAAAATGTACACCATACAGTAGGCTATTTACTAGAAATTCACATTCATTTAAGTGTACAGTGTATTCAATAAACGTGGTATATATAGTGGTTATACCAAATAACTGATGAGGCATAAATGCAGGATATTAGTCATCTGCCAGCCTATGGTACAGGTCACAAGGCTTTTTACTTCCGCAATTGGCCGTGGTGGTATATCATATCTTCGCAAATTGTGACCTAGGAACCCTGTGCAGTCTCATCCTCTTTATCATGTCTGGCCCAATTTAGGTTTGCAAATTGGGTATCCAAAACTTTGGCATGTGCAAAGGGGGTGGGCAAAGACTTTTTTGGCAGACCGAGCCGGAGACCAAGAGGAGGGGCAATCAATTTTTGACAGGCAGAGAGGGCTATACATTTTGTCAGGCAAGCGTAATGTAATTTTAAAAAGGTAATTATTTTTTATGTTTCTTGTTTTTAGATTCCCCGTGATGCAAAGGATAGACTTGATAATCTTATTCAGCGTTCCCAGTCTTGCGTAAATACAAATAATGTTTGGTTTGGACCATTTGACTGCACTATCATATTGTTGAACCCAGAGTATATCAAGCTGGTGTATGCAAACGCAGGTAGGCATTTTTAGGGTTAATCCCGAGCAGCCTTTTTATATCTAATAATATACTCTTTAAGGGTTTTTGGTTTTGGTCATAACATGACTATGGTAACGGGTTTTTCTATTTCATTGATGTAAAATAGACCTATAATATTATAGTTCAGTTAATCCCCAAAGGTTTGGTTTTTTTTCTTATTTTGCAATGCAGAATTTTGGTTAGCAACACTTTATGATTACATAATTATGATGTCAATCTCCACAACGCCACATTTCAACATGTTTATTATTCTATCCGAAAGACTCCTCAAAATTATAAGTATTCGGGTAACTTATTTCTTCTTACCTGAAACATTTGATACACTCAATATGTAAGCAGCAAAGTTAGAAAATGTATTGTACTGTCCCACCTAAATGCATCTGGTTCTGGTATTGCTCACACTGAAAATATTTCAGAATTGGCAAGACAATCTGAAAGTGGAAGCGCTTCAATGACTACAATGACTACTCCCTATTCCAGATTTTTTTTTTTTTTTAGATTAAAGGGAAATTATCCTGATTTTCAAAATAAAACATAGATAAATCTCAGTCCTTCTAACTAGTATTACATGTCCAATTTAATAGTTTTGCAATTTGGGGGAAAGGGACCAAACAAAATTTTTGGCACAAATCTAAGCATTCACAATTTGAACTTGAGTATTTTGCTCACAATTTGTTTGTTTTTTATTTTAGTTTTGTTGGTTGGTTGTAAAATATATTACAAAACGTGTTTACCACAAATTAGAATGCATAATCTACTCTTGGTACAAGTCTTAGTACTTGATTGTCACAGCATAAGAAAAATACCCTAAAAACGCATGTTTTGGGCCTTATTTCCAAAAATTGCCCAAATTTTGACATTTGACTTTTATTTCCAGTTATAACTAAATTAAGGGGTACTACACCCATTGATTTTTTTTTTGCATTTTTTGCATTTTGTGAAGAAATTACAAAAAAAAATGGACAAAGTGGTATGCAAAATGAAGGGCAAATCTTCTCGTTTTATTGGTGGCATCGGTATCAACGTAGCTTACATGCTTTTAAAAGTAGAAGCCAAAAGGTGGTACATCACTGATGATTTAAATTCACTTCATTTTGGAAAGCTTACTATCAACGGATTTCGTTAAAATTTTGGATATGTGTTGCTAACACGTTAGGGAAATAAAGTTGATATGTAAAATGGGAATAAGTGGTTCCTGATTTCTTTTATGACTTCATGAACTTGGTGCTCCACAACTATCAAAAAGGAACTGGTTAAAATGCTTCTATTTTCAATGTTGAGCTATATTTTGTATTTTTAACTTGCGACATTATTTCACTGAAACTTAATTAAGCCACAGGTAACAGGTTACCACAACCATACTACAGCAATGTTGAAAAAAATTGTATTTCTTGTCACCTATACCACCATATTGGGTAGTTTTCCGTAAGCTTAACGTTTGTGATTTTGGTAACTATTTTATATTTATTTGTGAAATCCATCGCAACTAGGCATTCTAAATTGTACTCACCATTTACATCCCAAGGTATATTAGTATATCCACCTTGCACTTCTCGATATATATCCAGTTAAAGACAGAATATCAAAATTATTCCTCATTATGATATCACAAACTCTCACATGTGTATTCAAAATTGATGCTTAAATTTGACCTGAACCAATTGACCTATAACCTGACATACGGTGACCTAATAGCCTTTTCTTCTCCTAACAACACATTATAATATTATTGACTAATGACTATACATCCATTGTGTAAGTGTTTATATATTTTGCATGCACCACTAGATTTTCTATAGAGAGTATAACAAAGGATTTAATGTATTCTATTCATGTACCCTACTTGAACATGCTGAATAGAATAAATCATGGTTTGTTATGAAACACGCATCTGAGTAACTAGGATACAGTAAACAAAATATATATAGGGCTAAAATGACTTACTACAATTGTTTAAAAGCACTTTTTTCTTCTTTTTTTCATATTTTTTTTATTTCACATGATCCGTGCATATATCGCCTAGCTATAAATGAAAAAATATTTATTTAGACCAATCAAACCAATATATGGGTGTAGTACGCCCTTAAAGGATACAAATCAAATTCAGATATATTTCATTTGGCTTAAAAGAATAATGTTTTTAGTATAAATAGTTCTGTATTTTTCTGAAATGATAGGAATGTTTGAAACATTTTGATAATGTTTGCTATTTTCAGATACAAAAGGCAGTTTAGGCTACCAGTTCCTTAAGAATTGGTTAGGTGATGGCTTGCTGATTAGTGGAGGAGAGAAGTGGACAAGACACAGGCGTTTACTGACACCAGCTTTTCATTTTGAAATTCTCAGACCATACGTCAAACTATCGGTAGAGTCGACCAACGTTTACTTGGTAAGACTTTCAGCATAATAATGTGAAACGAAATTCTACGAATTATTATATAATGAAAATAACTGAAGGGACTTGGTTAGATTCGTGAAACATATCGTAAAAGATAGTATAAACTCTGCCACACTGTTTGGAGCAGTTCACTGAGAATATCCCTTAATTACTGTTCCTGTTTTTGACGATTTCAGGATAGGCTAGCGGCTACTAATGGCGAGTTCGTCGACATTTTCCACTACGTCAGTCTTATGACATTGGATACACTATTGAAATGTGCCTTTAGTTATGAGAGTAATTGTCAATCAAATGAGTAAGTGAAACTTCCAATAATTATTTTGCTATGAGGTTAGCATTTTATTGCAGGCTTAGCATGCTTAGTGAGAAAACGCAATATTTAAATGGTGACCATTGCCCACTTAATAAACCTGATAGAGCAGCAGTCATGTTAGCATAATATACAAGCTTAATTGTGTGAAATCATCTACTAAGTACTCTCTGTTGAATTAAAGCCATAATGTACGATTTCCATCAAATTTTATTTTGTTTTATTAAATTATTTTATTTTATTTTATTTTATTTTATTTTATTTTATTTTATTTTATTTTATTTTATTTTATTTTATTTTATTTTATTTTATTTTATTTTATTTTATTTTTATTTTATTTTATTTGTGGAAGAGTCGGAAGGATCAAGACACTGTCACCAGTCACCAAGAGGTGTGACTCCTCCAACCCATTGGGGAAAACGTCGTACCAGTCATTATTTTAATAAAAATTTAATAATATATTTACATCAGCGCAATCATATTGATAACATGTTCTGATCTCCATCTCCTATCCTATTCACTAACACTACCCACCCCCCTCAGTCCAAGAAATCAAACAGCAGGGGTGCCTCTCCTGCATTGGCACGAGACGGATAACAATTATCATTTTATAATCATGTAGGGTACATGTACCTCCACCAAAACTGCCCTGATGTAGTTAGAATTATGTGGTTTTTGCGATCAGCAGCTTTCATACTGCGCAATGATTTGAGGAAAATGAATTGCGCTGCTTTCTTCTTATAACATGAGGTTTTGTGATTTGTAGTCTCAAAGTAGTAAAATCTTAAAATTATAGCAAATCATTCTTTAATTCCAGAAATAATCCATATATAGAGTCGGTGTATGCAATGTCTGATGCTGTCCTTGAACGAGTAATTCGTCTTCCACATCATTTTGATGTCATTTATCGCCTTTCATCCGCTGGACGACAGTTCTTCAAGCACTGTAAGAGAGTTCATGATATGGCTGAAACAACAATAAAAGAAAGACGTCAAGAATTGGCAAGATTGGGTAAATTATCGGAGAATAACGACGGAGAAGACAAGATGGGAAAGAAGAGAATATATTTGGATTTCTTAGACGTGCTTCTTCAAGCTAGGGTATGTCGAATCTCTCTTTGTGTCCTGTTTTCATTCTGCAAGGATTTATGGGCTTCATTGGAGAAATAAGGCTAAAGACCAATTACAGACCAACACTAAAGGGATTGAAACTGCTATGCTGATGCAGTGCTCATTGTACCGTGTTGATACAGTGCTCAATGCACTAAGATTACCCAGAATGCATTGAAAATCTGATGAAAAAATTCTCATTTGGGTTTAATTATTCCGAAAAAAATATGTACAACTCAGTACTTATGTAAAAGCACAGTGAATACCCAGTAGTCATGATTTATAAAATATAAACTTCAAGCCTGTTTTAAATGTTAGGATGAAGACGGTAATGGATTGAAAGACCTGGAGATACGAGAGGAAGTCGATACATTCATGTTTGAAGGTCATGATACAACAGCCAGTGGAATCTCGTGGTGTCTGTATAATCTGGCTAGATTTCCACAATTCCAACAGAAATGTCGAGAAGAAGTCAATGACCTGTTCATGAGGAGGAACAGAGAAGAACTTGATTGGTAAGCGTAAACTATTATAATAGCATAACGCTCACCCCCGTTATGTCACAACCCACGTATCGGGTTCGTGTATTATGTGTGTGGGCGTTATATCATATATGATAAAACGCCCACACACGTAACACCCCATACGTAGATGGTGCTCATTAGATATAAGTATCATGTTTTGTTTTGTTTTTTCGCTCGAGTGTCAATATCAGTAGCGTATACAGCCCTTTTTAAACGGGCGCGCGCACCCCAGTATCAAAAAAGGAGAAGAGAAATTCGAGAAAAGGAGAAGAGAAACGCCTGTGTGCATGTGATTTCGATTAGATTAATCTCATATTGGACCATTTCAGCTTTTCAAAAATCAAAGTTGGGCGCGCTTCACGCGAATTATAACGTTTAAACTTCAATATAATATATTTACACGTTTCATGATCATTTCTTAGCTCACCAAGAAATTTGCGCGCCCGGTTGCTGGATTTCTGCATACGCGCCTAAATATCATGTAAAAGTTCTTAGGAAACTTCTTAATAAATAACACAGCATGTTGCCTGATCCAGAAACATGGTAACCCACAACGCGCGACTCTAATTTAAATTATATGCTCCTTTTATAGTTTCAAAAAACGTTTTGACAATTTGAATTAAATTCCAGTAATTTGCATAGTTAAAGCTAAAACAAGTTTAAAACCGTTAAAATTGTTTGTTTTGTTACTTAAATTCCATCCCTCCATGAAAAAATATGCATATTCAAAGTGCGCAAAAGGAAATGATTATCCGACCAGTTATTTCAAGTTAAAAGTCACCATTGCCAATCTGCCATATTCAGAAGAGTTGCAAAAAGCAGATGTTGCCTGGTCATGAAGTGTTGTCTGATCAATCACTGCCAGGACTGTTCAATTGAAAAGGATTAATTAATGCAACTCAGAAATACAACGACGAAAATAAAACAAAGTAAAAGTTTCAGCACTTGAACCACCACGAATTCTGACCATACTGACCGAAAAGTGGAAAACTGTGAATGACGCAAATTGATCGTTGGGAGCTGTACAATGACAAATACGCGACAAAAAATTCTCTGATCACTATTTTAAATGTTAAATGCAAATGCGTTCTATATGAAGCGTAATAAATATGATTAATATAAATTGATTTATTATTTATTGAAATTATTTTCATGCAGTTTAATTTTTTTTTTTTTTTTGATTTTGATTTTTCTCAAAAAGGGATGACATGAAGCAGTTACCATTCCTGACCATGTTTATCAAGGAAAGTCTCCGTTTTCATCCTCCAGTGCCCAGCATTTCAAGGACACTTGTTAAGGATGTCACCTTGCCTAACGGAGTAGTGCTTCCTAAAGGTATATTTATGAAATTTACATGGACTTACATAATAATTTTCATTCATGATTTCTCTTATACATCTCGAAAACAAGGCTTCACGGTTCTTACGTTTGGGCAGAACGTTTGAATGTAGTTGAACAGCATCATCATCATCATCAGTCGGCTGCGGAGCAGGCGACTACAAGCTTTCTCCAACTGTTGCGATCTTGGGCAAGCGAAACAATTTTGTTTGGCTGCAGCATCCCTTCAGTATCTCCCAGGAGGTGCTGTACATACTGTAAGTACAGTGTCCGTGGCCGTCCCGGTTTCCTCTTCCCATGTGGTGGAATATAAATGGCATATTCTTTCACAGGCTCGTCATCTTCAAGACGCAGTATATGGCCGAGAAATTTGAGTTGATGAATCTTGACTCTGGCAACCAGTGGAGTGGTGTTGGTCAGATTGTAGATGGTTTCATTTGGGATCCGATCCACACGCTTGATGTTTAACATGACTCTGTAGCAAGATGTTGCAAAGGCATTGATCTTGTTTTCCATGTCCTTGGTGATTACCCATGACTCGCACCCGTACAGAAGGATAGTGACACAAGTTGACTCAAACAGCTTGATTTTTGTTTCGATTGGCAGGGATGGGCTTCTCCAAAGGCGTTCCAGTTTCCAGAAAGCGGCCCAGGCTAGTGCTTTTCTTCTTTTTAGGTCTCCAACACTAAAGCCCATCTTGGAACCCAAGTACTTGAAGTCTGTGACATGGTTGATGGTACTACCATAGACTTCAAGTGCTGGCTGGGCGTTACAGTTTGTAGTCATATATTCTGTCTTAGGTGCGCTGATGACAAGGCCTAGATCTGCTGCTGCTGTTGCAGTCCTAGTAAGTTGTGACTGGGCCCGGGCTATAGAAGATTCCAACAGGGCAATATCATCAGCAAAATCCAGGTCATTCAGCATCCTAGCAGGATACCTGCTTGACCGACGTGGGTAGGTAATAATTCCAGCATCAATTCCAGAAGTTGATTTCTTCAGGAGGTAGTCTACCAGGATAATGAACAGGAATGCTGCCAACACATCACCCTGAAGCACTCCAGTTGTTACTTGGAAAGGCTCTGAGATACTTCCATAACTGCACTATTGGAGTCCTTGTAGAGCACCTGGATGGCATTGACCACAACCTTTGGTATTCCATAATGCCGCAGCACTGAGAACATGACGGACCTGTTGATGGAGTCAAAGGCTTAAGTCCACAAAAGTGACTGTCAAGGGAAGTTGGTACTCCTTGAAGCCTTCCATGATCCTCCTCAAAATGTGTATTTGCTGAGCACAGCTTCGACCTGATCTAAAGCCAGCCTGGTTGCTTCTCAGTAAAGGATCAATGTGAGGTCGAATCCTGTTCAGAAGGATCTTGTTGTACACTTTTGCGGCAATGGACATAAGAGAAATACCACGGTAGTTTGTCATGAGCGAGAGGTCGCCTTTCTTTGGTAGAGGAATGATGACATTTGTGACCCATTGACGTTGCGGTGTCAGAGTTGAGAATACTTCCATACAGAATTTGAGAATCATATCAATCATGCTATCCCCTCCTCCCTGAAGTGCTTCAGCAGTTATAGCGCAGTCCAATGCTGCTGCCTTGTTGGTCTTCATGGCTGCTATTGCATAATGGTACCAAAATTTAAAATGTGTTCTATTATGTTGTAATATACCTCAAATTGTTTCTCTTATTGCTGGGAATAAAAATGTCAATTGTCACATTGCACTAGGGATATAGAGAAAAGTGGGTCACATGTAAAATATGTGATTGACTTTTTTTATCCAAACTCTCGTCTTAAAATAAATTGATACTTATATTATCTTTTCATGACGCATAAAACATTTTTCAAAAAATTTCTCATGTAAAAATTACATTTTTGGGGGTCAAAATTGCACAAAAATCATCACAAAATGGCATTTTCACCCATAAATTAAAAATATTGAATTAAGTGACGATTTTTAAAGAAATAACTAGTTAAAATGTGACATTTTGGGGTAAAAAAAATAGCGTGACTTTGCCAAGGAAACGGAATAGAACGCGCGGGTTACAAATTTGACAACGTGGCAGAAGATAAAACGTTGTACATGTATAGGCTACATTTTAGCATTTTTACCCAACGTTGAATAACTATGCTTGCCGTTATAGTACATTATACTTACACAACGTTTGTTAAATTTTGCTCCACAAAGTTACTCAACACTTTTACCCATCTGTTTTGCTGTGTAAGATATTTATCAATGAATGATACGATGCATGGAATCAAAAATGTCTGGGGCAGAATGTCTGACTTAAATTTTACTTTTTATTTTGTCATTCTTGTTGCACTACCATCCTGTAACGTTCCGTAAGGTTTATGCAACATATATTTAGTTTTTGAGCAAATTTTCAACTTCTGAACTTTGACGAATGCAAGTTTATATTAAAGCCATATTTTACAATATTAATTTTCGTTAGAAAACCTGGTATTTGCTATTTGTAATGTTTAAATAGTCATGTCCCAACTTATACCGAAATAGAATCAGCCAAATTCGTTGTGTTTGCAGGTCAACAATTTTGACATAAACTCGTATTACGACTAAAAGCCTCACATTGAAAATCATTGTTTTTCCACGAAAACAGGCTAGACACTAAACAGTAACTATGCAGTCAAATTAGCGCAATCGATATGGCGTTCGACTATGGTGCGAGAGCTTGCGGGTTCGACCGTGGTTAGTACGCTCTCGTGTTAAAAATATGGAATTTGCTCGAAATTCTCCAGGACAAGGAATATACTGCTCATTATCTCGTTGTAACCCGTACGAAACTCGGGGAACTGATCCTGGCTGCGAATGTCTATTGTGGAATGTCTAGGATGTGCGCTTCTTAGCTGCAAGTCCCTGTATTGTTCTTTAAATGGTTTATGGGACGATGTGGGCCCATAGTGGTCATCGACAACCTGTTAAGTGTGCTGAGGCTGTATCAACGTCTAGGCATTGTGCCTGTGCGTAGCGCACTAAATCACTACGCTTTTTTGTATCAATATTAGGAACGGCTGCTAGAATGGAGATTATATCTACCCATCACCACCCTCTATATTGGAATGAACCGGAAGTGTTTGATCCATATCGATTTTCATCAGAAAACAACGCAAAGAGGCATTCACATGCATTTTTACCATTCTCAGCAGGGCCTCGGTAAGAACAATAAGTTTTATAAAACGTGTAAATCATGAAATAAGTGCATTAGACTTGTAATGTTACGGAAATGTGCTTATTTTTAAAGCGTCATTTGGGAAGTTTACGTAATTATTTTGTTTGTTAATTCTGGTATTCTGAACTCAAAAAAGAGACCCAAAAATGCCATATGGGATCATAATAAATACACTTTTGTCATTAACAGTGCATATGCTACACATCAATTTGTTCAGATCTACACGTATACGCTGTATATGTTGTATATACAGTAAGCCAAAGAATTAAGGTACCAGTTGTGTTCACCCTTGTATATCCTAAATAAAGACAACTATGTCCAAATTAAAACAAACAGCCAATACCTGTACTCATTAGCTCTGATTTAAGAACTTACTTGTTGAAATTGATTGAGAATTAAAGAAACGGTAATCTCAAACCTAATTAACAAACGAAATCAAAAGTGCCACTTTTGTGTTCTAATCAATGAAAGCACGATGCTAGTTTTAACGTGCTAATCAATGGAAGCACGACGCTTGGTCGCGAACGCTTTCTGTACAAATCAATAGGACATGCAATGAAGCAAACTGCAACTTTAAAATTCGCATCTTCTTGGGTTTTTGGATCGCCGTGTCTTTATTTCTTGAACAATGTCAACGAATCAGGTCTTAAATTCGAGCTAAAAGGTGCGGCTATTGGCTGCTGGTTCCAATTATGACATATCTGTCTTTAGTTAGGATATACACTGGTGAACGTAACTGGTACCTTAATTTTTTGGCTTACTGTATTTCTGTTTCTCGCAATATAAGTATTTCGCATACAAATCTATAAGCTTAAAAACACTATTTCACATAGATCAGTATTTGATAGAGATGTTTTCAATAAATACGTTCTTTTCATTAAAAACACATGGACTTCATATTTGGTGGAATCGTTTATGGTGGAAAATTTTCTGCTCTAAAATATACCATCACATGTGATAATAATTTTAACAATTAAAATTAACATGCGTCACAAATTAATATCAAATTTATGTATAATTGGCTGTATAGAGTCATTATTTCCTGTATGGTTTTTTATAGTGAAGATTAATATCGTATTCATCGTTAGTGAATTACCTGAGATACATAATGTGCAAGTCCCAGCTTAATTGGCACGCTTTATTTACATTTGTTTTTGTAATTTTTTTCTAATTTGGGTTTTGAATGTTTTAAATATCTTTTTACAGCAATTGCATCGGCCAGAACTTTGCGATGAACGAACTAAAGGTAGTAGTGGCGATGACAGTACGTCGTTTTACCATTATTCCTGATCCAAACAAACCGCCAGAATGGACTTCAAGACTTGTCTTACGATCCCGCAACGGAATACACTTGCGATTCATACCTGCATAAACAAAAACATAGGCTTAATATAATTATATTAATGACATATCGAGAAAGTGACATTTTACAAAGTGCTCAGGACTTACATTGTTGTGGTTGGTGTGCCGACTTTAAATGCCTTTTTCAAAAGCAATAATTCTTATAAATTTAGTTTAATAATAATTTATCCAATGTGTGGCTGGCTATTCCATCTGATAACTGTGAAAATATTGTAGCGGTAATTCATGGAGTTCGGTAAAATGATCAGACAGCCAAGTTAGCTCAATCAGTCACTGTTTGTTCCCGGGAAATATAGGACTAGCACTTTTCTATTTATTCACAGATTATCCATTGTAATTCTTTTCTTCAAAGTTCGTCGTTCCAACTGTTATTTAGCGTTAAAGGTTGGTAACCTGATTGACAAATTATCTCATCCCCCACTTAACCTCATCAAATGCTCATATTTTTCTCATAAACATATTGAAATTTGGCGTTCCAAATCGAAGAAATCATCCAAAAACTGCCGAATTAGTCTCAAATATGGTATACCACATTTGAGACTAATTCTAAGGCAGTTTTTTGATGATATCTTCGGAAATATACTGAGTTGGAACTTCTAATTTCAATATGTTTATGAGAAAAATAGGGCCTTTCACTTGAAATCAATATATTACATGATCATGGTGATTATCATTATGATAAAAACACTGTAGACTACCAATATCATGCTGTATAAATGTCGGAAATTCCATTAAGAATTAGTCACATGTACAAATAAACATTTACATGTTCTTTTGTCATGAGTACTTGAAAGGAAGTTTCAATATAACAAAGCCAAACGTGGCCTGAATTGCTGGGCTCTCGATGTAAAAAATCTTCTGTTTTCCTTTGGTTTTGGGCATGTTTGGCTTACACAAGGTGTTATTAACAATAATTTGTTTCTGTCCCTTTTTAAACAACGTTCTGTAGATATGGATCTTCAGCGCTTTTCAAGCTCTGTGGGTTCCAATTCCAAATTAAATTATTACTCTGTTTTCAAACAAGAGATTACTTGTGAAAAATACTTGTACGTTATTGAAATTTTCATTTTGAGAATCCTTTCAAAATTAAGACTTGGCATGCTGAATTTAGAAATTGAAGTGTAGTCATGGTAGTGGGTAGGTACGGTGGTCTACCTTGAGAAGAAAGGTTTTGCAAAGTTTGCAACTCGGGTTTAGTTGAAGATGAGTGTCATTTTGTACTTGTATGTAATTTGTTTGTTATTGAGCGACAACGCTTCATTCCCCAATATTTGTATCAAAATCCTACCACTTCTAAATTTTGTATACTAATGCAAACTACAAATAAGTAGTATATGTTTATGAGAAAAATATGAGCATTTGATGAGGTAAAGTGGGGGATGACATAATTTGTCAATCAGGTTACCAACCTTTAACTCTAAATAACAGTTCGAACGACGAACTTTGAAGAAAACAATTACAATGGATAATCTGTGAATAAATAGAAAATTGCTAGTCCTATATTTCCCGGGAACAAACAGTGATTGAGCTAACTTGGCTGTCTGATCATTTTACCGAACACCACCGAATTAAATTTTGTATACTAATGCAAACTACAAATAAGTATATTTTAAATAATTTGGGAAAATTTTTGTTACTCGCATGTAAGAAAAGAGATAAATGTTATTATTAATGTATTTTGGGGCCGGTGGCCTATATACTGTAAATAAAATCCTCTTTTGAGGAATGAAATTGTTAATGGAGATATCGAGCACGTTATCAAAACAATAGGTCAAAATATCGGTATCTGTGCAGCGAGCTAAACAAAAGAAATTGGAAATCTAGAAACACATGGGAAAAGTTTTATTTATTACATCTTCTTTAGCCTGGGGATACCCAATAAGTAATAACACTGTTTTCCATGGGTGCCCAGGAAACACAATGGATTTTACACACATAATACTCAACACTAGAACAAAAGTCCACTTTTCTAGAAAACATCGAAGAAAATGGAAAGTGTGTTGCAAAGATGATTTTGAATTAAAACAATATTAACCATGCAGAATGAGCCCCTCATTAGGTTAGGCGATGTGGTTGGGGTTAGGATTAGAGGTAGGGTAGGATAAGAATAGAGTTAGGATTAGGGTTATGTCTGTTTGGGGTAGGGTAGGTTAGGTTAAATTAGGGTCAGTGGTACGGCCCGGGTGTTAGGGGTAGGGATAGAATGGAAAAAATATAAAGAAAAAAAATAGAAGGAAAAAGGATCCCAAGCTTGAAAAATGTCAGTGGTTTTGAAATTTTTTGCAAAATATTATCAGGGTTGCAACTGCTACAGAATGACGTATCAAGTTTAAATGACGCGCAACATAACGGCTCAGGTAAAGCCGTGAAATTGCGCGTATTTAGCAGATAAAAACTCAGAACGCTAGTGAATCGATGGCTATTGTTATGCGAGGTTCACACAGTCATTTAATGAGGCAATAGAAGCGATCGAATTTGGTGTTGAAATGAGCAGGGTTGCAACTGCTACAGAATGACGTATCAAGTTTAAATGACACGCAACATAACGGCTCAGGTAAAGCCGTGAAATTGCGCGTATTTAGCAGATAAAAACTCAGAACGCTAGTGAATCGATGGCTATTGTTATGCGAGGTTCACACAGTCATTTAATGAGGCAATAGAAGCGATCGAATTTGGTGTTGAAATGAGCAAAATTTTGGGTTACACCTTTTCACTGTAAAATTAATTTTATCGGCCAAATGAAATGTTCGTTTTTTCAGTTAATGTCAGGAAAAAAACTATGTTTGGTACTGTATATTTTTGTCAAACCCTGGTGTTAAACTTAGGTATAATATTTAGGCTTCTAGTGTAAGATTTTCGATTTTCACAGGCTTCATCTTGCCCCGCGAGCCTCTGGGGTCAACGTTTTTGCTTTTCAAAATAACATAATTCGCTATTGAAAGATTTTTCCCAACTTTGTAAAGCACATCATATAGGGCTGTAGGCGATATTATATTTTTTTCAGTATCCCAATTACTTTAACAGGTCACTAGGTTTACATATAAAAATGGCGGCCATTTTGGATTTGGAGATTATCGGCTTAATACTTTACCAAAATATATAGACTGATCAATAAATGTATAAAATAACACCACACATATCATGCACAAAGAATGATCGTACTTGTAACAAACACATTTTTAAACTTCAACACAGACCTATAATTCTACCCTTTCGTATGGAAGATATGGATTTTTTCCACAAAACATCAAACAATTTATGTTTTTTGGGAAAATGTATATATTCAATATGAAATGTCAAAATGTTCAATTGATTGTCGCCTTTCACCCCAGCTACTTTAAAGTTTACTGAACGAGGACTGTTAAATATTTAAAATTAAAAAATATCAAATTTTAATATTTGTCATAAAATTTGTATTACATACCGAATTTGTTAAAAAAATCAAAATTATTTGATATCTGAAGGACATTCCTCGTATTCAGAATGCAATGATTATGTCTGATATATTCTCAGCTCTCAAAAAAAATACCGTGCAAACGTTAATATCCGATTCTTTAAATTGTTTCCATGAAAATCAATAACGGTATACGGAGCCAAGATGGGTGATCCAACATGTCGAAATTGCTGGTTTTAAATACACCTGTTATCTTTCCTCATTCATTCAAACAAATAATGAAGACGTTAGTAGTGATAATATGATGATCTGGCTGTACAAATTTTAGTTAAACATTGGATTTCATTCTACCTGAAAGGCAGCGGTGTGCTATCTGATTGCGAATGACTAGAGGTTGACTTAAACTTCTACGTCTCCTGTGTGTTTTCTTTTGGTTACAAAAGACGAATTTCTACATTTATCTACGACCACTGAATTGGTTCTATAAATACTTTTAGTTACGGTACACTGTTTTTATTTTCATCTGTACCCTGCGAAATACAGTTCCCAAATGAATTTATATTCTAATCAATTCGATTTTCCTGGCTTGCCCCCGGCAGTAATTGCTTCAACATAGAGAACTCGGTATTGTCTCCAATGTTCTGCATTACAGTCAATATTCATTGCTATCTTTGTGTTGCATTGAGCTTATTCTGATTATAACGGAAACGGCATTCTTGCATCTTAGTATGTGCTCATATTGGATCCTACACTTGGTACGTGAGGATCGTCATGTTTGTCATAAGAAAACAACTTAAGTCACATCATAACAAAGGAGTCATATCATAATCGACTTAATCTCGCTTGATTCCCATCGTAAATAACCAATTTGTTTACACTCTCATGTACTGTATGAGCACAATCCCACCAACAGAATGAGATTTGGTATTGCTATATATGTGCTCAGCTTTCTACAGTGTTTTAAACCTGGCCTTTTAAACTATGGACTGTTAATGACACTTTTTACACTTGTGAAACTTTGCTATGGAATGACGAATCACTACAAGTTTGGTTGATTGACCATTTTCTTCATCTGCTTAAAGTATGCGCAGGCATCCAATCACTTCCGGCTAACAACAATGAATGTTACTACGTTCTCCATTCATACGTTCAATGATGCCTTTGGAGAGAAAACAGCCGAATCAACAAATATTTACGTGTTATTGTTCATTCTGTGGCCATTGGCAATTTTCACCGTCCTTGGCAATGCTCTTGCTATATGGGCGTTTGTTACTGATAGCAGAATACAAAGTAATGTTACAAATCGGTACATATTTTGCCTCTCAATTTCTGACTTAATCATTGGATGTGTCTCATTACCATTTAACAATGTATGGTTACACTTTGGACGGTGGCCTATGGGTGAAACAGTATGCAAGATATGGTTGGTGATTGACTATGCGGCTTGCTATCTTTCTGTAATGGCTATTTTGCTACTAAGCTATGATAGATTCTTATGGGTTTCATGGCCTTTGAAATACAGACAATCACAAACGGCGAAAATGGCTACCGTTAAGATTCTAATAACAACTGCTTTTGTATTTGTATTTTTCACCATACCGATTTTATTTTGGGATATTTGGGTAGGAGAAAAGCATATCGATTATCGTAAGGATTGCGAACCCGAAAACAGTGGAAACTTTATTTACGGACTTGTGTTTGTTATATTTGAAACGATTTTACCAGCACTCGGAATAGGCGTTTTAAACATCCTGGTTTATTTACGGATACGTAAGACATGTGTTTTACGTGAAAGATCGTTTAGAAATATTCAAGACATAAAGAAGACGAGGGAAAGATATGAAATAGATACAAAAGAATCGAAATATGAAAATCAAGAATTACATCCTAAAACATGTGGCAGTTCATTTGTACACGGTAAACAAGATATACACCTGGACATGGATGTTAAAGAGAGTGAGCAACCACCCAATAGTTACATAAATGGGTATCGCAAAGCCGGTAGAAGACTAGCAACGATGGTTGGTGTGTTCCTATTTTGCTGGATTCCGTATAATGTTTGTCTTCTATACAATGCTCTTTGTATAGATTGTATTGGCAATGCAACGTGGGAGACTGTGAATTATCTTCTTTGGGGAAACTCTGCTCTGAACCCCGTGCTGTATGCTTTGACAAATGAGAGGTATAAAAGGAGAATGATGAGTGTAATAACTTGGAAGAAACCGATGCTACATTCGAGAGAATCGGTTGGTTTTGAGTTGCAGTAAACATTACACTGCGTGATCTAGTACTCTTCAGCAAGATCACATGAGCAAGACGTTATGCACGTGTACACTTTACGTTTTTAAATTATTCTTGAATGATCTAAATAATCATGTCAATACTCATTCCACGTGTACATTGGTGTACTGAGAAACCCCAGATTGGGCTATTCGCCCTATAGAGGAGTAAATGTTCAATAAAAGAAATGTTTGGATTTCCAGATTTGCTTCCTCAAAATTACTGGAATTCCAGTTTCCTATTTTACTGGAAAAGTTTGGAAATGCAATAATAATTTTCGATTGGATTTCTGCGTATTTATTAAACTTTGAAAGACAAAAAGTCTGGAAATCCGAAATCCTCTAAAGGGAGTGTGCATCTATTTCCTGGAATACCCCGGGCCACAAACGGGAGTGTTTCTTTGTGCTTTTACAAGCAAACATCTAATATCTCTCTTTCGCCCTGCATTGCCCTGCCTTTCTCCTGCATGCTACCAGGGTCGGATTTACCTTCCAAAATTTGGAGGCCCCCAAACTCACCGTATGCCTACATGCGCGCGAAGTGCGCAAAATTTTGCAATTTTACCCTATTTTGGCCCAAAACATTGTGTTTTTTTTGGACTAATGAAGATGCACTGCAATTTTTGGGGCCCCTAGATTTGGGAGACCTGGGCCCGGGCCCATTTGGCCCAATGGTACATCCGTCCCTGCATGCTACTTAGCCTTTGCTTACTTTTGATCATCCACCCTGATTTCAAAGATTATGTAAAGGAAATTAAAAGTTATTCAAAGAGGTGGTAGCTTTAAATATTCAGCTTGCCAGAAAGGTCCAAAGGATGTGCATAATACAGGTTTACGCCCCTACCACTGACTACGAAGGCGTAGAAGTAGAAAAGTTCTATGAAGGCATTGATAAAGCCATTAATGACAACAAAGGCAAATTCACTATTTTTATGGGTGATCTCAACGCAAAGGTTGGAGAATGAAAAATGGAGAAGAATCAATAGAAATAGATAACATAGATATGGATACAAAATGCGACCACCTAAATACATCACTGTTGGAGGAAGCAGTAAATATAGCACAATCAAGGAAAAAGGATATAATCAAATCTGAGGCGGATGATAAAGTTGAAGACCTTGATACAAGAAGGAAAGCTCTGAAAAAAATACAACCAAATCAAGAACTGAGAAGATTGAATATGCTGAAATTCTAAGGAAGAAAGAAAGAAGAGAAGACAAAGAATAATAAAAGGAAAGCATGCAAGCATACTTAGGATTTTGCAAAGTGGAAAAGGCCAAAAAACTATCCTAAAACAAGACCGCAAAAAGTCATGAATTAGTCAATTAAAGCACAAAGATGGAACTGTTACATCAGACATGTCAGAAATTATACCAAGACCTGTATACTTCAACAAAAACTCAAGATTTTCACAGCAGCACCGGAAGAGGTTTTCAAAATGTCCCGCCTAGAGAGAAAAGGAATCTACATTGCGGGGAGATGTTAAAAGATCTTAGATTTGCAGATGATCGGTGAAGGATATGGACGATGAGCTGAACAGCTTGTGCAAAGAAAGAATACATGTTGGACTGCAAATACACAAAGGAAAGACTGAGTTTATGACAAACTTTGAGACAAAAGGAACAATCGCAATAGCAAATCACCAGATCAAGAAAGTTGACAACTATAAGTACTTGGGACAGGCCTTGAGAATGGATACCAACGTACACAGCTGAAGAAACCCTAACCCATGTAAAGCCAGGAAGGAGATGCTTTGGTATGCATAGAGAACTGTTGATAGATAACATACCACTGAGGCCTATGGCGCAGAGACTTGATCAACAACAGAAGAAATGGAACAGAAATTGGTAAGAGCACAGAGAGCTATGGAAAGAAAATGCTCCACCTCTCATTGTGTGATAGAGTCAGACATACAGAAATTAGACAAGTACCCCCCCCCCCAGTCTTATCTCAGATATCTTGAGGATAACAGGTGGACGAAGAGACTTACAGAATGGTAGCCAAGGACTGGAAAGAGGAGCAGAGGAAAGAAGACAAAAAAGACGTTTATGAGTACAACAGATTGGGCATCAACGGCTAGGACAGAAGTAGATGGAAAATGCTGGAGGAGGGCTTCACATAACAGTGGGTGAAACAGCCTGATGATGATAATGATGGTATAATTGATACATAAAAATAAACATGGTAATCCCAAATCACATTCAAACAAGTAAAAATCACAAATCAACTTTACAGTTACAATACAATGAATAACAACCAAAATGTTGGCATTCCGAAGAGATACCAGCAAGCTGTTCTAAAGCTTTTTTGCTGCAATGAAGAAAGGGCGATACCCCATATGCACTTTGAAACTACAAGCAGGTGTTGTGAACTGGATCGTAGATTGACAGACGGATGATAAGGGACGCACCATTTGATTCTCGGGGGAGGGGGCATGGGAGCTTGGGTCGGTGGAATTTTTGCTTTCGCCGACGAAGGCGGTGGATTTTTGTTTTGTTTTCTTTGAAAGTGGTTTTTTTTTTTTACAATGTTAACCTTTATACAGAGTTGTACAGAGACAACTATGTGGTCTATGTGTGTTCAAATCAGTCCGATAGAACAAAAGGCGTATAGGATGCAGTACACACTTTATTCGCATGGTTGTTCATTTTCAGATCTGCACCTTTTTCATTCAAAGGGTCAGTATGGTAACCATGGTAACACATTTTGGGCTATTAAGACAAACGAGGCATCAACATTTGCAAAACAAAACAAGTATTCATGAATATTATCAATCATCCAGGTAGATCAAATAGTTGATTAAATTATAATTCTATTCAACTGGACTTACTATTTATGATGGCTACGGTATCACGTCATATCCATGACGCATCATCAGGCCGAGTGATCTTGAATTGGCTCTGTATTCTTGACCTGTGACGTCACGATGGTAGAAGTGACGTCACACGAGAGTCGTCGAGGGATCTTCCTGATGGTCGGTTCGTAACTCTTGGACAAGTTGTGGCGCAGTCCCACTCCGCGATTCAAGGTTGGCTCCTCCTGCGAACATATATCGCTTCTTTCACCCCTCTTTCATACCACCTGTGTTCTTTATCAAGCACAATAACGTCCTTGTCCTCAAAGTTGTGTTTGGCTGCTTTGAGGTGCGTGTATACCGCAGAGTCGTTAAGTCCTGTTGAACTAGGGCGACGATGTTGATACATGCGCTTGTGGAGAGGTTGTTTTGTCTCCCCTATGTAGTAGTTCTCACAGTCCGAATCCTGGCAGTTAATCGCATAAACAATATTGCTCTGTTTGCGTTGCGGAATCTTATCCTTCGGATGGACTAACTTTTGTCTAAGAGTGTTACAGGGTTTTAATGAGACCGGGATCTGGTGCTGTCCGAAGATCCTCTTTAACTTCTCAGAAACATCTGAGACATAAGGGATAGTAATCCCGAACTTGCGGGTGCTCGAAGCGGTGGTGGAAGATTGTTTGGACGATGTCTGGTCCTTTTGCGGTTTCAAAGCTTTTTGGAACGTCCAGTCCTTGTACCCACAGGTACCTAGGGCCGACTTCAGATGTTCGCGTTCACCAGCTTTAGCTTCGTCCGTTGACGGGATGGTCTCCGCGCGGTGAAAGAGCGTTTTGATCACCACCGAGTTTGTGGATAAGTGGATGATGGGAATCAAACTGTAAGTATTGGTCCGTATGTGTGGCTTTCCTATATACTGATGTTGTGAGAGTGCCGTCTGACTGAATTTTGACCAAACAAACAATTTCAGCTGTGACTTATAATCTCGCAAAGCATTTGGCTGGTATTATTGGGCCCTTAGTTAGCAAATCTTGTCACCATGTTGTCAACTCTACCGATCTTGTGGACAAATTGAAGGACATTAAGGTTGAATCAGACGAAACTATCACCTCATACGACGTTTCGGCCTTGTTCACTAGTGTCCCACCGGAGGGCGCTGTAAATGCAGTCAAGGAAGCTTTACACGCTGATAATACCCTAGGTCAACGAACCAACTTGAACGTGGACCAAATTTGTTCACTTTTGGAATTGTGCCTCAATTCAACTTATTTCGTGTTTGAAGGAAATTTTACAAACAAAATCATGGATGTGCGATGGGATCACCCGTGTCCCCAATTGTCGCAAACCTTTACATGGAACGCTTTGAACAGACTGCACTAGACTCTTACAGTGGTATTTCACCGTCGCATTGGTTCCGATATGTCGATGACACTCTCGTTAAGATCAAAAGAGCGAACTAGATCCGTTTTTGACCACATTAACTCTGTTGACAGCAACATCAAGTTCACCCAAGAAGGTGCGGACAATAACCAGTTACCCTTTTTGGATTGTTTGGTCAAAATTCAGTCAGACGGCACTCTCACAACATCAGTATATAGGAAAGCCACACATACGGACCAATACTTACAGTTTGATTCCCATCATCCACTTATCCACAAACTCGGTGTGATCAAAACGCTCTTTCACCGCGCGGAGACCATCCCGTCAACGGACGAAGCTAAAGCTGGTGAACGCGAACATCTGAAGTCGGCCCTAGGTACCTGTGGGTACAAGGACTGGACGTTCCAAAAGCTTTGAAACCGCAAAAGGACCAGACATCGTCCAAACAATCTTCCACCACCGCTTCGAGCACCCGCAAGTTCGGGATTACTATCCCTTATGTCTCAGATGTTTCTGAGAAGTTAAAGAGGATCTTCGGACAGCACCAGATCCCGGTCTCATTAAAACCCTGTAACACTCTGAGACAAAAGTTAGTCCATCCGAAGGATAAGATTCCGCAACGCAAACAGAGCAATATTGTTTATGCGATTAACTGCCAGGATTCGGACTGTGAGAACTACTACATAGGGGAGACAAAACAACCTCTCCACAAGCGTATGTATCAACATCGTCGCCCTAGTTCAACAGGACTTAACGACTCTGCGGTATACACGCACCTCAAAGCAGCCAAACACAACTTTGAGGACAAGGACGTTATTGTGCTTGATAAAGAACACAGGTGGTATGAAAGAGGGGTGAAAGAAGCGATATATGTTCGTAGGGAGGAGCCAACCTTGAATCGCGGAGGGGACTACGCCACAACTTGTCCAAGAGTTACGAACCGACCATCAGGAAGATCCTCGACGACTCTCGTGTGACGTCACTTCTACCATCGTGACGTCACAGGTCAAGAATACAGAGCCAATTCAAGATCACTCGGCCTGATGATGCGTCATGGATATGACGTGATACCGTAGCCATCATAAATAGTAAGTCCAGTTGAATAGAATTATAATTTAATCAACTATAAAACAAAACAAGGCTTCTAGTATTTCAGTTTTAATATTGAATGCATAGATTTTGAGTCATTGCCTTGTAATAAATGGAGGTAATAATTGTTTTGGGATGTACTTAGCTACCGGCCATTAATTTCTAGCGATTTCTTCAACACTTTGAAAGTCACAGGTGTTTAAATTATTTCTCCCGCAAGCATACGGTAAACATGGAGGTTTGTTAACATTAAATGTCAATTAATTCAAGTGCCAAATATTTATACAATACAAGTCAATTTATTGATATCAACACAAAAGTCGTAAACCCTACGTACTGTTATTAATTCATTGAATGTCATTGCAGAATTGTTTCCATGAAAATCAATAACGGTAAACGGAGCCAACATGGGTGATCCAACATGTCGAAATTGTTGCTTTTAAATACAGCTGTTATCTTTCCTCGTTCAGTTTTTTTAGTGTTTGGTTTGTATATTGTTCAGAAACGAACAATGACGATAGTATTGATAACCAATATAAACAAGTAGAATACCGTATGAAGATCTGACTATTTTAGTTGGACATCAGATTTTATTCCACTTCAAGGGCAGCGGTGTTTTATTTGAAACGATTCCGAATGGTTTAAGGCTAACTTCTAGTTCTACGTTTCCTAGATGTTTTCATTTGGTCGCAATATACGCAGCGGTAATATATTTTCTACATTTGTCTAAGGCCTCTGAATTATTTCTATAAATAGTTCTACTTTGAGTTCAGGTATACTGTCTTTTTGTCTTAACATTACTTTCACCTGCACCCTGTGAAATACATTGTTCCCAAATGAAGTTATATACTAATCAATTCGATTTTCCTGGCTTGCCCCCGGCAGTAATTGCTATGACGTATAGAACTCGGTATTGTCTCAAAATGTTTTACATTTACAGTCATTATTCATTGCTATCTTCGTGTTGCATTGAGCTTATATTAACACATTTCTTGCATCTCGAAATGTGTTCCTGTTGGATCCTACACTTGGTTTCGTGCGTGAGGGTCGCTATTATTTTTGTCTTAAGTATTAGTATTAAACTTTATGAAGGAAAAATAACTAGTTACATTTGTAGCAAATGAGACTTTATGTCACCAGATTTCCATTGTAAATAACCAGGTTTTATATCGTCACCCTCAAAATCAAAGTGCCTAAGTCATTATTACATGTTTCTCATTTACAATTTTGATTTTCTGAGTAATAAACCCATAATTAATCAAATTTCCAGCCGCATTCTTCATTAACTTGTGGAATTCATCTCTTTTGATGTATTCCACAAAAAATGAAGAATGCAGCTGGAAATTTTATTAATTATGGGTTTATTACTCAGAAAATCAAAGTTGCAAATGAGAAACATGTAATAATGACTTAGGCACTTTGGTTATGAGGGTGACGATATGCTCTTCATATTGTACGAGCAACCCATGAACAGAATGGGATATAGTGTTGCTATAAATGTCAAATATCTTTCTATTTATGATATGTCTGCCAGACCAGGTTCAACAGGAGATCGACAACAACCGGGATGGATAACAACCCTATATAGTCGGCAATAGTTTGCGGTAAATAACTATTAGTACTATCTCTTTACGAGTGACAATTCGTGTAATCAACAGATGGTGCACTCTGAATGGCAAATACATCTTAATTTAGGATGTTTTACTACGACAAGTTCAACAGGGGATCGACGGTAAATTTAATCAAATTCACGGTTTCAGTATAATTTTTCCAATATTATATTGTTTATGAACATGCTGAAATATGATCGCTAGGTTACATTTTGCCTCATCAACTTACAATGGAAAGGCAATATTCGTAGAGATTGATGTGACCGTTTGTACTGCAGCAAACTGGTGTACTTATTAGAAATAACAGTCTTGTAACCACGGCATACGCATATGTACATGGCCACATCGACCGATGTTGTTGGAATGATATAAATTTACATGTCATGCTACAATATATAAGCTTATATAGTTGATAGAGATTCCGACACAAAACATGATTTTGTCTTATCTTCATGACTATCGTGACTGTGGAATCTTAATGGCACTCTTCCTGTGATACCTCATCGGAATAAAGTGTGCGTACGACATTCAATCACTTTCGACCTTTACGCAACAACCTAATGCACAATGCAATGAATGGTACTACGTCCTTCATTCACAACTTCAATGATGCCTTTGGAGAGAAAACAGCCGAATCTGCAAATATTTACGTGTTATTGTTCATTCTGTGGCCATTGGCAATTTTCACCGTCCTTGGTAATGCTCTTGCTATATGGGCGTTTGTTACTGATAGCAGAATACAAAGCAATGTTACAAATCGGTACATATTTTGCCTCTCAATTTCTGATTTAATCGTTGGATGTGTCTCATTACCACTTAACAATGTATGGCTACACTTTGGACGGTGGCCTATGGGTGAAATAGTATGCAAGACATGGTTGGTGATTGACTATGCTGCTTGTTATCTTTCTGTAATGGTTATTTTGCTACTAAGCTATGATAGATTCTTATGGGTTTCATGGCCTTTGAAATACAGACAATCACAAACGGCGAAAACGGCTACCGTTAAGATTCTAGTAACAACTGCTTTTGTATTTACATTTTTCACCATACCGATTTTATTTTGGGATATTTGGGCAGGAGAAAAGCATATCGATTATCGTATGGATTGCGAACCAGAAAACAGTGGAAACTTTATTTACGGACTTGTGTTTGTTATCTTTGAAACGATATTGCCAGCAATCGGAATAGGCGTTTTAAATACCCTCGTTTATTTGCGGATACGTAAGACATGTAGTTTACGTGAAAGATCGTTTAGAAATATTCAAAATACAAAGGAGACGGGAAAGAAATGTGAAATAGATGCAAAAGAAACGAAATATGAAAATCACGAATTACAGCCTAAAACATGTGGCAGTCCACATCTACATGGTAAACAATATATCCATTCTAATGAACACCTGGAGACGGATGTTAAAGAATGCGTTAGTCTCCGACCACACTACGAGAGTGTGCAACCACCCAAAAGTTATGTCAATGGATATCGCAAAGCCGGTAGAAGACTAGCAACGATGGTTGGTGTGTTCCTATTTTGCTGGATTCCGTTTAACGTTTGTCTCTTACATAATGCTGTATGTAATGATTGTATTAACAATGCAACATGGGAGACTGTGAACTATCTTCTATGGGGAAACTCTGCTCTGAACCCTGTCCTGTATGTTTTGACAAATGAAGGGTATAAAAGGAGAATGATAAGTATAATAACTTGGAAGAAACCGATGTTACACTCTAGAGAATCGGTTGATTTGGATTTGCAGTAAGCATATCTTTATTTGTCCTAAGCAAGCTGACATGAAGATACGGACTTGTGCACTTGAATTTATATAATTAATTCATCTTGACGTTAAAGGAGTATTTCCTGATCCTAGCATCCAATTTTATGACATTTTTCAGTAGATATCCACGAAAAAAACCTTCGAAACCTGATGTTTTGCGTTTGCGAGTTATGCATGATTATGTGTATTACACTGCTCCATAATCAATGTGTTGTAATTTCGTTCTGGTATACCAGAACGAAATTCAAATGTCACGATATCTTTGCTAAACGAATTAATCTGCGAGATTTTTTTTGTACACAAACATTATGTAGCCAGAGGTTTCCAGCGATATAAAATATAAAAATCTCAACTTTTTTTGAGAAAAGTGGGGGATGATGCTGTGGATCATGAAATGCCCTTTTAAAAGGAATCAGGTCAATTATACTCAATGTGTACATTGGAGTAGTGTGAAACAAAACTATTTCATTGGAGGCATGCATTATAAACACGATAAATGAGTATTGATGCACATGTGTTGAGACCATCTTGATTAATTGAATATAAACAAATTGATACAGCACTGCGGTTTAGGTATTTCAGGGATGCCCAATGTGCATGACAACCAAACGGATTTTGTAAAGGTCATATCATAAAATAAATGGATTCTTGCGGATAATTACGTGCTACACTTATCCTCGCACAATTGTGAAATATTATATTTCATATACAAATAGCATAGATAAACTCCAAGTAAGTAAAAATTCATATGAAAATATCCTACCGCTCATCGGATTCACAATTTTAAAACACTAAACTGGGCAAAAAGGAAATTTATAATTTTTTACAAGGTCATATCTTAAAATCCTGTCCATCAATATGAACCAAAATTACACAGGATTACTTCAATACTCTACTATAAACACATGTAATTAACCAAGCAGTTGCCCAACTGACACAACAGCAAAAACCCAGTTCCACTGACATAGAACAGCTTCCTGGACCACATGTCACGGCCCATTTGTTTTGCTGTACATGTAAAGCAATTGTAACAACGGTGTGTCTCAATAACATTCATACCCAAAGAACATAAACAGACCCCGATATGGGCGAACATAGACGCAAACGCCCCCGTGTGCCCCAACACTCTCTCACGAATACCTTCATTTGTTTTGACTCATTCACATGCCTTAAACTCTATGTCGCCGAAATTTCCAGGCTGTGGCATGTGATACAGCAAGCGGTTCCATGCCAGTGCATTTTTCAGTTGTGTCCGGAAGGTAACCGTTTGGATATTGACATATCATTAGAGTAGAATATTGAAGTAATCCTGTGTGCAATCTTGGTTCATTTTGATGGACAGATTTTCAAGATATGACCATGTGAAAAATTACCAAGTTTCTATTTGAGCCCAGTTTATATAATAATTATTCTGTGAAGTCAGCCGGGCCCAATCTCGGGACCCGATGCATCCAGCTGTTAATAATAATAATACTCATAATAATATTGCACCTATGAGAGCGTGTTACAAACGGAAGTGTTTTTCAATGCCCTTTTCAAACCAATATTTAATACACAAAAAATAAACATGTTAAAACCAAACCAAATCAAACAAGTAAAAATTACAAATCAACTTTAAATTTGAATGAATAAAACCCCTGAAATAATGTCTTGATTAAAGAGGTGAGTTTTCAACAGACACTATTAAGTGGTGTTTTGGCATTCCGAAGAGATAGCGGCAAGCTGTTTCAAAGCTTTGGTGCTGCAATGAAAAAAAGCACGATCCTTTAAGGAGTACTTTGGAACTACAAGCAGATGTTGTGAGCTAGGCCGTATGTTGACCCAAGTATACAAGGTACAGGTAGATCACGTAATCTGAGCAGTGTTGAAATTTAGATTCTGTATCGGAAGCCAATGTAATTCTCTCAATTTCGAACAGCCTCAGTCGGCTTGATGTCACTTGATTTTAATACTTCCACGAGGTCGAAGAGGAGTATAAACTACAGTTTTAGTTTGTTCTGTAACGTATATTCCAAGTTCTATTGTCTTCTACATCTACATAAATACTCAACAAAATTGCATGAAAGCAATATCTAGTTGATAAGTTTCCAGACAAGCTTCCAGACAAGTTTCTAACTTTCGAATGGCGTCAAATCGTTCAGCAAGGTGATAATACATTTGCTTATTATCAGCGAGACTTGTACTTTACATTGTTGATGACACGCATGTTGATAACTTCCTTACAATGCTGGCACATGCGATTTCCAGGCCACGTCACTGCATTCTGTGACCTCAGTTAAACTTTCCTTAACCCTAACCCCCTCGGGGCTTTTTCGCGACGGGAAGGGAAAGAAGAAAGGAATAAAGAGAGAAAGAAGTTGTTTGCTCTGGGTGGGATTCGAACCCGAGACCACTGGGTCGGCGACATCTAGCCACGGGTCTTGGGCTTCGCTAGCCAGCGAAACCGTGCCTATATATCACTTAGGGCGATTGCGTCATCACACCACGTGGGATGCGCGCACGAACACCGCATATATCAAGTAGTATTTTGTAGTACTTGGTCCTGTTAGGGTTAAAGTTGTTTCATTAGTGCTTTACTCATATAATAGTCAATATTGTGTGATTTTCTTTACCTACTTATAAAATCAATACTTCATGCCGGGAGCCAAGTACCATTAGTTGACCGCTATCGAAAGTCAATAGGCTTAACTAACCCTAACACTACCAGGTACTAAAAATACTACTTGATATATGCACGGACGAAATCACCCTAAGTGATAGGTACGCTTTCGTTGGTCAGACCAGAGGAAGACCCGTGGCTAAGTGTCGCCGACCTAGCGCTTGGCGTACGAGGGGTCTCGGGTTCGAATCCCACCCAGAGCAAACAGCCGTCGAAAAGGCATTAGGGCGTTTAGGATTGTGTCTGAATTGGTGTAGATTGATAAATTGTTACACGTGGACACGAAACCAAACACACAGACAAATACGGCGCCATGATGGAAGGTCACATCAGGTTTCGAAGGTTTTCGTGACTTCAAATACTTC
Source organism: Amphiura filiformis (assembly GCF_039555335.1). NCBI lineage: Eukaryota > Metazoa > Echinodermata > Ophiuroidea > Amphilepidida > Amphiuridae > Amphiura > Amphiura filiformis. The sequence goes on along the minus strand of NC_092632.1, from coordinate 20,731,120 downwards.
TTTTATTTCGTATATTTGTTACGCATTTCCTTCGTATTATTGACACATGACAGTAAGTCCTAATTTCGACATTACTATATCAAAAAATCATTCCCGTATCAAATTAGATTTTCTTGGAATAACAAAGTATTGCTGCCTGATGGGATCATAGTAGTTGACCCATTTCCAGAGAGCGTGACCTGGCTAGAGGGTTTATTTTTTTAAGTCTCTTCAACAGGTACGATTCACTTAACTTACGATACCGTTCTGTGGTCTCTTCAATACACAGATACATGCGAGTTATTCATAACCGATCGATACCTTGCCTCACTTTGTTGGAGCAAACAAACAAAATTCGTCATAGAAAAAACATGAATTTAGTGGCAAGCCCCTGATAGATGATCCCATAACTGACCATTGCTTGGGATACGTACCAAGGTCCAAAGGGCGATTGCGAGAGATGTGGAAATCAACAGTAACTGCTTGTTTACGATCATTATATAATAGGATTGAAAACACTGAAGCGCAAATTCTCTAATGCCCAATCTACTTTGAAAACATTGCCAGGGCGGCCAGTGTCCCCCACTTTTTCGACCGGAGACTGGCCCTCCCATGATTCTACAGCGATTGCCGTATGCGGTTTACAACTACACAGTACACATCAACATAGGTTGGAAGTTGGAATACCATGTGCCATGTGCAATTTCTCTAATCCTGTTTGGGCAATGGAAATCGCCATAAGAGCTGCAGAAAAAGCAGGACCAGGTGCAGAATTGGAAGGTGCAGAAGAACTAACCACGCAACACAGTCAATGGAGGTCTTGAAGTCATCTATCAGTGCGCCTTGCCCGGAAAGTTGAAATTGTTGTGCTTGTAATATGGTCTCATGCAATACATAATATGGCCACTCACAGTCTATGAGGTAGCAATAACCCATGCACAGGCAATGGAGCTGAAGATCAACACCTTTGTCAAGAATTGGCTTGAAGCTACACGCAGCTTAGCAAACTAAGTTGACTTTTCCAGTGCGTTCTCTTGTTGAAAAGTTCAAGGTGGCCAGGGCAAGATCATTCATGACCCTTACAGACTCAAAGGACCCAGTAATCAAGAACACTCAGCCAGATGTTAGGTCAATGTGAAAGTGGACAGCCAACTTGGCAGCTGAGGAATCAAAGTCAAGACTGAAGCACGAGGAAATGGTTGGTGCTACCCAGCTATGCCGTCAAGGGCTTGGTTGTATCAAAATGATTGATACTCATCAGTATTGTTGGTTATTGGAAAGCACGCGTCTACCAAATGCAACATAGTGCCTTCTTGAAATGACCATTTTTTATAGTTATGACTGTTTATCACATTAATTAACAAATTATGTGGATCCTATGGTGCATTTTGATGTAACAGTCATGTCCATATCACTGGAAACTAATGGGTACCAATCATTTTTATACAGCCTGTACGCACAAATGGTGGTCGTGGTTAGCAGGCAGCATCAGAGGCTGCAGAATCTGGGTCGTCGTATGTGTGATCCAAGTACATTCAGAAGAGTAGATAATATGATAATGAAGTACATCATCAGTATCCTCAGAAAGGTCAGCTAGCCTTATCTTTTACTTGTTCTCGTTCCTTCATATTAACTCCAGTTAACTAGGGGTAAGTGATTCCAGCTGCATGTTAGGGGCGCCAGATCCCATCTGCTTACTACAGTTTGGTCTTCCGGGGGTACATACACACAGATTCCCCGTTTGACGGTGATGGCGTATCCACATATAGACAAAGCGTCTTACTTTATCAAGCTGACATAGTATGGGTACTAACTGGTACTTGATCTCTTCCTTTGGTTGGCTGGCCTTTGTCTGATACATTTTCTGAGAAGCAAATTATTTACTTAGCAGATGCTACGAGGGGCGGTACTAGCCAAACTCGTTGTATCTCACTCTTGAACATGGTCACTGCTTAGCTTAATGCACCCGTTGCGATTCTTCATGACACCTTGTATGTCAACAAAATGGAAGTCTTCTGATTGCTCCGTGAGCCACTCTTCAGTGAAGGCTCACCAGCATTGATCACCAGTAAATCTGATATTATAAAGGTATTAGACTTAAAATTATTGTCTACCTGTCTTGTTACTTAGTATATTGAGCAGAGGATGATTTAAGCACTTCCCAACATTCCACTATGTTACTTGCGGTTAGCATAGCTGTGTGAGCGAACATGACACCACTACTCGCCCACTGCATGTAGACGTACTGCACGTGCATGGTTTAATTTGAATTTGTACAGTTATATTTACATAAAAAAAACGCTGTGAAGATGCTGGTCGATTTCACATTTTATGTTATCTACAGAAGGTGTGAATTATCCTTTAAACACACATCACTTTTGTTCTGAATCGACCAAGTAATAATGACACACGCACAATTCTAAAACAACATCTTTTGCACAGAGTTCAATGGGATTTGAAAAGTAAAGTGGCAGTTGAAACTCTAGTGATAACACTTTTGCAGTGCATATGGGGCTTCCTCAAATCATCCTCTGTATATTGAGTATGGCATTCTTGTATTTTCTGCGTCGCAGATTGAAGAGAAATAGACACGTTGAACATACATGGCCAAGCACGACAACGACTCAGGCTAATAACCTTGAAGATGAAGGTCAACAGCAAGGTGCTCGAGTTAGCAATGCCATTCCTGCCCATATACGAAGATGCAAAAATCAAACACATTTTTGCAGTATTGTTTTGAAAGACCAAACTTTCAAATGAGACCAAATTCATTACCGTGCGATAAAGTAACATACCTTGTCCTACGAACTTTTTGACCTCCCTTGGTAGAATTACAGTTTTGATTTTATTAGTAGCTCACCAGCGGGAGTGGTGTTTTGCACTGGTGGCCCACACCTTGAGGGGGTCTTAATTATAAGAGGGCGGAAACTCCCCAAGACAGATGATCCAGCTGGTGAAAGCACAAGACAAATTGTATGTAGTCTTTGTGTATATTTAACCTAACTGCTTGTCCTCGTGCGAAAAACAAATATCAATCTGCACTTTTCAGATATAAAGGAACTTGCCTCCAGTATGTATTATTGATTTTGAATATAGGGTACCTGCAGGTAATATGGGACCATTAAGGACGTTTAGCTTATTTGCATAAAAACTAAAGAAGATATGCCCACAAGAGATTGTTATGATGAACAACCTGTCCTTTAAGATTAATAAAACAGGCAATGTTACCTTGTTTTTATGTTTGTTTGACGCTATGACGTCAAAATGACGTCATCGTCAAGTGTCCCATATTACCTGCATGTGCAGGTAATATGGGACACTGTGTTATCTCTATGGTGAAAATCAAAAAGTTCAGAAAATCACTATTTTGTTCTAAAAACATTTTTGTTACATGATTTTGAATGTTAAATGCAAATTTCTACAAGAAAATTCAATTTTCTAAATAGTTTTGCTTTTCGCATTGACAATGCACACAATTTCCTACGTGTCCCATATTACCTGCACCCATTCAGTTGAAAATCAGAGAAAATAATCATTTATAAAAGGAAAGTGCCACTTGTCAGTGGAATTTTACCTGCTGATAAGCTTAACCCATCACCTAAAGATCATAAAAATGACAAATGCCCCTCAGTACCAGAGTTTTTGGATACACAATCATAAAATGTGACGTCATTGATTTTATATCAGGCCAAAAAAACGACATAATTTTTTTGGGCAATTTCACTCTTTTTGGCATAGATTTCCAAGAGTTTGATACACAGACTCCAAAACTGCATTTCTAGAAGCACAATTGATGTCTCTAAACACTTAACAAATCAACTTAAAGTGTTTACCTTCTCTAAGCTACTTTTTGTTAAAATGAAAACAGGTGTCCCATATTACCTGCTGTCCCATATTACCTGCACTATCAACTATGGTGTCACAGTAATGCAACGATGACTCCAAAAATCGGTAATGTCTGACAGGTCACATGCTCGGTAAATCACGTGGGCTAGCATTTTAAGATTGAAGAATGATTTATACAGGATCGTCTCCTTTTTTATACTCGATTATTTATTGCTGCATTACTGTGATACCGTAGTCAATATCCGTAGTCAATATTGTGTGCATTTCTTTACCTACATGTAAAATCAAAGATACTGCCGGGAACCAAGTACCATTATATCTGATTTGTGCAGATAATACTTTCACACGAAGACACGAATACAAACACACAGACGAATTAGGCGCTATGATGGAAGGCCGGGTGACGTGTCAGAGGTTTTGGTGACTTCAAATACTACTTGTATTTCATATCTGATACCAGTCACGCATTTCCTTCGTATTATTAACAGTAAGTCCTGATTCCAATATTCCTATTACAAAAAGTCATTCCCATATCAAATTAGTAGACTTTCTTTAAAAAAATAATTCACTGCTGCCTGATAGGATGATAGTAGTTATCCCGTTTCCAGTATCCCGTGACTTTACTAGAGGGCGTTTTTACTCGCTTCAAAATGTAAGACAAGATTCGCTATAATAACGACACCTTTTAGTCGTGACCTTAATACAAGGGCCGAGTGAAATATTCACAGTTGCGGCGGAAGCATTACATTTTAGGCAGGGAGGGTGAGAGCGCTAAAATTTCAAGTTCAGATTATTTTAGTTCCAAATGAAGGTATGTCTTGCTATTTGATGTGCCAGTGCGCGCAAAACGCGCAAAATTGCACGGTTATTTGGGTCCAAAACACGGTGTTTTTTGTGCTTAAAAAATTATTTTAGGGGAGACGTGTACCCCCTCCCGCTTATGATTATTCATTAATTACCACAAACAAACGTAATTCGTCATAGGTTTCCGTTGCTAAAAGAACAAAAAGTACGTACTCCTTGGTAAATGTTTAATGGAAAAAAAATTCATGACTCGGTTTTTTTATTTATTTGTGACAAAACAGTCACCTAAGTGCAGTTGTACTGTGTTGCATGCAGAATTGTACAGATAAAAATATCTGCCATGCTACACGGGTAATTCAATATTCACTGGATTCGCATTGTCAGCGTAGAAGACTTGATTTATCAAAATTTCAAAAACAACGTTTTTTAATCCATACTAATCATAATGGAAAATATCGTATGCATACTGAAAGGACTTAAAAGAACATACTGAAAAGAACTGACGCTAAATTTACCAATAACGTTCTTTATCTAATCATTTTATTGCGTCAGTGTCAAAATTATGTTTGTTAATATCTTTTGCTTGCTATATCTTGTATGACGCGCGCTCGTTAATTCAGTGAACATATAACTGCGGACAAAAACACGAGGGAGGCGACGTTAGACCACCAAAGCATTTCTTTCTTGCTTTCTTGTTTCTTTGACTTGTTTGTTTGCTTGCTTGTTTTCTAGCTTTATTGTTTGCTTGTTTAGAGTTCAATTATTTAAAAACAACAACCGTGACAACAAAACATGACATGCTTTGCGGTAAATTACTTATATGCTAACGCTAGATGTCATTAGTAATTCATTTTATTATAATAAACGCCCTCCAACACTACACATTATTTCACATTTATACGCCCTCAAATCAAATTGCCCTTAGCATGTCAAGGAAAACGAATGATTATATTCACGACCACTGTTAAGATATTAACAGTTTTGTGTCGCGACACTTCAGATACGGCAAAAAACTAAAGACGATCACTGTAGCATTATTACAACAACCTGTTTTATATTAAATCTAATAACATTACTGCCATAGCATTGAAATTTATCATTTCCGAATTCAAAACATGATATGCATTCCAAGCATCTCCGTCGCCTAGTAACTTTCCGTTTGTAACCCAAATACGGCGTACATATGCATGGTACACAGGTTTTTTCATCAGTTTTTAATCATATTGAGTACTTCGACGTGGATCTTCTTAAAGAAACTTACAGGAGTCACACAGTCCTATTTGGCTAACGGAAGAAAATTTACAATCAGAAATGGAATCGTCTTTAAACATCACCGATGGAGGGGAGATGCCACTGGAAGTGAACATATTCTACGCAGTTTTTATACCCGTCTTGATTCTGCTCACAGTTACAGGAAATATCGCTATTCTTGTTGCTTTCTGGAAAATGCCAAGTTTGCGTGAAAAACCAAGTGAGTTATTAATTTTAAATCTCTCATGCGTTGACTTGAGCACCGGTTTAATAGTTTTACCATACTGGTCACCAGTATATATCACACCTGGAACATGGCCGTTTGGAGAGGTTGGCTGTAGAATTCTAGCGACATTTAACAATACTACTGTTCACGCAAGCCTCTTTGCCATTAGCGCTATCAGCGTTGATAGATTCCTTCTAGTTATGAAAGAGTACCCGCAGTATCTTAGGATCCAATCTCGCAAACGGGTCTACATCACCATCATAGCCTGTTGGATCTTCGCTCTGGCCACTGTCATTCCACAACAAGGAATGTGGCTAAGGGCAAAGGTCATCGACGAAACTGCAAGAGAGATTAACTTTGAAAACCTTTGTCTGTTTCCACCACGAAGAGTGAGACTATATTCTTCTACTATGTTTGTAGCTCTCTATTGTCTACCTGTCTTGTTACTTTGTATATTGAGTATGGCATTCTTGTATTTTCTGCGTCGCAGATTGAAGAGAAATAGACAGGTTGAACATACATGGCCAAGCACGACAACGACTCAAGCTAATCTTGAAGATGAAGGTCAACAGCAAGGTGGTCGAGTTAGCGATGCCATCCCTACAGTTCCTACAGTCCGACAGCCCAACACCAGTCGCTACATCAAACCAGCAGTTAGTTTAATTTCTATTGTTTCAGCTATGGCCATTTGTATGTTACCCTATTGTTTATATGTGATTATAATCGAATTGTTCTGTCAACGATGCAATGAACCAAAAGTGTTATATGATTTACTACTTCTTCAATTCTGCAATGCATGTCTGGATCCCTTCTTTTACGGTGCAACCCAGAAGAAAATCAGACGATTTTATAGATCATGTATGACTATTAAGTAAGCCTGAAAAGTAAGATAGATACGAAAATGTATTGTATTTAGTATTTAAAAGCTGCTTGGTCAATAAACTTTGATATATACAGCGGCAACCAGCTTTTAAATCTGTTGCTTACATTATGTCAGTAACACATCTTCAAGCTACAGGGTGTCCCAGAATGATTTATACCGGGAAAGTTGTATTTTTTTAGGTATGAAGGGCATAACTATTGGTAGTATTGTTTAAAATGCTAAAATCTACATGTATTTAGCTTTCTGAGGAATTTTAGATTCTAGAAATTGGTCGCTTCAAAATAGGTAGTTATTTGGAAAATGTTATGCAGTATGTTTATTGTGTCCTGTTCTTACTTCTGCTAAATAGTCGATATATATCGATTAATAATGATATTACGAAGCAATCCTTGTATGGAATAAAGGATTTCTTACGCACGTTACGCATGACTGACCTTAAACTATTCTTTCTTTGACGGCAGTTTTGAAGACAATAATTGAGGTGTGTGAGTTTCATCATTTGAAATGCCGGCAGAGATGGATCGTAAAGAGAAGGTTCGTCCTTAGCATGCTTAGTGTCACAGCCACAGTATATCGGCAAAACCACAGCTACGTAACGGAGACGATAAAAATTTACTGCGGAGGATCCTTAAGGAAGTAATAATGACATTTGTGGGTAGAAATTGTGGTAAAAATCACATAAAAAGTACGTTTTTCAACCTAAATATCTGAAGTCATATTGAAAATTTTCACTTAATCCCATATCAAGAGTTATTTAGCGTTCTACATCTGTGCCAAATTTGGTGTATTTCCTATAAAAGATGTATGATTTCTTCAATATATTGCACAGTGCGGCTGGACGATGGTGATAAAGGATCCATGTGTTACGAAGCCTTTGCGCTGTAAATTACACACATGCAGTTTTCGTCTATTTTCAGTAATAGCAACGTCACACCCAAACGAATCAAGCTATTTCCATGAAAGTCACAGAATAAGTAGCAGACATATGTGTCATTGTATTGCACTTATTAAGATTAGATACACTGTTGACTATATATTTTTGACATTTTTTTTCAAACACGGTATAAATCATTCTGGGACACCCTGTATCGTTAACAAACGATTAGAGTTCAATGATGAAATAGTTTTCCAAAATATGACTTCAAGCATAAACCCGGCTGTAAGCTAAGTTTGCGCTTTTCTTTATACATACCGTATTCGCACCTGGCCGATAAACATGATAAAACCTCAATAAATACTACATCGTTTAGATATCGTTTGCAGAATATCGGAGCTCATTGATGAACAAGTTTTGAAGATAAGATTTAAAAAATAATATAAATCTTGATGAGGTTTGCGATTTTTCGGTTAATTCAAGACGCGCTGATTGATTGCACTCCCTTACAATGCATTACTCAGCATAGAAAATGCTCTTAACGCACTTACATTCCTGTTAATATTCTATGTATGCATAAAAATAATATATTTTGATTGCTCAAAAATCACATTACTAATAACTGTATCTAATTATTATAGTGACGTTGAATATTGAACATAAAAATTAAGATAATGTTTTCATAGGTTGAGGATTTTAATTACATTTTGTAAAACGTTTTATGTTTCCATTTTTGAGAAAAGATACTTATTTTTGTCTCTAACACGTTTTGTCATAGTTGGGCAGATGCTCCTTCAACGTGTTAACGCCATTGTAGGTAGGAAAGAGCTTTACGTGGACATTAAATTCAGATACATGTCCTATAATACACACTAAAATAAAGACGAATGTTTGCCTTAAGTATTGAGAATGTGCATGAAAGATGACAGGCTTTTGTATTTCGTTAAAGACTTATTTTCCATGGCATCTTTTGAGATTCGAAGGCTGCCACTCATCAAGGTTTATCAACGAAGTCCAACTACATAGACGAAAACGCGCAAAATTGGTATCGCAGCAAAATTTATGTTTGAAATCATATATTGAAAATTATTTCATCAATTGGTATGCCGTTCTTTGTCAACGATTACTACAAGATAAAATGACACGTGTAAACAACAGATCTTTGTATATTTTTAGATATCACGATATTCGTTGAGACCTGCTTCGTTGGTACACTGTGCACATAAAAAGCGCAGGAATTATTTGCCTCATTTTAAGCGTTGAAATATCTCTTTAACAAAGTTAGCATTAACTTACAATATCTCTTTAAAATGAAAGTAACAGACGATTTATTCTACACAAAGAACCGAATGAGATGCAGACGCCAGTTTTGACGTACTACAATGAGGTTAGCCAAAGTTACAGGGAAAAGGATAACAAGCTCTCTATTGACTTGAGTCTACCATAGTATAGTTCCAACATTGACTTGAATTGACCAAGACATTTGTATAAACACTCACTAACCTGGTGCATGCACTTTTTACATTATTGCTGGCTGCAAGAGGATCATGTTAGCACGGATTTGATATGCTTTTATCCCATACAATGGTATGTGATTAGTGGAAGCTGTCGGATCGGAATTTTTGCGCAATGTTTATAACTTCAAAAAAAATGACTCTAATGTCGACTTTCCTGTCTAGGATTTCCATGCAAAAATATTGTCATAAGCGAAATTTAATATAGTTGTCGATTCTACTCGAATTAACACAACAACCCCCTTCCACAAAAACACCTTACACGAATTAATTGTTTTTACCTTGGTGTACACTTTTGCACTACAATTTGAAGTGAAGTCTCAGAACAATCGTAGGGCACTTACGTTCAACATAGGCTTAGATATAAAGCCTAAGGACTTCAACACACACACACCATGCACACAATAACGATGGATTTCAGTGTTTTTGTTTCTTTTTGAACAGTCTCTTTACTCTCTTGTGTATTTGCTATGATGTACACTAAATGACTTGTTACTTAACACACATTAAAGAAAAAATAAAGAAAAGCGACAACTGGTCATGTAAAAGTCTTGTTCATCATTTCTTGAAAACACTCTTCTCGTTTTTTGCCCATTTACGCCCGTGTGAAGCATTGTAACCGCAATCCAAAGTAGTCCACTTGGGACTGAACATATCAGATGTGGAAATCAATAAATTATACATAATTTGGCTTATTCAGGCCTCATTGGCCTTCCGGTCAACTCCTCCATATTGTCTTTTTTGTTTGCTGTTTGTTTTGATGTACAATTTCTATATATGTATATGGAAATAAATAAATTTGAATTGAATTGAATTGAATACAAATCGTTGTTGCATGTAAATGTTATTAGTCAAAGTATGCACAATTACAAATGGGCAAGTTGACTATGAAGAAGACTAGGTGTCCTTGAATGGACTATACGGGGAAGGTTGATTTTTTTTATGTATGAATAGCATTGCTATTAGTCGTAAAGTATATAAAAAAGATTTATATAATGTTGGAACTTTCTTAGAAAATTTAGATTTTGAAATAGACGTTGCATAATATTGTGTAAAAATAGTGAATTTCAAGTCTTGAGAAAACAATCCATTTTGAAAATCTATGAAATTAATCGTTTAGCACAAAGTTATTTGAAAAAAGCTATGCAGATATTTTTGTTGTGTCCTGTTCTTACTGCTGCTAAATAGTGATGTTACGAAGCAATCGTTGAGTCTTTTTATCTTTTCAGTTTGTTTCCGTATTCGTTTCCGTTTTTGTATGTCATTGTTATTAAGTGTTAGCCTCACAGGTGTGACCAATCTTTGATTCTAATCTTTTGTCACTTACTAATAACTTGAAGCAAGTGAATATTCGTATTAGTTTTCGTAAGTTATGTAAATTTCTGACTCCACACTCATAGAAATGACTAGTTCGCCTTGTTGGCGCAATTCAAAAGGAGTAAGTTTGGACAACTCTAAAATAGTGTAAAAGTTGCCAAAACAAAATTCATTTTAGTTATCCGAACTTAAAATATGCTGAAAAAGCTCAAAAAGTTCCGTCAACTAATCAACTTTGTTGGCATTACTTAAAAATTTGATGTAAGTCGTTGCGTCAACTTTTTAAGTAATGCCAACTTCTGAATTCAAGTTCAGGGAACTTAGACAAATAAACAAGGTTCAAAGAACCAATTAGTTGAGTTATTGTAACTCAACATGTAAGTTGATGTAACTCGTTCATATTAAGTTACTGGTACTTATTGTTTTGAGTTATTCCAATTTGGTACTTTGTTACTTAATTCACGTAATTGGATCATTTTCTGCACAATTAGCAGTATTCAAATATTTATTTTTGTAATCAGTGCAAAATTTTGTATACTATAGCACACCTCTAGAAAATTATGCTAACCTAGGCTAGTTTCATTTTCTGAGTTGTAACAACTCAATAAAGTAAGTGCAAATGAGTGCGTCCAACATAATGATATCGAGTCAGCGTTACTCAAAATTGTACGCGTTGGCATTACTCGGAAAGTTGACGCAACGACTTACATCAACTTACTGAGTAATGCCAACGAACAATTTCTATGAGTGCAGGTAAGTGGGTATGTGTTCATTTAGAAGTATCTACTTTTTACGGTCCAAAATTCACGAGAAATTACACGGCTTCATTTACTTGTGTGTATTTACGCTTAGGCGTGACTTGCTTGCAAAAATAGTCTAGCATCGAAATATATGCTAATCAGTGTTGCCATGAAGTATTGGGTAGTTTTAGGCATGTAGGTATACTTGTTCGTGCAATCGCGCAAAAATCGGTCATATTATGTAGAGATGAAACGGGGAATTATTTTTGTCCCAAATACACCTTAAAATTTGCGTGATATGCAACCCTGATAATAGGTTGGGCCTACATGCGAGACCCAAGTTAATTTTAAATGTTTATTTTTGCGGAACTGATTTTTTGATCAAAATGATCAATTTTGCAAAGAGGCCGGGGAGATACTTGAGACTGATAAACTGAACAAGTGGGAGTGGGAGGGGGTGAGGGAGAAAGAAATGAGTGGGAGAGACGGAAAGACTGGAGAGAGAAGAACACGAGAGGAAAGAGAAGGGACAGGAGAGGGAGAGAGGAGACTGATTCGGAGGATAGTGGGGAGGAGGAAACGAAATAGGGAAATAAGCTAATTGGTACTTCAAACTTAACAATTAATTCAAGTTACAGATCAACTCACTTAATCCTTTGCGTTTTCTTTTCTGAACAACAGACTTACGAAAACTGAAAAGATAAAAAGACCCTTTGTATGGAATAACGGATTTGTTACGCTTGATTGAGTTACTTATATTATTCTTTATTTGGCGGCAGTTTTGAAGATAATTATTGCGTTGAGTTTGATTTCATCATCTGAAATGCCGGCAGAGAGTGATTTGTCATGAAAAAAGTGGAAAATCCAGTGCTACGTAAAGATGAAAATTACATGTGCAGTATGGTTTCCTAAAGCAAATTCTCTCCTCTGTAATTATGACATATTGGAGGAGAGGAAATTGTGGTAAAAATTACATAAATGTACGTTTTCAATCGAAATATTCGAACTGAAAATTTCACTCAACCAATATCAAGAATTAATTAGAGTTTTAATCTCAACATCTGGGACAAATTTGGTGCATTTCCTATAAAACAGTTTGTGAGCCCCATCTGAAAGGTGAGACCAAAATTCGTTTTGAATAAAAACTATTTAAATGGAAGTAACAGAATAAGTTGGTGACATTTGTGTCATTGTGTTTCGCGTATTATGTATTATTGTTTTTCTCATATAATTAGAGTAGACACTGTTGATTTTGTAAATTAAAACACGGTATAGATCATTCTGGGACACCCATGTAAGTAAATTAAATAATACAGGGTGTATCAGGGATATGTGACATATCAAAAATATAGAATTGCTAATTAATATACATGTAGTTTTTGTACCATAAATAGAAAGAGGCATATGTTAACTTATTGATCTAATTATCTGAAGATAATAGATCAATTCATCTGAGAGCTTTTTTCATTTAAACGAAGATCGACATAATCATGGTTTTACTTCTACAACACAAGATGAATAGGTTCACTGCTTGAACTATTTATTACATACATGATCTCAATCAATATCTCACATCAGACTACATTACATGAAATTGTTTTACACGTAGTTTTAGAAAGCTAGTTCCTGAAGTCTCTGCATAACGACTCTAGCAGTGTGTGATGAACTTAACACCTGTGATGGATCCATTATGTAACTGCCCATAGCAGTTATATACTGCGCCAAAAAGTATCCTTACACTTGGAATGATCACAATTTCAAAACTGAACCATATTGGAGTAAATTTGTTTTTTAACAGATGCGCTATCTAATCCGGTACATTATGACACCCCAATGAATCCAATGTGCCTTCAAGAAGCAAAGTTACAAGCATTTGACTAAATAAAGTTCCCGTTTTAAAAGTGACAAACTGACCTATTCAAAACTTCACGGACTAGACATCTGGTTTGAGAGTGGTGAGTGGCTAATTTGTGCGTGCCTTTAATTTAAAACAAAAGAAAACTGAAACAAAAGAGCTGGCAAATAAAAAGAATGTTATGAAAAGTACAGAGAAGTAAAAAACTGAAATAAAAACTGCTTAAAATAAAGCTTCATTGACGAAACTGTATTGTCTCTTTGTTGCGCTTGTTGGAATCTTTTTACACCTGTTATATATATGCCTGTTTGTCACTTTTAAAACTGGACCTTCGTCTATTCAATTGTTTGTAACTTTATTTCTTTAGGTGACTTTTGATTCACTGTGGTGTCATAATGTGCAGGATTAGATAGTGCATCTATTAAAAAAACAAATTTACCCCAATATGGTTCAGTTTTGAAATTGTGATTATTTTTTCAACTGTAAGGATACTTTTTGGCGCAGTATAGCATGTTTGCATGGGATACTGTTCTTGCTCTTGGAAACTGTGTTCTTAAACTTCTCTGCCCTTCTCCATAGCTTCGTATGAACAATTAACTCTTCACTATGAAAACACGCTGAAGTGTTGAATACTGTGGAACCATTCCAATAACTCTTGCCAGGTCTAACCTAACAGACACTGTCTAACATTTCAAAGATTTCAACATTCTCAATTAAAAGGTATTTGTAGTAAAATAGAGTTCAGTTTTTGAAAATGGTGAGCTACTGATCATGCGTTACTATGAACGGAATGTGCTATCTTTCTGATCTAAAACTACTATAATTTCATTATATACACAATTAACCCCAAACTGATACAAAAATAGTAAATAAAATTCTGCAAAAATGAGAAGTTGTCGGTACCAATCATTTTGATACACCCTATAAACTTTTAACATTGACAGTGTGAAATATTAATTAGGGTTGTAAATATTTCTGTTTAATTTATAAACCAAGGGCTTTCTATAACATATTTTGGCTTTTAAATATAAAACTGGAAATAATCTCTTCCTAACGAAATGAATAATATTAAAATACCGACACAATAGATATAGAGGCATCAACAACGAGCATAGAAACACGTTTTAAAATTGAACTTTATTGACGTAATGGCTGCAATATTGATGTTATTGTCAGGAAAAGAATGTGGTTTGTGGGTATTTCCGATCAGTGCTTATAAACTTTATTAAATGAATTACTGTAGGTATGCTACAAACAGCTTCAAATTATATTAACTTCGTTCACTATAGACGCGGAATTCCTTTGACAAAGAAATATAAGAAATTTAGCAAAGAAGAGGAGATGCAATCAGATTTTTGATAAATAAAAATATGTTATTAATCATGATGAAACTCGAAATCTCGCACCTGTAAGATAAGTATCTTTGAAAAGAGTGGTATTGTATTCCATCTATGTTTGCTGACATACACAGGTGATTAGTGCAATCTGCTTGTATTGCAGGGCGGTTTATTCAAAATTGTATTCATCTATTGCTATGGTAGTTAATCCGATTATGACGTCACTTCTACGGCGTATACTGCAACTTTCAAATGGGTGTACTGCAACGAACACAGCTAATGTAATAACATGTTGTTAATTGCAGATTTGATTCATTTACTCAAATGGAACCAATGTATACAGAAATAAATTTGTTTCAATCCCAATTGCGGTTCATCGACAACCTCCGAGGTGTTTGAAAGATACACGTCATAAAAATGTTAGACATCTCAATGAAAATTAATTTTTAGTGTCTTTGAATATGACGACAATACACAAGTATTTTGAGGGCTGATTGATTCCTTATACCTTACCTATTTAATGTTGCAAGTAAAGCGATATCAAGTATAAGGATTAATCACCACATACCCAATTTGAATTTTGATAATCTGGGAAATAGTGATTTGTTAAAATTGTTTTGATTTTATGATTGGATCCAATCAATTATGTCAAATCATTAAAATAACTTTTATGTGTGTAATTATACAAAAGATTATACGAAAACAAAAACATATTAAATGAAATAATCATTTCAAAATTAATATACTTTTGCCTTGTGTTCATAATTCTAGTTGTGTGTATAGTACTAGATGTTTAATCATAATCCCACGTACGGGTGTGACACTCTATAGATTTGGAAAAAAAATGTTAAAGGACATAGATAAGACGTTTGTCCAAAGGGTTGAAACTATGGAAGCACGATGTTCTTGAATCAATCTGAATCAATCTGAGTGGATAAATTATACTGTGTTTATTTTCACAGTCATGAATGGAACAGTCAAAAATGGAACAACCAATACCATGGTGATTAGTTGTTTGGGTTTTTTTTTTTAAAAACCTCCTTCACCCAGTGGAATTTGGGGAGCTGCACAGATGATTTGGTAGATGTTATAATCTATAATCTAAGTGCGGATAGGTCTGCGCCAGATTCGGCTGCAACTGGCCTAGTTGATGCGATCTGATTGTGATGATTCACCATGGCAGCGAAATTACAGCGCTTTGAATGCTTCAAAATTGAAATTTATTTTATTGTGAACAATGTTTTGAAATAAAATACGTATTCTCTTTTAAGGAAAATAAGAGATTTTTCAATATTACAAGTCGGCCACTCTCAGGAGGTTTTATGTCCGAAGTCCGAAGGTCAAACACGTATTTAAATTAACAAAATTATATTAAAATGAGAAAATAGAAATATAAACAGAAAATTACAATAAATTTGTTTATCATTGCAGTTCAATGTGTCGACCATGACTTTTAATGAAACAATATGCTTTGGACAACAAACCTTGACAAAAGACAAGAAACCAATAACCGTCTATAGATTGAAAGCGACAAGATAGATATATTAAGGCTTGGCTGAATCAACCCCTCTCCACAAGCTTCCACAAGCACAGCTATGACAGAGAAATATTGGCCTGTTTTGTTATAACAACACGTTTTATTTGTGTTAGGACACTTTCAACGTAATTTCTTTCTCGATTAACTTCTTTTTCTTTGAATAGAAAGAAGAGCAGAACTCCAATTTTATCATTAAAATTGATCGATGTTTTTATCACTTTTTTAGGATGTGTAGGACAAAGTCAAAGCAAAACATTTGAACCCTGTGATCGTGAATGAAGTGTTTTGAGTATTAATTTTTATTATAGCAAATAGAAGAAACCAATTTCATAACATCTATATCTATATGTACTGTACATCTACAAAAATACTTGGTGAACTTGCCATAAAAGCAATATCTGACTAATATCTGACGTCAATAGTCAGGGCTCATAAAAGACAATTAAACAAAAAAAATGCAATACAGAGTCCTGCTTTGTAGATCCGGAAGTTAGTGCAAACAATAATGAAGGTGGCAAAGTATATTGAGGCAGACTGTAACACATGGATGCTGCTGTAAAGAAGAATGTCTTGTCAACGGCTGGTTTGAGAGTTTTGCTACTTATCTTTGGTAGTTCTTGACTTACTTGACTTAAAGCCGTCCTCCTGAGGTAGGTCTCGGAGATGGCTTCCCAACTAGTTTGAGTCTCCACAGCTGTCTGTTTGTGGCCAGATGTCCTGCCGCTGCAATTGATGGTATTCCTGTCTCTGAACAGAAGTGCTTGATATCCTCGAGCCACTTTTTTCCCGGTCTTCCTCTGGGTCTGTTGCCTTCTATGTGACCTTCGAGCAGGATTTTTGGATAACGGGTGTTGTTCATTCTTTTCACATGACCAAAATATTTGAGTTTTTGTTTTTTTTAGTTGTAGTCAGTTCTTTGTAGTAATGTAGCTGCTCCCTAATGCTAGTATTTCTGATACTGTCTCTTCGTGTGACTCCTAATATTTTCCTCAAGCACGCCATTTCAAATACTTGCAGTCTCTGTTCATCTGATTTCTTGAGTGTCCAGGTTTCGGCAATATATGTGATGATGGATAGGACCAGTACTCGGTATAATTCAAGTTTGGTTGAATTTTTGATGTCTCTCGACTTCCAAATGGGGTTCAGCTTCTGCATGGATCCCATAGCAAGACCAATCCTACGTTTGATATCGTTTTCATTGCTGGGGGTTTCTGATATTACAGGTATACGAAATCCTCCACCTGCTTGAGGGGTTCCCCGCCAATCAGAATATCAAGTTGCACTTTTTCTCTGTTGATGACTTGGACTTCAGTTTTGCTGATATTAATAGTAAGTCCAAACTTCTTGCTGAAAGTATCAACTCTTGTAACCAGAAACTGTAGGTCTTCTTTTGTTTCAGCCAGGAGGATAATATCGTCTGCGAAGCAGAGGTTGTTGATGTACTGCCCTTGCACTTTTGCACCTATCTGTTCGTCTTGGATAGCCAACCTTAACACTAGTTCCAGCAGAATGTTGAAAAGTTGTGGAGACAGTATGCATCCTTGACGAACTCCTGTCCTAGTGGTAAACCAAGGTGTAAGCTCTCCATTGACTCTTACAGTGCTTTGAGATGTTCCATAGAGTGCTCTTAGAAGATCGACAGTCTTTGACGGGTAGCCCAGGTAACTACAGTAATGCATCTGATTTGACGTGTTGACATGGTGGTAGGGTGGAAGTGCGGCCAACTCAGACATTGGGCTGTATTGGCTCAATGCGCCACCTTTTAACAACTATAGCCACCGTGTAACATGTTTTTAAGTATTATTTTGATGTATTTTTACCATTCGACATAAGTTAAATTGTCTTCAAATATTGTTCAGCTGATGTGCAAATCAGGTAGGAGAATTCTACAGTATTGACAAGGATTTGTGTAGTACTAGTAGTATTGATAACAACTACTAGGCCCATGCATGGTTGATTTCAATCAATTTTCCAATAATCATCTTCAATAAGAGCTATCAAGGAACTTCTACTTTTAAGCAATTTGAAGTGGTACTTGACTTGGCAACAATGAATTTCTACCAGCTTGCTGTGTTGCTGTTTTTGTGTTTAGGTGCAGATAGCAATCAATTAACCTGTGCCAAACCATGTAAAACTGACTGTATTAAAACAACCAAATGTACTCTTTCTCGTCCAATTTGCTATTATAGTAACTCGGTTTCCACCTTTCGAGTTAACTTATTAGACTGTGGGGACATAGAACCCCACCCTGGTCCAAACGAGCAGCCCTCTAATAATGGTAATAGCAAAACAAAAGTTACAGAATCCTTACGCAAACATAAGGATGGTTAAAGGGCTGAAGATCATCTCGCTCAATATATGTTCTTTATATGCAAAATTAGAGGAACTACGCCTGTTAGTTATTGAGTGTAAGCCTGACCTCATTGCTCTAATGGAGACTAAGCTCAATTATACTATCTGCTCATCAGAGCTGGACATTCCAAATTTCAATCTTCACCGAAGGACAGGACCCGAAATGGAGGGGTGTAGCCATTTATGTCAACAGCCAACTTCCTTATACACTACTTGAGCCTATTCTACCGGAAACATCAGAAATGTTATGGATTCAGCTTTCATTACCAAAAACTCGCCCAATTCTTCTTGGAGCAGTTTATAGATCAGAGATAGAAACAAACTTTTGTGAGACTTTTGAAATTGCTTTACATGATATATTAGAACCAATAAATAAACGTAAAATTTCATGTGAAATAGTGTGTGTGGGAGATTTTAACTTCAACCAATTTGAAACAAATACTTCTCAATGGAGAAATTTTGAAAAAACAATGGGTATTTTTAAACTTCAACAAATCATAACAAAAGCAACTCGTATAACTAAGAACACTAAAAGTTGCATTGACCATATCTGGACTAACAGGCCACACATGTACTCAAGTAGAGATGTAAATACCTGTACACTTAGTGACCATTCACTTATTTATACTGGAAGAAAAAATATCACCATCAAACGTCAGTCCAAAATTATTGAGGCTCGATCTTACCGCCATTTTAATGAGGCCAAATTTGCAGCTGATCTTCAAGATATCAACTGGGATCCTGTTGGCACGGCTGATAGCCCAGACCAAGGTTGGGACAAGTTTGTTGACTTATTTCTTCCAGTATGTAATAAGCATGCTCCTATAAAGAGGATCAAAGTATCTGACCAACAGCCCACATGGATCACTAATGATTATCTAAATTTGAGACGGCAGAGTCAAAAAGCTCGTGAAATTGCTGAGAAATCCAAATCCTCAGCAGATTGGGAGAAGGCAAAATTTCTCAGAAACAAAGTTAATAATTTGCGCAATAAATTGAAATCCAAGGATCTTCAGCAAAAACTTAATGAAACAAAAAGTGATCCACGTGGACTTTGGAAAACACTTAAAACCGTGTTACCTGGTAAAACCAAGAGTGATATCCCTGCTGTTAAAACGCAAGATGGAATTGTTAATGACAAACAACAAGTAGCTGATGCTATGAACAATTTCTTTTCTTCTGTTGGTGAAAAATTGGCAGAAAAGTTTGACAATGTTGATGATAAATATTCTAAGCAAATGTCTACTTTTAAGGGTAATCATTTTAAATTTTCCCCCATAACTGAGAAGCAGGTTTTTAAGTGTCTCAAGTCTCTAGATACAAAGAAAGCAACTGGTTTAGATGGTATTAACAGTCGGCTTCTCAAAGCAGGGGCTGGTCCCCTTACTACTCCTTTGACTAAGTTATTCAACAACAGCTTATCTAGTGGGCAGGTCCCTCAAAATTGGAAATTATGCAGAGTCACTCCCTTATTCAAAGAGGGGTCCAGAGACGATGTCAACAACTACCGTCCAATTTCTGTTATTCCTGTTGTAATGAAAACTTTTGAACGCCTAATTCATAATCAGTTGTATGCCTTTTTAAGTCAACATAATCTGCTCTCTTCACATCGATCCGGATTCAGACCCAAACATTCCACACTTACCACTTTGATCGATGTTTCAGAATACATCCTCCAGAACATTGATGCTGGCCATTTTGTTGGAGGGTCTTTATTGACCTAAAAAGGCATTCGATACGGTCAATCATGCCATTCTTATTCAAAAGCTTACATCTTTTGGAATTTTGGGTCTGGAGCTGGATTGGTTTAAATCTTATCTTAGTGATAGAGAGCAGGCAACTAAGATTGGTAATACTATTTCTGCATTCAAATGTGTCAGCTTTGGTGTGCCTCAAGGTACAATTTTGGGCCCACTTCTATTCACGATGTATATCAATGATCTGCCTCTAACTGTGTCCAGTGATACCAAAATCACGCTTTATGCTGACGACACTGCCGTTTTTCGCTCATCAAAAGACATAAATGAGATCAATGTGCATCTTAATGATGATCTTAAACGAATTACATCGTGGATGGAAGTGAACAAATTGACCTTAAATGCTAAAAAAACAAAAGCCAAGCTTTTTTGTTCAAGTTATTTTAATGCAAGGGTTGATGAGCTAAGTCTTTACATGAATAGGGAACAACTTGAAAATGTCAATCAATGTAAATACCTGGGAGTCATTCTCGACCAAAATCTAAAATGGGAAGCACAAATTAATCAAACTTGTTTGACAGTTTCGAAATACATTGGTATGTTGTACAGAATCAGGGAATGGCTATCTGCTAACCACATGAATACAATTTATAAAGCTCTTATTCTTATAAGATTGACTTACTGTGATACCGTATGGGGAAATTGCAATAACACTCTTCTGAATAGGATTGAGCGTCTCCAGAACAGGGCTGGGAGGGCCATTCTTAAAGTTCCAGTCAGAACACCATCTTCTTTGATCAGGGAAAAACTTAAATGGAAGCCTCTGAGCAACCTTAGACAAGACCATCTGTGTCTTTTAACTTATAAATGTATTGCTGGTTTTGTTCCAAAGTATATGCAAACAATTTTTACCTCTGTGAAAACCAGTCATCGTCACAATACACGTGGTAGCGCTCATGGCAATATTGCACTTAATTTCAAACCCAGAATTGAAGCTGGTAGACGCTCATTCTTATTCAGAGGGGCTAAAGCCTGGAACTCACTTGATCCTAAACTGAAATCACCTCTCCCAATTAGCACAGCAACTTTCAAAACAATACACAACTCTCAATTTTATGATTCTTAAATTGTAGTCTTTAAATTTATTTCATATTTTGGCTTCATTCGTTTATTTTGCAAGATTTGTTTGAGTTGTATTTATACTATCATGCTAGGCCTTACTACTATTTTGTGCAATCAGTTTCCATATTGCATTATTTGTATTTGACATTAAATGAATTATTTAGTTTGTATTTGGTGCAATTGATTGTTTTGAATAACATTATAATTATTATTGTTTTATAGCTATGCTGGTTCATAGGTTGATTTTTGTAGTGTTTTATCTTTTAAGTAGTTTTAATGTTTATATGATCCTTTATTCTATATGCTTTGCCTATGTATGTAATATTAATAGTATTTTAAACATGTTGTAAAGTTACATTGTAATTTGATTTATTTTGTAAGCATTGTATTTATCAAAATTTGCAATATTATCGTGTATTTGAATGTATGTAGTATTTTTAAAACCTTAATAATTATGTTATGTAAATGTTGTATTGATCCCTGGGCCTCAAGGAAGAACAGATGATTAATTGTGTTTTCAACTGATTGAGTGTCCCAGGTTAAAGAAGAAATAAAACAAAACAAAACAAAAGGTGTCGCATGGCTTGCCACAGACCCTCTTGCCATACAGTGTCGAAGGCCTTCTGGTAGTCTATATAGCAGCAGTACAATGGTTTCCGTTTTTCGTTATACTTTTCAGCCAGTTGTCTTAGGGTGAAGAGTTGGTCTATGGTGCTCCTTCCCGGTCGGAAGCCTGCTTGGGATTCAGCAAGTATTTCCTCTGTTCGGGTTTGCATTCTTTTATGGAGTATGCTACAGAATACTTTTCCTGCAAGGCTAAGGAGGCTGATCCCCCTGTAATTGGAGCAGTCTAACTTGTCCTTTTCTTATAAATTGGAACAATAACAGCTCTTCCCCAGTCTTCTGGAATTTCACCTGTGTCCCATATTCTGTTGCACAGTTTGTGTATGATCCTGACACCTGGTTCTCCTGTAGCTTTCAGTTCCTCTGCTGAGATCCCATCAAAAACAGGGGATTTGCCTGTTTTGAGATGGCTGATGGCTGCTCGAACTTCGTCTATCAGGATGTTTGCTTCCTCCCCTTCTTCAGGAATGGTTAGAATTGTTTGGAGGATGGAGGTGTCATCAGGACTGTCTTTATTGAATAATTCTTCAAAACTTTCTTTCCATCTATCCTTGACTTCAGTTAGAACTTTGCCATTTTTGTCTTTGACACTTGACATTGATGTTGAGCGAGTCCCTGTGATTGTTTTTATGGTGGCATAGATCTGCTTGGTTTTCTTTGCTTCATGCGCATCATCCACTTCTTTGCACAGGTCACGCAGCCAGTTGTCTTTACACTCTTTCGACTTCCGTTTTATTTCCCTATTTAGAAAGTTGTACTTGGGTTTCAGAGTAGGGTCCTCCAAGCGCTGCAGTTTCACTTTACTTCTCTGTCTGCTTAACTCTAGGACCTCAGTACTTATTCACGGCTTCTGTTGTTGTGTTTTTTTCTTTCCAAGAAGTTTATCAGAAGTTCTATTGATTGTATTTCTGATGTCATTCCATAGGTCTTCAATCCCGACATGCAGTATCTGGGATGTTTAATAGGGGTTTGAATCTACCACCTATTGTCACTTCATATGACTCTCTAGTCTCTTCTGATTTGAGTTTTGTAACCTCGTAGCGAGGAAGTCTGTTTGCCTTTGGTTTCACTTTCAGCTTGAGTTTTAGATCAGCAAGGACCATCTGATGGTCTGATCCAATATCGGCGCTAGGGTAGGTCCGTGAGTTTGATATGCTGCTATTCCATTTTTGTTGAATAAGAATGAAGTCAATTTTGTTTCTTGTTGTACCATCTGGGGATTCCCAGGTCCACTCACGGCTAAACTTTGATTGTTTGAATTTGATGTTTGATATGCAGAGGTTGTTGGTGGCGCAAAAGTTTAGGAGTTTTTCTCCTCTTTGATTTCTTTCACCACAGCCACATTTTCCAAGTATACCATTCCATGGTTCCCAATCCTTGCCTACTTTGGAATTGAAGTCTCCCATCACTATCAACATGTCTTGGGATGGGGCTTCATTTATAGTTCGTTGTAGATCTTCATAGAACTCATCCATTTCTTCTTCAGTGTTGCTGGTATTTGGAGCATAGACCTGGATAATTGTTGCTGCTCCTACTTGGGTGCGCAGCCTTGCTGAGATTATTCTCTGAGATATTGGATTATATCCTAAAAGTGACTTCTGTGCATTTTTGTTTAGCACCAAAGCCACTCCTTTTCTGTGGAAATCTTCATTGCTTGAGCAAAGAAATTGGAGTCCATCTTGTTTGAATTCTCCTTGTATTGTGAAATGGGTTTCGGCGATACCCATCACTTCCCAGTCATAATTATCAAGTTCACTTATAAGCAATTCTAGATTGCCAGTTTGATGCAGTGTGCGCACATTCCATGTGCCAATCCCAATTGATTGCTTTGCATTTTAAAAAGCCCTCTTTCCTTCAGGGTTATCAGCAGCAGCCCGTCGAATTGGGGATCGGTACGGTGTTCCCCCTGATGAAGGAAGATCATCATCCCTTCCAATACGCTTTGAGGTTGATGCGTCATCATGCTCTTGGCTTTCCAGGCCCTGGGGAAATTGTGACTGGTTAATATCAGGGGCTTTAACCCTGGTGCTGTAAATTCGACTCATCATGTTGTTGGGTTTAGTGGTCTTTTTATACCAAAGCGGGGCGAAGGACCTTGACTTCTCTCCCTGCAGGTCACTACCAGATGGAAATCAGTAGGTTGATGTAAACTCCTCTTTGTTGCTCAATTATACTAGACACTGAGACTCAATATGTCTAGCCACCCTGGTCTGTCCGTCCCCATTGAATTAAATCAAAGGGTTAACAACCCCTGCCACTTGAAGGTAGACCAGGACGCTTACCCGTTATCTCACAAGTCGGTTGTCCACCTAACTCTACGTGCTATACTACGTGCTGATACTACTCTATCTACACTAGCACTCGTTACCGGGGACGTCTCCTCCTTGTATGATCCATCACACAAGTGTATTAGGATAAGTATGGTCCATCCTACACAAGTGAGGTAAGAGACTACAGGTTTAGGGAGGTCAATGCGAGTTAATGAGCAAAAGAGTACAAAGTCAGGAGGGATGACAAATACTGGAGCAATGCCACTGATGACCCTAAACACACACAGCAAGATCTTAAAAGCTGTCCGCTCCTTGACTGGCAGCCGATGAAATTGCTGGAGAAAAAGGGTGCATGTTTATATATGCTGTCGCGAAAGATCAGTTTAGCAGACCAGTTTAGGTCTGGCAATATCGACTTGTCTTGCTTCCAAACAAAGAGCATTGCCAAAATTGAGGCGTGATAGAACTAGAGCGTGAATTTACTATCTCGTATTATAGTGCATTTGACATGTCTGTTTACCCTAACTGCTCAGAGCATCAAACATGTCAAACGCACTATCCGAATGTCTGGGGTTCAAATCTCCGTGCTGGAAGGTATGGCCAGAGGTTTTTTTCTGCCTTATATGCCTATATCTGATATAATCTAGGAGCTAAATCTCATACGGGCCTTATGATTATGTTTTTCGCTAGAGGTCACGAAAGGTCACAAAGGGAGAATCTTTTTGAAAGATAATATCAAATTACTCGCCTGATGACAAGGATTATAAAATGTATAGTTTGTGCTATCTACGGCCTATCGTTATTGAGTTATCCTACAGAAACCTCATTTTGAGACAAAATGATATGTTTTTGTTGTACAGGAGTCAAAATTCCAACGTTCTCCGATTTGAGCCAACATAATTCACGCTCTAGTTCTATCACGCCTCAATTTTGGCAATGCTCTTTGTTTGGGAGCAAGACAAGTCGATATTGCCAGACTTTAACTGGTCTGCTAAACTGATCTTTCGCGCCAGCAAATATACTGAACATGCACCATGATGCAGTCATGTCTACAGTAGAATTCATCTCGACCTTTGCAGGACTTAAACCCCATTAAAAGCTATTAAACCTAGATAACACTCATTGAAGCAGCTCAACTGATTAAATCAGATCTTCTCTGGTTGTGCACAAGTGTCTGTTTTACATGTGCGACATCGCAATAAAGCTGGTATTATAGCTTCAGTTGGGTAACCGATTATAAAGGAAACGAAAGGAAACAATGGTATGTGTACCTTTGTTCACGAAATGAGACAATGACCTGCTTTTTGTTAACCAGCATTCTTCAAAATGAGCAACATAATGATTGTTGACTTAACACGGTTTGAAATAATTTCTTCATATTTTTGGTGTTATCTGTCGTTTACATATCCTTCCTAAAACACAAAAGTGCGACCCTCTCCAAACATCTAAATTAGCTAAAAATTTAGGACATGTTACAAAACAATATTTTCTAGAACCTATTTAGAATAGTTTAAATGTAGCTTGTACCGTTTTTTTTGTGGCATCCTTCAGAACGGAGCGGTCCGTTACCAATATAGCTCAATATTTTCGGTCAAATCTCCATTCAATTAACACGGGGAGTTGGCTAGCTATGAGCTAGCTATGCTTTGCCCTCACTCATATTCTACGAAAGTGCGACCCCTTCTGAACATCTAACCTAGCTGTAATTTTAGGTCATGTTAGAGAAATATATTTGCTAGAAGTTTGGAGAATAGTTAAAATATTGGCCGGTTATTTTTCACACAGTGATGTTAACTAGGCAATGCCCATATACCTATAACATACACTGTTTGTAGAGGTCACGCGTCAATGGTGAGAGCACTGTGTATTGTGTATAGGAAAACGGACAGTAACTACAGTATGCCCCTTTTCTCCAGTAACTTCATCGAAATCGAATGAAATGACAAGATAATGCTACGGCTTGGCTCTACCAACCCTCTCCACACAACATGACAGGTAAATGTCTTTTTTCTAGGAATAGAATGGTTTGCGGTATTCCAATTTTATCAAATTGATCGGCGTTTTTATCACTATTTTTAGAATAATACTGGACAAAGCAGAATATCATGTGAAATGTTTTTAATATTAATTTTATACATGCAGCAAATAGAAGAATCAATTTCATACGATGTCTGTGTACGATGAAATAAAATTTTACGATCATATTGAACGTCTTTAAATGGAGGCAAAATGTTTTTGGTTTTAGTGTATACCTCCCGTTATCAAACATTTTCCATGATTTTATTTAAAAAAAATATTTGTGATTAAAAAGAATGTAATGGGGAGTCATCAATCACTAATAGGGTTTTTAACCCTAACCCTTCGGAAGACGAGTCTGATGCTCGATTACAGCTAACAGTGATTATGGACAAGACTCGCTGTAACATAAGCATAAGGGCTAACTTCGTAGATTACTGTTATAAAAGGGTAAAGTAGGTAGTGTGCTGTATCCAAAGGACAAGGTACAAATCACACCAAGTTTCAAAAGAGGATACAAGAGGATACCTAGAATAATATAAAAACAGATTGATTTGAGCCAGATATACCAACTTTCTATAAGACCAAGCACAACATTCGCGACAATCCCTCGTTTCAAGTTATGCGTTTTCGGTTCTCTTTTGTTCAGAAACCAAAAATCAGGGAATTAAAAAGAGGGGTATAATTTGTCTGCAATCACAACATCGACATCGCTGATCGACAGCTATTGGTTCGTCCCTTTGAGGTAAAGCGATTTTTGTTGCGTTGGGAAAAGCGTCACTTTAGTGTAGAAAGGACACACACTTATGTATAGTATCATAAGTAGCCTATATAATAGTCTATTGTCATGATTGTGTTAAGGCTACATGCTCTTTTTGGTCGAAATTTTTGGCGGGAAATAATCCCGCCAAAACATTGAAGTAATCTTTCCCACAACTAAATATCATAGTCAGGAAATTAATGATGCATCTAGTAGCTTAGATCATAACTTTCACTATACTTAGTTGCAATTATCCCAGAAAATACTTGATTTGTTTTTACAGAGTCTTGAATTGTCGATGTTTTTGATCAGAAAACATCACTCGGTGTATTTTGAAACTCGAGGCATTAACTCTTCTTAAATTAGCCCCAAATCATAATTTATTATATGCACGTGTAGCAAACACCAATGGGAATAATTGGACGTTGTTTGTGGAGCCTAAATTTGGTTTGATTTTATTTCACAATAATTCTAAGGTGAGAATTTTGACCTGACATTTCCTTTTTGGATTTCCAATTTAAATTCATTGATATGTGATATTTTGAATAAATAAAGAGTACGCTTACCTTTCTGCAACACTTCCCGGTATCATTAAGCATCTGCTGATAACCAACATTTTAGCTGAAAACAGTCCCTTCCTATCATTTTTGAACAAAATATGGTTCAAAAGTGCGTACCGTACGCGTATATAATAGCACAGCGAGGTAATGAAGAGAGCTATTTACGGTGGGGTATCTATTGTAAGCTATTAGGGTAGGCCTATAGTATATCTTCCCGCAAGTGACAAGATGTGTCGAGCAGGTGCATACATAAGAGCGCTATATTCAAACGGTATTGTCTGGATCATTGAGTATCGATTGCGCACGTATACAGTAACACGGATGTGTGTGGTCCTCCCCAGGTTTTGACATGAATTACAAATGACGTCGTGAGTGACCCAGCGTTTTCATTTTATTATTACAAAATTAATCGTCGTTTATCGCGAGTCCTAAGAGTCGTACCAGTTCAATTCATCAAAATTAATTTGTATTAAATGAAAAACAAACTGTGATATGCCCTGAGTAATTTAATTTAATTTAATTATTTAACTTTGTTTACAAGCTGAAAGTATGTCATGAGATGGGAAACCCCCTTGTACGTGCAAGATAATGGTGTGGAAAGTCATTTTGGAATTCCCCCAAATTATTGTAAACAAAGTCAGATTTATGTTTGGAGCTTGGAAATCCCCAGTTCATTATTGCACCATCAGGAAAAAAACCCAGGAAGTGATGTAATGTGAAAGGTGAATGTGTATAATTAATCTTGAGAAATCCCAAGATTGCAGTAATGTTGTGAAAATGTGATTGAAGTAATGGTTTATTAATAGATGATGGGTTTTTTGCATGAGTACTGATATGAAAAGCTGGAGGCTTGAGTTTTGACTTTACAGAATGCCATGGGAGATTGAGAAACTCCACATGTGTGTGATGGTCTTCGTGCTTCAAAAAAGAAGTAGTTTATATAGCCAATAATTGAGCTATTTTAATACAGCAACGAAGGAGATAGCGAGCAAACAAATGTGCTCTTCCTCATCAAAGGATTAAAGTTCTTCGGTCGAATTGCTGGAGTTTGCTGGGTTTGTGAAGGCCACGCATCTGTCAAAAACAGCGGAGGTGTGTTAAAGAAACCTGTTCCCTGGGAAAAGAGTGATTGGTGAAGGAAACACCATTATTGGAGAAAGCAGCGCAAGGAGACATATTGTGGAGAAAGCAGCGCAAGCAGAGAAGTAATAGGAGCAAGTAGCATCATTTTCGTGTGAGGATTTCATACGCAAGGATATTCATAAACGCAAGTGTACACTGGACTTCACTGATTTTCGCAGGACAAGTGAACAAGGATATATTACATCAGTCGTCCAGAACATTGCAAGAACTCTAGAATCACCAACAAGAAGACCGCTGGTTAAGTACCGATAGAATAAAACTGATTGTGTGATTTTATTGTAATTGTTGTTATATGTACCAAGCATACTTTGTTTTCAATTAAAGACTTAGATTATGTTAGCTTAATCAAACAGTGTATTTGTGTTGTGCATTCGTGTGAGTTCGGGTAAAAGGTGATTTTGGCCTTGAGTCAGTACGACTCGTAACAAAACAGACAAGTAGAGTCATATGTCTTTCTATGACTGTATTCCTACCAAAATCTGATTTTCAATACACTAGAAACGTGTTGATATGTATATCTTTGAAAATCGCCGAATATTAACCACAGTCACCGTGGCACAGTAGGCATCTTTAGCATTCATAGTGCAATTGGCAGTGGTTCGAACCCTGGTGAAAATTTTAGTATTTTTATTCTTTTTACTAATGCGCTGTGCCGTTTTTCAAACACGCCCCTGAATGAAATTGATGGGCAAGTACCCTTAAGCATATATCGGATACATATCCACCTTTGTGCTTATTGAATGTAGAATTGAATTGTAGATCAATCACGCATCAGGTCTTAAATTCCAGAATTTCGAAAGACGAGTCAGATGCTCAAATTCCAGAGGATCTCTCAGAAATTCAATAATGGACTTTCAAGTCGGTCTTCAGCTGAGCGTACAGCGTGCATCATGCAAAGGATTAATCAGTTCCGACATTTAGTAAAAATAGCAAAATTCGTGTTGTTTCTTCAATCTTCTTGTTCGTTGTCGCTAAATGTTGATACTGATCTACTGCACGTACCCCTGCGGGGCTCATGAAAAATAGACGCATCAACATATAAGCGCCCGTTTATTAATTTGTCACATTTCCCTTTGTAACTTAATAATTAATCTAAATACTTCTTATTTTGGAAACATCTTTCACTTCCTGTCGTTTGAAAAGAAAATAATGTCTGCACATAGTCCGAAATAATCGTTGCTATTGTAGAAATAAAGTATATTAATAAACGTTTAAGAACGATGTGAAACGGCACATCAGAATATGAATGAAAAATGGTTGTTACCTATGTAGTGTTGTAGTGTGTTGCCCGCATTAAATAAGAACGCACAAATAATAATGTTTATAATGATTAGAAAATAACCTTTAAATGTACATCAACTTTGTTTTTGTACCATGTACTCGTATATACTTTTGCAGATATAGTAAAATATCTTCAAAATGGGGATTGTTTAATCAGTGCCTTACTGTTGACTTAAATCGGAATTGTAAGGCATCACAATAGAGGAAAGACATTGCTGAATTGAACCGAATTGGCGCTAAATATTCTTTCACAAATAACACCGTATCTTTTATACCACTTTGTTCTTGCTATATTTGAAAGTAATGTTAATTTCGAGGATATAAGGTTTAGCCAAAGGGTTGAAACTATGAAAGCAATGTGGAAAATAAAGGTTTTCACGTAACTCTGGAAAGACGCGAATCAATCTGAATCTGAACCACTTTATGCACCCTTTAGAATTGGATAAATATTATGCAATTTTTGTCTTCACAGTCATGAATGACCTGCAACAATGAAACAACCATTAGCATGCACTCAAACTTTGAACAATGTTTTGAAGCAAAATACATAACCTCCTCATAATGAAAATAAGAATTCTCAATATTACAGATTCTGTCACTCATACAGGTTTGTGTCCAAATGTTCAAACACAAATGAAGAAAATAGATACACAGAAAATTACAGTAAATACGTTAGGTGTTTATATAGCATTGTTTATGTTCAAAATGCAATAAGGTGTCCGACTGTGCAGTCTAATGAAATTTATGCTTTGGACAACAAACCTTGACAAAAGACAAGAAACCAATAACTGTCTAGAGAATGAAAGGGACAAGATATAAGAAGACCTGGATGTACCAACCCACTCCACACACGCAGGACTGACAGAAAAATATTGGTTATAATAACACTTTTTATTTACGTCAGAACACTTTCAAAGTAATTTCTTTCTCGATGAACTTCTTTTTATTTTCAATAGTTTGCAGTGCTCCAATTTTATCAATAATTAATTGATCGGTGTTTTGGTCACATATCTCAGAATCTGTAGGACAAAGTAAAGCAACACATTTGTGTCCTGTGATCGTCACAGTGATATTAGTAGACAATGCCGACAATAGGTAAAATTAATTTCATGAGATGCCCATTTTTGAGCAAAATGGTTTTATATGGTGTAGTATTAATTGTTTACAGAGATTTAAGTGTCCTGAAGTAACAGTGATTTTGCGGGAAAATGCAGTGAAAAGGCTATAAAGGGCTATAAAGCTTCAAAATGGGCTGAAATTAAATAAAAGTGCAGAAATTTGGAGTAATAAAATGCCTGAAATCAGGCAAATGCCTGATCTGATTGTACGTAAATACCCTACACCATAACCCCGTACCCATCCATGTATCGTAATTCATGTCTTCAAAAAAAAAAAAAAGGCAATTGTTTTTCTTTCTTTCTTTCTTTCTTTTTTGCACGCAGTTACATTCGGTACGCCTTTCAGTTGGTGATCTTTTATTCAACGTTTTTAACCATATTTTCACTGCTTTGAGGCCAATTCTTGAACGTTTTCAACCAAATATAGTGCTTTTCGACATTAACTGATAACAATGTTAATTGAAATAGCAAAAGGCTTGTTGTTTATTCTTGTTCATTATCGATGCTGGTCTAATGCACTGATCCCTTTCATGCATTACATGCATCAACATCTCAGCACGCCTTCCATTTCCCCCTTCCCTTTTTAACAAGAAATACGAAGTTCTTAACTTTGTAATTAATTTTTACTTATCTAAACACATTTTCTTTTCAAAACATATTTCACTTCGTGAAGCATTTTATCCAAATGGAATGTCGTTTGCTAAGGAAAGTAATGTTTATGAAAATAATATTTTCCATGTCTCCACATGATCTGAACTAATAATAGTGAAAATATTATTTGATGTGAAAATTATTTTTGTTCGTAGAAATAATGTTATGTGTATTGAAGCAGTTTTAGTTAACAGAAGAAATCATTTGTTTGCTAATGGAAAATGAAAAATGCATATGTTTTCATAATTAAAACGGTACATTTAGGACATTAATGAAAGTTTGCATTGCATAATTCGTTGCGCAACGGAAGGTCAAACTTGACATTATAATAACTTTCATAAAACACGAAAGTGATCTAGTCTCACGAAACTTTTGTACAGGCCCGATTAAAATATTTTATACTCATTGTCATTATATACCAGAGAGCGTTTCCTAGGTCTGATCTTTGCCTCAGCTTCATAACCAAATCTTAATACGTCGATCAAAATATGAAACAATTAAAGTCAATAATAGACAATCATTTCAAATAAATATCGTTAATTGTTTTTCAAACCCAATTTCTATTTGTATAGGTTTTACATGTCCAACTTACACTTACCGTAATTGTACTAATTGTGTTTGTCTGAAAACAGAGCAATTTTGAATTATTATCGTAATAACGATAATGAAACACGGTTAATGGGTCAACATAATAAGTGGTGATTTTTGTGTGGGGGTGGGGAGTGAATCTGTGTGTTTCATTTCACCTAATTTGGTAATAATCATTATTTTAACTGGAAAACGTTTCTGACCATCATGACACTTATTTATGATGAACGAAAAACAGCGAACGTTTAGTAATTCAGCGCCAACATTTTATGGAGTGAAATTCTGAGCCAAAATTGTTAATAAATGCAATTGCTTTGATTTTATATTAAATTCTTTCACAAATCACTTTCAATATAACTCTTTGTTAGTATTTTGATGACGAAGTAAACATGTTTATCATCTCGTTTTGTTACAAAGACCAAATCGGTAGTCCATGCCCTTCACGCAAGCCATGATATTGTATTTTGTCACATTTATGCCTTTATAAACTTTCATTTACTGAAATAAAACTGATCAAATTACGAGCTTTTATCTGATATGTTCTAAACAAACCGACATACTTAGTCATGAGCATAAACAACCTTGAATTTCGAAAAGATACCTCAACAATGAAAGACGTCGATGTATAAGGTATAGAGTGAAACAAAACCGACTATTTTTACAGATTCCTAAGAGGAGCAAATGGGCTTTCTACTGCTCTACTCAGACCGGTGAAGCGACATTTTATATTTCAATATTTATTTATTACAGTTCAGTATAGATCATAATATAAGAAATTAACACTCAATAAGATGATTGAACATATTTAAGACATATTTCTATGGATAGAAATGCATTCTGCACATTTAAATGATACCTGAACATGGAGGAGCCATGTATCTGACCAGTCCTTGAGTTGGTTGAGATCATCCTGTATAGCATCACTTCCTTCAGAGCTGTCTTTCTTGACCCTGTTGTACAGCTTGGTGTCGTCAGCAAACATTTTAGTTGTTGACGTAACTACCTCTGGCAAATCATTGACGTACAATACAAAGAGTATTGGCCCTAACACTGACCCTTGCGGTACGCCACTCATGACATCGGTCCAGTCTGACAATTCTTTTCTCACTCCAACCTGTTGTTTCCTATCCTGACGGAAATCCTTGATCCAGTCTAAGATCTTGCCAGAAATCCCATAAGCTCTCAGTTTGGAGATAAACCGTTTATGAGGAACTGTGTCGAAGGCCTTTGCGTAGTCAAGATATATGACATCTACTCCAAATCCTTCATCCAAGCTTCCTGTGATGTCTTCTAGAGTGGTGAGTAGGTTGGTCATGCATGATCTTCCACTTCTGAACCCTTGCTGATCTTCTGAGAGCAGATTGTGTTGGTTGACATGGTTGAGAATGGCATCTCTCAGTAGTGACTCCATGATTTTGCAAGGAACGCTGGTAAGGCTGACTGGTCTGTAGTTGCAAGCCTGGTGTTTTGACCCTTTCTTGAATATTGGTGAAACTCTTGCCAGTTTCCAGTCGTCTGGGATACAGCCTTCCTCAAGCGATTTCTTAAAGATTCTGAACAGGGGACAGCCATTTCATTCTTGCATTCTTTGAGAACGTTAGCATGTACTTGATCTATACCTGGTGACTTATCTTGCTTCAACTTATCCAGCTTCTTCACTACATCATCAAGAGTAAACTCTGCTCCACACGCAAAGGATTAATGTCGGAAAGCGCAAACTGGTTAAAACCAGTTTGCGCTTTCCGACATTTAGTGAAAATAGCAAAAATCGTGTTGTTTCTTCAATCTCCTTGTTCGTTGTCGCTAAATGTTGATACTGATCTACTGCACGTACCCCTGCGGGGCTCATGAAAAATAGACGCATCAACATAAGCGCCCGTTTATTAATTTGTCACATTTCCCTTTGTAACTTAATAATTAATCTAAATACTTCTTATTTTGGAAACATCTTTCACATCCTGGCTTATTTTATCCAAATAGAAATGTCGTTTGAAAAGAAAATAATGTCTGCACATAGTCCGAAATAATCGTTGCTATTGTAGAAATAAAGCATAGAGAGTTCCCGTGTTTTCAAGCGGAACGGACTACAATAGTGTGTATAACGTGATTCGCACCGCCGTATTCCTCATTCCTTTGATTTGGTCAATGACCCTATTGGTGCTACATTCTACAAAATAACATTTGCTAATTATTGCGCGAGTGTTGGTATTCTGAAAATTGTAAACGGAGTTTAGGTTTCCCTCCAAGATGGCGGGTAACCCAAAACACGGGAACTCTCTATCTATCTACTATACTAAAATAACCAGCGAAGTGTGTGTGTCTGTCTGTCTGTCTGTCCGGCTATGCGTTTCGCCGCGCTAAGACGCATCGATCCGATATTTCGGATATGGATAGGTATCGGAAAAAGCATGTTGACCGCATGGTTTTCGAGGTCATCGGAGGTCAAGGTCAAAGGTCAAAAATTCAAACTTTGTCCGATCGGGCTCAAACTTGGTGAGTGGAATCCTTGATACGAGGGGAATATATGCGCGAAATAAAATCCGAGGTCACCCGAGGTCAAAGGTCATTACGGAGGTTTCAAATTTCAAACTTTGTCCGATCGGGCTCAAACTTGGTGGGTGGAATCCTTGATACCAGGGAATATATGCGCGAAATAAAATGTGAGGTCAACCGAGGTCAAATGTCATTACGGAGGGTTCAAATTTCAAACTTTGTCCGATCTGGCTCAAACTTGGTGGGTGGAATCCTTGATACCAGGGGAATATATGCGTGAAATAAAATCAGAGGTCAACCGAGGTCAAAGGTCATTACGGGGGGTTCAAATTTCAAACTTTGTCCGATCGGGCTCAAACTTGGTGGGTGGAATCCTTGATATGAGGGGAACACGTAAAAATATAATCGAGGTCATCCGAGGTCACAGGTCATCCAGGGGCTGCATTTTAAACTTCGCCTGATTTCGGGTAAAACTTGGTGAAAGTAATTCTCCATATCACGGGAGCATGAACAAAATCAAACCGAGGTCACTCGAGGGCAAAGGTCATATGGGGTCAGTATGCCCAACTGGGAAGTGGTAGAAAGAATCCTCGATATGAGGAGAATGTGTCAAAAAGTCTTCAGGGGTCAAATAGCATTGCCATCAGTTACTCTCACAGCAACGGGTGAACTAGTACTACTAAAATAATAGCCGTTAGTTGTCTGTCTGTCTGTCTATCTGTCTGTCCGTCTGTCCGGCTATGCGTTCCGCCGCGCTTCGACGCATCGCTCCGATATTTCACACATAGATGGGTATCGGGCGTGCGCTGTTTACCGGGTAGTTTCGAAGGTCATCGGAGGTCAAGGTCAAAGGTCAAAATTTCAAACTTTGTCCGATCGGGCCCAAACTTGGTGGGTGCCATCCTTGATATGAGGGGAATATAATGCGCGAAATAAAATCGAGATCGACCGGGGTCAAAGGTCATTACGGAGGGGTCAAATTTCAAACTTTGTCCGATCGGGCTCAAACTTGGTGGGTCCAAACCTTCGTATGAGGGGAGCATGAAAAACATTATATGGAGGTCATCCGAGGTCAAAGGTCATGGATTTCAAACTTTGTCCTATCGGGCTCAAGCTTCGTGGGTCAAAACCTTCGTATGAGGGGATCATGAAAAACATTATATGGAGGTCATCCGAGGTCAAAGGTCATGGATTTCAAACTTTGTCCTATCGGGCTCAAACTTCATGGGTGGAATCCTTGATACGAGGGGAATATATGCGCAAAACAAAATTAAGGTCAACCGAGGTCAAAGGTCATGTAGGGGCTAAATTTAAACTTTGCCCTATTGGGCTTAAACTTGATAGGTGGAATCCTTGGTATGAGGGGAGCATGAAAAAAGGTCATCTGGGGTCAAACAGTATCGCTATCATGCCAGTGCTCTCACAGCATCAGGGCTCTCACAGCTGCAGGTGCACTAGTATTAATAAACGTTTAAGAACGATGTGAAACGGCACATCATGTCAGAATATTAATGAAAAATGATTGTTACCTATGTAGTGTTGTAGTGTGTTGCCCGCATTAAATAAGAACGCACAAATAATAATGTGAGGGTTTTGTAAAGATTAGAAAATAACCTTTAAATTTACATCAACTTTGTTTTTGTACCATGTACTCGTATATACTTTTGAAGATATGGTGAAATATCTTCAAAAGGAGGATTGTTTAATCAGGGCCTAACTGTTGACTTAAATCCGAATTGTAAGGCAGCACAATAGAGGAAAGACGTTACTGAATTGAACTGAATTGGCGCTAAATATCCAACGAATCCTTCACAAATTACTGCATATCTTTTACACCACTTTGTTCTTGTTATATTTGAAAATGATGTTAATTTCGAGGATATAAACATGATAAAAGAGGTTTTAGCAAAGGGTTGAAACTATGGAAGCAAAGTTTAACCAAAGGGTTGAAACTATGAAAGCAATGTTGAAAATAAAGGTTTTCACGTAACTCTGGTAAGACGTGAATTAATCTGAATCTGAACCAGTTCATGCACCCTTTAGAATTGGATCAATATTATGCAATTTTTGTGTTCACAGTCATGAATGACCTGCAACAATGAAACAACCATTAGCATGCACTCAAACTTTGAACAATGTTTTTAAGCAAAATACATAACCTACTCATAATGAACATAAGAATTCTCAATATTAAAGTTTCTGTCACTCATATATACAGGTTTGTGTCCAAATGTTCAAGGTCAAACACAAATGAAGAAAATAGATACACAAAAAAAACAGTAAATACGTTAGGTGTTTATATAGCATTGTTTATGTTCAAAATGCAATAAGGTGTCCGACTGTGCAGTCTAATGAAATTTATGCTTTGGACAACAAACCTTGACAAAAGACAAGAAACCATTAACTGTCTAGAGAATGAAAGGGACAAGATATAAGAAGACCTGGATGTATCAACCCACTCCACACACGCTGGCCTGACAGAATAATATTGGTTATAATAACACTTTTTATTTACGTTAGAACACTTTCAAAGTAATTCCTTTCTCGATGAACTTCTTTTTATTTCAATAATTTGCAGTGCTCCAATTTTATCATTAATTAATTGATCGGTGTTTTGGTCACATATCTCAGAATCTGTAGGACAAAGTAAAGCAACACATTTGTCATTTGTGTCCTGTGATCGTCAAAGTGATATTAGTAGACAATGCCGACAATGGGTAAAATTAATTTCATGAGATGTCCGTTACGTTGCAATTTGACTGGAAGCAAAATGGTTTTATATAGTATAGTATTAATTGTTTACAGAGATATAAGTGTCCTGAAGTAACGGTGATTTTGCAGCGGAGCGTACTGCGTGCATCATGCAAAGGATTAATCAGTTCCGACATTTAGTAAAAATAGCAAAAATCGTGTTGTTTCTTCAATCTTCTTGTTCGTTGTCGCTAAATGTTGATACTGATCTACTGCACGTACCCCTGCGGGGCTCATGAAAAATAGACGCATCAACATAAGCGCCCGCTTATTAATTTGTCACATTTCCCTTGTAAGTTAATAATTAATCTAAATACTTCTTATTTTGGAAACATCTTTCACTTCCTGACATATTTTATCCTAATAGAAATGTCGTTTGAAAAGAAAATAATGTCTGCACATAGTCCGAAATAATCGTTGCTATTGTAGAAATAAAGTATATTAATAAACGTTTAAGAACGATGTGAAACGGCACATCAGAATATTAATGAAAAATGATTGTTACCTATGTAGTGTTGTAGTGTGTTGCCCGCATTAAATAAGAACGCACAAATAATAATGTGAGGGTTTTGTAAAGATTAGAAAATAACCTTTAAATTTACATCAAGTTTGTTTTTGTACCATGTACTCGTATATACCTTTGAAGATATGGTGAAATATCTTCAAAAGGAGGATTGTTTAATCAGGGCCTAACTGTTGACTTAAATCCGAATTGTAAGGCAGCACAATAGAGGAAAGGCGTTACTGAATTGAACTGAATTGGCGCAAAATAGCTAACGAACCCTTCACAAATTACACCATATCTTTTACACCACTTTGTTCTTGCTATATTTGAAAGTAATGTTAATTTCGAGGATATAAACATGATAAAAGAGGTTTTAGCAAAGGGTTGAAACTATGGAAGCAAAGTTTAACCAAAGGGTTGAAACTATGAAAGCAATGTTGAAAATAAAGGTTTTCACGTAACTCTGGTAAGACGTGAATCAATCTGAATCTGAACCAGTTCATGCACCCTTTAGAATTGGATCAATATTATGCAATTTTTGTGTTCACATTCATGAATGACCTGCAACAATGAAACAACCATTAGCATGCACTCAAACTTTGAACAATGTTTTGAAGCAAAATACATAACCTGCTCATAATGAAAATAAGAATTCTCAATGATACAGTTTCTGTCACTCATACAGGTTTTGTGTCCAAATGTTCAAGGTCAAATACAAATGAAGAAAATAGATACACAGACAATTGCAGTTAGGTGCTTATATAGCATTGTTTATGATCAAAATGCAATAAGGTGTCCGACCACGATGTTTAATGAAATTTGTGCTTTGGACAACAAACCTTGACAAAAGACAAGAAACCAATAACTGTCTAGAGAATGAAAGGGGCAAGATATAAGAAGACCTGGATGTATCAACCCACTCCACACACGCAGGACTGACAGAAAAATATTGGTTATAATAACACTTTTTATTTACGTTAGAACACTTTCAAAGTAATTCCTTTCTCGATGAACTTCTTTTTATTTTCAATAGTTTGCAGTGCTCCAATTTTATCATTAATTAATTCATTGATCGGTGTTTTGGTCACATATCTCAGAATCTGAAGGACCACAGCTAAGTCTAGTTCTTTCTCTTTTTCACTATTTCTTTATTCTTTCTTGTTCCTTTCTTTTTAGTTTTATTTGTAGGCCTGCTAAGTCTGTCTTGTTGATTTTCTTCCCAAATTCGATTTGCAAATAGGCCTAATTGCTTTTTGATATTGTTGTTGATGTTATTGTTGTACCCTATTACATTGTAATCAGGGGAATAGCAGCATTGATTTCATCAAAGATATCACGGCTATAAATTCAAAATCAACACATTTTCCAGGGCGTAGCTTGACAAAGTGCCCCCAATCAATTTTAATTTATAAAATCCTTATGAAAATTGCCGAAAACGGCTTGTGCCACCCCCTGCATCCGACCCGAGCTCCGGGCACGAGCTAAGCCAAGTTTCAAAGCCTTTTCATGTCTTGACCGTGGATCGATATTCTATTGTTAGTAGGCCTACGTCCCGGTACGCTTGTTCATTTTCTGCATGGCTGTTTCTGTTATGAACTTACGCCCCTCTGAAATCAAGCGCATGAAAAACTCTCGGCTAACCTTAAACAAGAAAGTGATCTAGTCTCACGAAACTTTTGAAATACACAGTCCCGGTTAATGTGTTATACTCATTGTCATTATATACCAGATAGCTTTTTATGTCTAATCTTTACCTCAGCTGAATAGCAAAATCACAATATAGAGCAATTAAAGTCAATCATATACAATCATTATAAATAAATGTCGTTAATTGTTTTTCAAATCCAATTTCTAACATATTTGTATAGGTTTTACATGTTCCAACTTACACTTAATTGTACTAATTGTGTTTGTCTGAAAAAGCATGATCGACTCAAGAAACCGTTTTCTCAATTTTGAATAATTATTATCGTAATAACGACAATGAAACACGGTTAATGGGTCAACATAATAAGTGGTGATTTTTGTGTGGGGGTGGGGAGTGTGTATGTGTGTTTCATTTTACCTAATTTGGTAATAATCATTATTTTAACTGGAAAACATTTCTGACAATCAAAACAGAGAACGTTTAGTAATTCAGCGCCAACATTTTATGGAGTTAAATTCTGAGCCAAAATTGTTAATAAATGCAATTGCTTTGATTTTATATTAAATTCTTTCACAAATCACTTTCAAAATAACTCTTTGTTAGTATTTTGCTGACGAAGTAAGCATGTTTATCATCTCGTTTTGTTACAAAGACCAAATCGGTAGTCCATGCCCTTCACGCAAGCCATGATATTATATTTTGTCACATTTATGCCTCTATAAACTTTCATTTACTGAAATAAAACTGATCAAATTACGAGCTTTTATCTGATATGTTCTAAAGAAACCGACATACTTAGTCATGAGCATGAACAACCTTGAATTTTGAAAAGATACCTCAACAATGAAAGACGTCGATGTAGAGTGAAACAAAACCGACTATTTTTACAGATTCCTAAGAGGAGCAAATGGGCTTTCTACTGCTCTACTTAGACCGGTAGAGCGACATTTTATATTTGAATATTTATTCTTAAAATTCTATCACAGTTCAGTATAGATCATATTATAAGAAATTAATACTCAATAAGATGATTGAACATATTTAAGACATCTATGGATAGAAATACATTCTACACATTTTAAATGATACCTTAACTTGTCATGATGTGATTCAATTCTTTCAAATAGTATTTAAAATCTGCTAATTCTGCCAAATCTGATTAGCAACATGTGACCATCTTTAGTGTAATC
Organism: Amphiura filiformis; assembly: GCF_039555335.1. Taxonomy (NCBI): domain Eukaryota; kingdom Metazoa; phylum Echinodermata; class Ophiuroidea; order Amphilepidida; family Amphiuridae; genus Amphiura; species Amphiura filiformis. The sequence continues at coordinate 20,690,188 of NC_092632.1, read as the reverse complement.
AGGGGTAGGGGCGATATCCCCCGATTGGAACTCTTTCCACACCTCTCCTACGCTTGGCTCCCCCAGTGATTGTACCGTTTGCAATAGCACAGACCCTGCTTCTAGGGGAATTTCGACAGCCACCTCACCCACAACCCTTGGTGGCATATTTCCCCCTGCCCGTCGATTGCGAAAGCAACACCACTGGGCCCGTCATCCCTAGTTTTTCCGAAAATCAATTCTGAGTAAAATCTGAGATATTATATATGGTCGAATCCAACCAAAAGTGTCCACGGGCCAAAAATAAAAGTCCGAAATAAAAATGTCTCCACAATTTTTTTCCTTTTGCCCATTGATTGATGACATATTGGCCTTATAGGAACCAAAAGTGCCATTACTAATCTTGAAAAATAAATCCAGGACGTGTGATAGTAAATGTGATATCAAAACCCAATGTTACCTACGAATACCACTAGGATGCTTTCACTATCGCAATACTAATCAACCTAAAACAAATGGAATATTCCCATTAACGCTTTTTTCGTGTAATGTAGACCACAGGGTGTCAGGAAAATGCTAGCTCAACCAGAAAATATTTGTTTTATTTTTATAACGCGATCAATATGATCTTAGTCAATTTATGCTAGTTTATTTTTGAAAATGAAGTTTAGGTCAGTTTATGTATTTTATTTATCAAATGAGTATGAATCAATTTACATTGTATAAGAACGAGTAGGATATATGTTTTCAAGAATATTAGGAATTATAAGCATACACCTAACGCTTTATACAATGAAAAGGTGAACACACCCGGGTATTCGTAGGTAACATGAGCGATTTAACAATATCTATATTGAGTTTAGAGGTTTAAAGTTTGCTATTATGGTAATGAATTAATAAAATGGTAGTTTTTAGATCTCTTTCAGATGGTACGTCCAAATGAATAAATGCTATTACCTTAGATCAAATTTTTTTGATGCTTTTAGCAAGATTTTGACCATTTCATTTTGATATACAAGTAGTTAATCAGCAATTTTACATAATAAATAATTGTTGAATGAATCCGTATATGGGTAATAATAGTGTCCTGGGGTACCGCTTAAAGTTTTTGACAATTAATTTCCATTGGTAGCGACACTTCATTACACATGTCATGTATTATGCTGTATTCGTAAGTAACATTTCAGTATTTGTAGGTAAGAATTAGACTTTTGGTGGATATCCCAATCAAAACTTCATTTTATAAAGCACTTTGAATGTATCATTTTCTTTATGTGCGTTTATTGATACTTTAGACCCTATCATGTATTAATAATGTCGGTTCACAGCGGTTGAAAGAGTATTGAAGTAAGAAACAAAGGCACTAAAGTGACTTTAATTTGCTTAATTGCACACAACTCGCTTAAAACCGTTATTGCAGACTTGTGAAGTCCATCTTGGAGTCAGTTACGTCTTGTGGCCTCTCGTTTGAGGGCAACTACAATTATCTTTATACCAGGGTCCATCATTATGTTGTCTAGATCATGAGACAATGAGAACAGTCGTTTTTTCCATGGTATTCGTAGGTAACCTTAGCGAAAACGTCAAAAGTTACCTTCGAATAAATCAATTTGGACACAAATTACTCAGACACCAGAAGGTCGGTAAACATTTAAAATGAAGCACACATGACAGTTGACAAATCCAAGTATTTATCCCCTTCTAATCTTCTTTGAATCTGATTTTTCTTTCAAATGAGCAGACCGTCGTCTATTTCAGTACATATTTTTCCACAATTAAGCCGTATTCAGTTTTGCATGGTGTGCATGTGTGTGAATTCGCAACTTTCATTGACATATGATTTGATAGCAAACATACAGGCCTTCGTTATGTACCAATATGGGCATTGGCATGAATGGCTGTGTTTCACAATACTGTCATGATGTCAAATTGTATTCGTAGGTAACATTCGGTTACCGAAATTTACCTACGAATACTTGCTTTTATTGTTGACATCTCAGAAATATTTAAACGCAGGCTATTGAAACTTGGTAGAAATAAAGAGTGTATTACCCTGCACCTATTGCTTAACTATTGTTTACTATTCTCTCACTTTGTGGAAATGACACAGCTTTTAACATGTATTCGGAGGTAATGCATATTTTTTACCAAACCTACCTTTGTGCCATTTAGAATTTCTGGCAGCTAAACACAATAATAAAGATGCCTGAATGCAATGCATTTCAGTATTGGACATATCAAAGCTTGTATCAATTGCGCATTTATTAGTGATTTCCATTTTTAAAGATATATCTAGTGCTATGAAAAATTGTATTCGTAGGTAATGTAAAAAATACCACTCAAAAATGATCACAAAAAATTCATAATTATGTACAAATATGTGAAAAATTGAACAGGCAATCTTTGAATACACGCCTTTCAGGAAATCAATTTAGATTCAATCCAATGACTTCTTTTCATAACTGATTTAGACGTTTTTAAAAATACTTTAAGAAATATTTTGAAAAAATGGGTAAAAATAGCATGTTTTGGGGTCTCTGTGTCTAAGTTTTTCACAGAAGGGGGTCTTATTATATATGGCGCGAAGCGTATGATCAAGGCGAATAAACACAATACAAAAACGAATGCCAATTGATTAATACTTTTAAGTTATGGCCCTGAACATGCCGTGTACACTTTTCGTTGGATTCGACCATATACTCTCATGGATTTTAGTCATAATACATAGCGTCAGCCTGCTACGGTAATTGCCTAAGTCATTTTTGGTAATTTTGAGAACAAAGAACAAAATGTGGTTGAAGCATGCATCTAATTATTTCGGATTATTCCCTTTCATTTGTATCATTATCATTTGTTCCTGTACAAAGATTGGTGAATAAAATATGTTTGAATGCGTGCTTGAACCATATTTTGGTTGACGATATTAAATCCTTCCTCTTTCTATATTTCCTAATATTCGTCGTAGAGTACAAGTGATGTAATAATCGGATTTACTACCATAGTAATTCGCTGGTGACGTGACGTAATAATCAGATTAACTACCATAGCAATAGGTGAAAACAATTTTTGAATATATCCCGCTGCACTACAAGCAGATTGTACTCATCACCTGTGTATGTCTGCAATCATAGATTGAATACAATACCGCTCTTTTCAAAGATACTAATCGTACAGGTGCAAGTTATCAGCATGATATTGTTCGATGCCGAGGTACCATGTGAACGTACTAGTGTAGCGCGGTATAATCAAAAATTGTTTTCATCTATTGATGTGGTAGTTAATCCGATTATTCCGTCACTTCGCCAGTGAATATAAAAATAGTATCTTTGAAAAGAGCGATATTGTATTCAATCTATGATTGCAAACATACATGTACACAGGCGATGAATACAACCTGCTTGTAGTGCAGCGTGATATATTCATAAATTGTTTTACCCTTTTGCTATGGTAGTTAATCCGAATCACTTCAACATCAAATTATAACAAATGTACAAAAATAAAATAATCAATTCCATTTCTAAGTTAAAATGCATAATATACTTAAGGTCAAGGTTACCAAGTAGGAACGGTTCTTTCTGTTGCGTTCTGTTATACGAAAGCGATGATCCGTTTCAAATAACCTTCCCATGTCATTGGTTGTCTCTTGCTACTGGTATTACTTGTTTGGAATGTTTGATGTTAGAAGGAAATGATATTTTTCGGAAAACAACATTGACTGCTTTACATTTCCACCTGTAGCTTATTCCAACATGAATCGCACACATTACGAATCTTGCGACTTCGTTGAAAATTTGACAGATGAAGCCACGGCAGATAAATGGATCCAGGACGGTTGGAATCCCCACATGTTTTTGATTGGTCTTCCAACGTTATCAGCCATTGGTTTGGTGAACAATTTAGCGTTCCTTTATACTATATTCAAGATACGTCGTTTGAGGACCAGTTTAAATGCCTATCTAGCAAGTCTGTCCGTGGCTGATTGTAGTTTTTTGATCTTTATCACCTGCTTATATGTGCCTCTTTATAGAAGGAGTATTTCGCGAATAGATTTACCTGTGTCTTCCCCAATCGGTTGTGCTCTTTACGATATGATCATTTACGTGTGGTACTTTTCATCTATCGCTCTATTGACTCTTATATCATGGGAACGATATTTAGCTGTTTGTAAACCTATGCGTCATTTAAAGGCGAAATCTAAAGGAAAATCTCGCACAGTTAAACTGATTGTTTGGGCCTGGATTGCTGGACTGATACTCCTTCTCATCAATACGCCATTTTTTATCGTCAAATACAACAACTTTTGCTTAATGTGGCCGACGGGACAGAAATATAAGTCATTACCAAAGTCCTACCATGTATGCAGGTCAAATAGTCCACCGTTTGTCCCCGGAAAAGAAGAGCCTCTTTTGATATACTCAGAGCTAACATTTATGATTATTTTCGTCATAGTTTTTGTCGTGAACATGACGTTGTATTTCTTAATTGTAAGAGCCGTGAGGAAGGGATCGAAGATACTCAGACGCGAGTCTTCTACGACCAGTTCTAATAAAACTAACCGCATTAACAAGCAGTTAACAATTACCTTAGTTGCAAACGGGCTCATATTTTTCATCTGCCAAGGGCCAGCTAGATACAACTCTTTGCACATTTTGGTTCTACACTTCACAAATGGAGCCGTTTCCATTTGGCCAGATATCGGTTACTCTGAATATACATTAGGTGGGATAGCCACTGCTGGATTAGTATTCAATTCAGCAATTAACCCATGGGTTTATGCGATTGGAAGTTCATATTACAGACAAGCTTTTATAGAAGCACTTGGATTTATTTCGTGTTGCACACAAGCAAGATGTAAGTCATATAGAAGAAAGAAATCCACATCAAATGTTAGCCTGGAAGAGTCAACGGAGCGATTTCCAACAAATAGTGTGACTACGCTTACGGCACTTTGAAAGATCCTAACTGCTCTCATCGGATACGGAAATGAAAATGTATAACTATCACTATCGAAAATGAGGCATATCTGATATATGCTATATTTGTTACGGTTCGTATTAACATCGTTAAGTTGAATTGTTAAGTTACTATTGCGCGGTTCAAGTTTTGTGGTAATTTGCCTCATTAAACAACACAACTTAACGTATTTCATTCCGTATTTCAATAAGGGTTAAGAAGCCAATCCCAGTCCAGATATTAAACTTAGGCGTAATTGAGATGTTTCACCCCAGTGTTTAAAAAAATTCATCAGGATTGCATTGTCCATAATACATTATTTACAAAAGTTCTGGTGTACAAATCCAGATGTTAAACATACCTCAATGACGTTTCGTACTACATCGTTTCTCAAATTGACTGATCAACTCTCACACTCCTAGTCTGTTTCCTGTTGGAACTCGACGTTGGTGGCGTTTTGGAGTGGAGTAATTGTTCGTAAATGTGGGGTAGGAAGTGGTTGCCCTCGTCTCGGTTGAATGTGTTGGCCCCCTTTTCCCGGATCAAGATGGCTTCCTTAATGTGTCTTCGTTTTCGGTTTTGCTCGCTGTCTCTGATTTTTGCGTCTCCCTTCCTATGACATGGTTTTCCTCCTCTACGTGGTCCATTACATGGCCGATTTATTTACCTCTCCTGCTTGATCCGGCAAAAGGGGCCAACACATTCAACCGAGACGAGGGCAACCACTTCCTACCCCACATTTACGACCAATTACTCCACTCCAAAATGCCACCAACGTCGAGTTCCAACAGGAAACAGACTAGGAGTGTGAGAGTTGATCAGTCAATTTGAGAAAGTACTACGATGTACGAAACGTCATTGAGGTATGTTTAACATCTTTATACCGAAATACTTTTGGATTTGTAAACCAGAACTTTTGTAAATAATTAACGGGAACTTGTTTAGCAAGTCTGGAACCTGACACTTAGAATGGCAAACTATGTTACTCTTGCAATATAAAAGAATTTAACCGAACCAAGGAAAATGAAGAAAAAGAATGGTCCGATTCAGAAGTTTCGTAATTCCGCTCATTATAGTGACCAAGCATTTTGTAATTTATTCCCTGTTCCCTATAATACTGGAGTGTCCATCACATTTGAGCTCATGATAACATGACCTGCTAGATAGAGCCAATTGAAGTGCTTGCTTGGAGCAGCTTAATGTGAACATTTGGCATTTGGGGATAAGCACAGTAGCAAATTAAGAAAACTAGCGGGAGACCCGCGCTTCGCGCGGGTCCCCGCTAGTTGAGTAAACGGGAGCGGTTAGTAAACGGGATTGGTTAGTAAACGGGACTGGTTAGTAAACATGGTAAACGGTGATTATAATTATGCTCTCTTGGTGTAGATTATTCATCCAGTAATAATCAGATGTTGATAATCATGTTAGCCCACATGTTAGCTCCTGTCATGTAGCCTATAGAAGCTAAACGTTTATTTAAATGAATATCCAGATCTGTGCATGATAATGTTGTTACTCACTCAATCCCCGTCACATTTATTTTGCAAATTCTGTCACCCAATGACCCCTTTTTTTCACCAGCTTACACCTAATTACCCCCTTTTTTAATAGAAATTTACACCAAATCTGCAAAAAGGCAAATTTTCACAAAACGTTGCTCAGAAAGTTATATTTTACGGTTAATGACACTTTTAGCGTTCTCACACATTTTCTTGGAGCCCCACTGAATGACCCCATTTTTGACCATAATCGCCTTCGATAGACCCCTAGGTCCGTATGCACAAAAGAGTTAGACCGGGTCTAAAGGTTGACCTGGTCTAAGTGGAATTTAGTACCATGAGAAAGGACATTTTCCTTTACATTTGCTTAAGTTATTTTGTATTATTTTTGAACGTTGCATTAAAATCTTTAGAATGTGCTAGCTACTCTAGGAAGGAATAAGAGTAAAGGACCATTCCTGGTGGAACTTAATTCCGGTTAGACCTGGTCTAACTTTAGACCCTGTCTCGCTCTTTTGTGCATACGGACCCTAGTGTCATACTCCGGTAGTTACAGGTACGATACTTTCATATTCGAGTGCCCTCCCCCCGGGTGCACCCTCCATCAGACACCCTCCCACGGTTGTTTGATGGGACCATTTATTAGTTTTTCAAACAAAACATCATGTACAACCAAATTTTAGGCTTAAACAGCTAAAAGTGATATCAAGCTAATGTATACAGATGCTTTTGAGTCATTTTCAACTTTAATTTCCCCTTGTTTACAACATTATTCACTTTCACAGCATGTTTTAAAGCTTTTTCAGATATAAAATGTATCTATTTATGACAAGATTGGTGGCGCTATTTAGATACTGGAAATTACTCTTTCAGGCTTTTAATACAAATAATTCATTTTATTTATTGATGAAATATGTTTATAAAATTTATTTGGTGCTTGTTTCACCTATTCCACCTGTTTTAATGGCAGTATTGATTACATACCCTTTGCAAATTAAGAAATATGATTTATGATAAATAGCGCCACCTATAGTTTGTATTTTCTTAATAATGAAGCCAATTCTATATACATCAAACAGCCGTCCCTCCGCGTATAGATAAGAAGTGCCACTTTGGGACATCCGATAACAATAATCAAACTCGCGAAATGGCTTCAATTGGGTCTTTATTTTGAATTCTTTAGAGTGCCTACTAAGGGGGCCACATCCCACTCCCCCCTCAGATACACTTACGTTTTAAACGATGATAACAACATTAGTGTCAAAATGGTACTTCAATTGAGCCTTTATTTTGATTTTCTTTTCAAATACTCAGCCCCCCCAGACAACCACTGCGTATGGATAAAGAGGTGTCCGTTTTGGCTTCTGTTTTGGACACCTGTACACTTTAAAGCAATGATAACAACAAAAACGGCCCCCGAAATGGCTTCAATTAGGCCTATGCCTTTATTTTGATCAAGTGTCCAATTCTGAGTGGACACAACCCCCCCCTCGGACAACCATCTGCAGCGAGCGACCTATCTACGGCGAGCGACCTATAAACCTAGACGCAAAACGTGTCAGGGTGTGTGACACGCCACTAATCACGCGCGTGCATTTGACGCGTTTTTGGTCATGACCTGAGCCGTAAGGTTATTGACCTCAACGGCCTAGCAACCTACCATTTTTTTTGTTATTTCCATAGTGATTGAATAGTTTTGCAAAAATGAACGTCAGATGGTTTAATGGCAATATGTACCCGATCAATGTACGAAAAAATCAGAGCTGAAAGTGAAAGCATCTCGGAGCCTGCTTCTGGACAAGATTTAGCGACTTCCTTTTATTTATATAGATACTGTACTGGGTAGTGGGATATTTTTTGTTTTTGTTTTTTTGTTGTTGTTTTTTTCCATTTTTATTCACCTGTACTTGGGCCTGGTGGAAAGGAAAATAGAACATACAGGGATGCTCCACCAGACCCCATCTTAATTACGGTAACCAAGATAGATACAAAGATACAATCAGAGTATGACAATGAGATTTTTAAAATACTGCCCCACTGGGTAGTGGGATCTGCTATGTTATTGCTTGTGATGTGAAGTTTGATGACATTTTCGATATCATTAAAATGATGAAAGGGGTTTTCTTTGGGAATTAAAATATAAAAAAGAGAATACACAGAAACTTGATTTTGCATTTTTTAGTATCTTTTGCAGTGTAAACTTGTGTGTGTGAATGCGTCCTCATTTTAACAATGAGCTAATTAATTATTCATGAGGTATCTTCAATGGGAACTTTGCATGAGAAATTAAGATGGGTGGATTTATTGTACAAACAAGATGGAAACATGAATTAATTGATAAGAATTTATGAAATAATATTTGTATGTTTGCACATGGTCTGAAATAATTGTTACTAATGGAAATAATATTTAATGTGATAATGATTTTTTGTTCGTAAAAATAATGTTATTTTTAGCTAATAGAATAAATCATTATTGCTAATGGAAAATGAAAGTTAATGTTTTCGGAACGATGTAAAACTTCACATCGCGGACATTAATGAAAGTTTTTCATTTACATATTTTTGAACAACTCAAGTTCAAACTTTACATCATTATAATATACATAAAACACAGATGTGATCCAATCTTAAGAAACTTTTGAAATAGTTATGGTTCATTTTGTTGTACTCTATCAATGGTAATTATGTATAACAGAAAGCATTGGTCGTGGTTCAAAAACAAAAGCTCCTTTATCAATCACAATACAGAACACAGCCGACATAATAAGACGATCTTTTATAATCAATTTCGGTAATTGTTTTTAAACCTGCTTTCTTTCATATTTGTATAGAGTTTATGTTCCAACACACGCCCAATGGGTTCATTGTGTTTGTTTGTAGGGACACAGAGAAATTATGCAATTATAATAAAACTCCCGGTTAAACGGTCAAGATAGGGTAGTAGGCCTAAGTGTGTTTGTCTTCCATTTTACCTCACTGTAATAATCATTATTTCAAAAGGAAAACCTTCCTGACATGTGAAAAATGTTTAAAACAAGTCTTCAGCACTCACTTTTTTGTTCCGTATATTTTGGAGAAACCCGTCTCTGTCATCAGCGGGTGGTACATTTGTAGCTGAACGTTGAATGGTTGATTCTCTGCCCGTTGTCCTAGGTATTTCCAGTAGAGAATCGTAAATTCTTGAGAATCCATAGCCCTCGCCCCTATTTGGAGCTATTTGGTTGGTTGGTCTCCTTCTGTATGTAAATAGCCTCCCTCACTTTGCGCTGAACATACTTGTCTTGCAGATGACAGTGACACCTCCTAGGTCATGTCAGTGTCCTGTATATCTGATGTGTTCTGCAATAGCTGAGGTGCTACTCATTGTTTTGGCGGTATGTTCTTTGAGTCTCTCACCAAAGATCCTTTAGGATCTTTGCTCTCACCCAGGGTCCTTTTGGTTTCACACACGTAAACTTTATTATACTCACCGCAAGGGATGCGATCATTACACCAGACTGATCTTCTATTTGAGTCTTATCTTTTGGTGCAACACGGTGGAGATTCCGTAACTGCCAAAAACTCTAATTCTTTTGGTAATCCTTGGACATCTGGGATACCAACAAAAGATTTACTCGTTGTTGTTTTTTGTTTTGTTTTTGTTTTTGTTTTTGTTTTTGTTTTTGTTTTTGTTTTTGTTTTTGTTTTTGTTTTTGTTGTTTTGAGTTTTGTTGAGTCTCATAATGCAGATCTTGTTGGAATCTTGACGTTTTCTCGTCGCTCAACAAATCATTATCTTCGCTTTCATATGTATCAGTGTCCAAGACAACGGTAATTTTTACTTTGTAGGCAGGAAGGATAATAATTAGTAACCAGAGTTCGTAGTATCTGATTCAAGAAAATGCACTTACTGTGTACGTTTCAACAACCACTGTTGTCTTTGTCAACACTTGATGAGGAGTGACTGCAATCTACTGACAACCAACGCTAGAGGGATTTCCAGCGTGATTTTTTGGGTTGCCAGTTGGTTTTCCTTTTGAGGATTTTTTAGATCCCTGTTGCAGGAACTCATCAAAAATGTGAGTAAGCTGGTACTGCCCCTCGTCTCTGTTCATAGTTGTACGCCCCTCTTTCTAATTTCCACAGCTTCTTTGATCCAGCGCTTATATCTATCTTGCTCTGTGCCAATGACCTCAGCTTCCCCCCACCCAATTACACTCCTCATCAAGTGTTGACAAAGACAACAGTGGTTGTTGAAACGTACACAGTAAGTGCATTTTCTTGGATCAGATACTACGAACTCTGGTCACTAGTTTACTCTACCGATCCTGATGAATTTGTTCAATCAAGGATAATAATGTTTTGATCTTTCTTTAAGGAAAAGCGCTTGTCTTTCTTTGTATGTAACATTGCTATTGGGGGATTGAGTTCCTTAAAATGGAGATCACTTTAGATCTTAATTTCTATTCCTATATGATTCTCTACTCGAAATACCTAGGACTCCAAAAAGTCCAGATTGGGTAGAGGATAAGCCAGTCAACAGTCAGCTACCACCTGATGACGAAGAAGGGTTTCTCCGAAAAATAATACAGAACAAAAAAGTCATACTGCAGTTACTGTCCGTTTTCCTATACACAATACACAGTGCTCTTACCATTGACGCGTGACCTCTACAAATAGCGTACGTTAGAAGTATGGGGATTTGCCTAGTTAACGTCGCTGTGTGAAAAATAACCGGCCAATATTAAAAGTATTCTTCTAAAATTCTAGAAAATATAGTTTTGTAACATGTCCTAAATTTTTAGCTAATTTAGATGTTTGGAAATATTCGTACTTTGGTGTTTTAGTGTATGTTATAGGTAATAGTACATTGCCTAGTTAACGTCGCTGTGTGAAAAATAACCGGCCAATATTAAAAGTACTCTTCTAAAATTCTAGAAAATATAGTTTTGTAACATGTCCTAAATTTTTAGCTAATTTAGATGTTTGGAAATATTCGTACTTTGGTGTTTTAGGAAGGATATGTAAACGACAGATAACATCAAAAAATATGAAGAAATTATTTCCAAACCGTGTTAAGTCAACAATCATTATGTTGCTCATTTTCAAGAATATTGGTTAACAAAAAGCAGACCATTGTCTCATTTCGTGAACAAAGGTCTACATACCATTGTTTCCTTGCGTTTCCTTTATAATCGGTTACCCAACTGAAGCTATAATACCAGCTCATTGCGATACCGCACATATAAAACAGACACATGTGCACAACCAGAGAAGATCTGATTTAATCAGTTGAGCTGTTTTCAATGAGTGTTATCTTGGTTTAATAGCTTTTAATGGGGTTAAGTCCTGCAAAGGTCGTGGTGAATTCTACTGTAGACATGACTGCATCATGTGAGTGTTTTAGACTTATTTTAACCATTTTACATAATGTCTTCTACCAGCACATGTCAAACATTCATTCCAGACTTCCTGCCATATATTATTTATAACGAAAGAATAACCAAATTAATTTATTTTGATGGCAGCGTGAACATGATTATCTCACTTTGTCACGTTTGTTGCACAGACCAAATTGGTAGTCCATATCTAAACCATACACTGTCAGAACAGTCGGGTAAATCTACTTATTCTCGACTTCAGTTTACCCACAGACTGGTTTACCCAAAAATAGCCTAACATTTTTTATATTACCCAACATAAGAGTAATATTTTGTTATTATATTTTGTCACATTTGTGCCTTTAAAAGCTTTCATTTACAGAAATAAAATTGATAAAATTATATGCTTTTATCTGAAATTATTTAATAAAGAAACCTGCATTCACGAACTTAGTCGATCATGAAAACCTTGAATTTAGATTAGATACAACAATATTGAAATAAATCGAAGTATAATTGGTGCGGAGTAAAAAAGAAGCGACTATTTTTTTACAGATTCACGTGTGAAAATAAGGAGCTAATGGATATTCCACCGTTCTATCCAGACGAGCGGCGTGACTTTTTCGTATTTTAACACCTTTTCTTATTATTCCACGTGTATCACATCATAGATCAACGGCGGACAGAGAGTAATAAATAGACCATTTTGAGAAGAATGTAACATTCAATAAGATAATTAAAGAGTTTGTGGGTAGATATTTATTATGCAGATTCTGATTGATACCTGTAGCTTGTCATGAGACAATCCCTTCAATTTGTATCCATTTTTAAAATTAAGAAGGTAGAGTTTCAAAAATGACACTGACATGGCTTTTCTTTCCGTGCAACACAGCAGATATAATGTTTTTCTTTCTTTCTTTCTTTTTCTTTCTTTTCCTCGCACTTCTTTTCTTTGTTTCCTTGCTTGCTTTCTTTCGTTTCCCCTTTTTTTTCGTTCATTCAATCAATTATTTGTTTTATTCTTTCCTTTTTGGTTATTTCCTTTATTTCCTAAAATTCAAGTGAAAATCCCGCCTAATAAGGAAATATAACGAATTAAATAATAAATTCCGTTTACTACAGTTACGCTCGTATATAATTCGTCATGTGCGTACAAGGAAGTCGTAAGTGCAATAGTTGCCTTTTGCCGTTTATAATATGTAGCCTTAAGGGTAGAGACTATAGAAATTTTTACCAAAGGAACATATTCTTGTTTATACCATGATATTGTTGTATCTCAATACTATCACAACTTCAGCTGTGTAACTTACCTAAAAAGTGGTTCTTTTAATTAAAAATGCAATAAATAAAGTCACTCTGCGCTTTTAGTACTGACCAGACTATAATAATATTTTTAAATCACTCTGCGATTTTAGTACTGACCAGACTATAGTAATAATATTATGCAATACTAGCAGCTATTAATCATGCTTCAGTGGGCAAGTACTTCTAACTTTAAATGTTATTGAAATTTGTCTTGTCCGGGGGGACTTCCATATAGCTCAGTGGCGTTATTTTCTATAGGGTCTATGGTGAATATGACTGATGCGTAGTAGGCCTACATGTATGTAGGGTTGTAAAAAGCCTGTTCAGTGATTTCATCCGGAGAATGTAGAAATCCATGAATCAGCAAAATTTAGATTTTAGCACCTTGTCCAGTATCTTTGTTAGTTTCGATGTGCAAACCTTAAGCCCTGTATTAAAGACAAAGTAGGTTATTTTACATGAATCTGTAATTTCTCTACTTAGTAGAGAAATCAGCTATTATTATTATTTAATATCGGTATTTTATTTTACACATATCGTGGCCAAACGGCCAAATTACATGTAAAATTACAATTTGAACATACAGATAAATATTAAACACTTTAAGAAAACTTTTAAAAGACATCAAAAATTGCATCTATAGGGAAAAAAGTATTAGATCAGAAAAGCACTCGGTCATATTATTGCACGCAAAATATTAATTTAACCAAAATACTATTGCACTATGAAAAACATCAAAATATACTCAAATCCAAAAAAATCATGCATATGCGTAGATCCTGGGGGATGGGGGATTTATCCCCCCCTAATATTTTGCCAGGGATGGTCCATACATACATCCCCCCATGTCGATGCCTGATAATGGGTTTCTGATCAAATTAACCTCATATTTGCCCATTTTAGCCCCAAAAGTGCAAATTTTCACGCGCTTCGCGCGCATTTATTCTACTTTTACACCATATTTCATCAGTTTAGCTTCAAAATAACAAACTTTTTCGAGCACTTAGCGCGCAATTGTACCATAATTGCCATATATTGTCGCTCGATTGACTATACTTCAATTTTTTCCAACTCCATTCCCCCATGTCAAAAAGAAATCTACGCCACTGATTAAATATGTCAAACATAATATAACAGTTGTACCAGACTATAAAAAGCAATCATGGCATTGGCAATAATGAAGAACAATCCCAAGAGGAGATTTAAAAGATTAAAAAAATATGGAACGGGGCTATAATTTTATCAATATTATACTGCTTTCCTCGGTTCTTGACAAAACGTTTTAAAATATCTAATGACAATTTTAATGATTTATCCTTCACTTAGGCATTTTATATAGAATTTAAATTTGTTTTACCATTTTATACTTTCTCTGGGATCAATGAATAGCCCTTAAATTAAGACCCCCCTTTCGCTATCACCCAGCACATGGTTTGTCAGTCTCCCCCCCCCTACACACACACACACACACACTTGTTTCCCATTGGATCTATCGTCATCATGATTTAGACGCTTTTATTGTTTCATTGACAACTTTTATTATATTTATCACTGATAATGTTGCCAAAAAGTCTTTTGAAATTAGTACGCGTCATTAGTAGATCTCATATAATATAATGAAGTGCTCCCCCGATAGCAAAATAATGACAGGCGTGTGCTTAGTTTTGACATGTAAGAATACAAAATGATTTCCTGAGTTATTAATGGGGAGTTATAAGCTCCATTGCAAAGTGAAAGCAGAGCGAGGTGTGTGGATGTGGGGGGGCATGTGTTGTGTTTATGGCCCGGGGTTTATATTATTAGGGCAAGCATCGAAATAAGCAGATCTGGACCAGGAACCACACATTTGGAAAAAGCGGTTCCTGGTCCTGTGATTATCTAGTGAACCAGGAGGCATTTTTAAAGAGCTATGAGTCATTTAATTTTTAATTGTACATGTTACATACAAAACCGATTTAACTAACAGGCTCTACTTGAAGAAAAAAAGAGGAGCCTGGTTTTAGTGTGGACCAGGAGCCAAAATGTTATGACCATTGGCTCCTGGGTGCCTGCTTATTTCGAGGCTTGGGGAGGGGTGGGTTAGGCAATTAACAGCTGCCTGATATCATTCAACATTTCTGATACTGTTACGGCTTGAAATTTAAAGGCAGCGGGACTTTCGGATGCTCTCAGGAACAACTTTTACCACCTGATGAACAATCTCAAATGCTCTAATTTGCACCAACATGACAGTATAGATTAGGCCCATGAAAGTCAATTCCGAGTTTATCGTTACTTTTTTCAGGTTGGTGAGGTGACTTTTTTTCTTTTTCATTTTTCATTATTTCATCAGAGTTCATTATTGACCTAAAATGCGTGTTGATTTGAAGCCAAACTCATACATGTGATTTATAAACATGTTTTTTTTTTTTTTATATGGGTAAGGACTAGAAAAATTAGAAAAGAGCCTGGTTTCATGCTTCCAAGTTATGAATATATGTTTTACAAACAAAAATATATGTTTCCAATTGCTAAAACTGGTGAAAACACTGATACTTTGAAAATAATGAATTATTTTGGCATTTTTGAAAATTTGATGCGGGTATTTTTGGTTTCCAAAAAGTGACACGGGCGGGGGACGATAAACTCGGAATCGACTTTCACGCGCCTTATAGGAAATATATTCTATCAGTTAATGGTTTTATATAAAAACAGGGAAAATCTGTTCCAACTGACCAGCGGGGAACCAAAGGATGGATCCAAAAGGATACAGCAGTGTCACACTAGCAATGGATAAAATTAAAACAGGGAAAATATGACACAACATCCAATGGGGGAGTAACATAAGACATATAAACAAAGTTAAAAACCCGACGTTTCGAAAAGACAACACTTTTCTTTCTCAAGGGATATAGTTTATTATTTCGGTTTACCAAAAATAAAGAAATAATATCAGCAATAACTGTAAAAAATGGTTTATGTCCATCTGAAGCCAAAATAATAGGATGAATTAAAAAATAAAACGCACTATACTAATATACTATATCTTGGAGCTGTGCATAGCGATAAACTAAACCAACAAATATAATAGAAAACAACAAGAAATAATACAGTTATATAGAAAACAGTCCCAGTACATAACTCACCGATAAATTACTCTCTTATTCATTTCACATTCATTTATCTAATGTGAATTACAATGTGACGCTTATTATACGCAAGACTGAGTCCAGCTGTTACAAATTTGATAACTCAATTCAAAACTTCTGAACACAGTACATTAGGATCAAGGGCGTTGGTTCGAATCAATTGTTTGAAATCAATCAATGTGAGAAAGAATTGGGATTCCAATGCGCTCAATGCAGAGTGACTTGTATTCTGTCAGAACTGTCAACGCAAGCTATATAGTGCTGTGGTATTTTAAAGTGACTTGGAGGTGTTGTTCTGTAATAGGAATATTTTCGCCATTTTATGGAGGAGAAAAGTGCAAAAGACATTGCAAATAACGACGATCAAGGATTCTAATATATACATAGCCGAACCGGAATAGGTATGTAAACTACATACGACGTTTGAAGTAAATTCTTAATGTTCTTCATAGCAAGAACATATAAAACATTGTAAAAAAATGCAACTTCTTACAAAAACGCTATATTCTCCGATAGTCCATATTTGCATGACTTCGGCGAACACTTTTGGTTCTCGTTTAAATTCTACCAATAGCACAGTCGATCTAATGTTATCTGCGGTTAGAGGACAGTTTAGAGAACTCTTTTTGCTGGTTGTTTGGTTTAAAATCCTGATATTTTTTTAAATATCGGGATTCAAGCAGGCGATCCGTATGGTATGAAAAAGACGTTGCAAATTGAAAATGAAAGAGCTTATAAATTAAAATCACGGACATTTAGCTCAACAATAGGCATCTACATTCCAAGCGGAAACGCTTTTCAGAAACATACCCCACTTTTTTCAGCAATCGCTGAAACCTAAATATGCAATTCCAGGCGATTTGTAAAAAATAGCGTCAGCATATTTTACTATGAATTTGGGACACCGAAACAAATGCTTGCATTGGTGCCAGACCTATTATAATGATACGATAATTAGGCCCCCAATAATGGCTTTCATTTTAACCGTTATTTATTAAACTGAGATTTTTACTTTTTGAGAAATTAATGAATTTATCGAAAAACCTTTCGGAGAACGCTACTTTAATGAACCCATCCCTTAAGGTGTCCTTTCTGGAGGTAGTGGGACATGAGATGCTCGCGAGACCAACTTTGATCATGTGGCGATGTGCTCTGAGTGATTTAATTTTATTATTTATCTTTGTTTACAAATTTAGTGTTATTTCAAGAGTGATGGAATTTTGGGAATTCCCTGTCATTCATCAAGTTGATCATAAACAAATTGAATCACTTCTAATTTTGTATATTTGGGATTTCTATTCTAGCATTGTGTTGCACAATTGGGGAAATCCCAAAGATTGTAAAGTGAATATGACATCATGTTGGGAAAAACCAACAGGAAGTGATGTAATGTGAAAGATTAATGTTTATAAATATTCTTGGGAATTTCCCAGATTACATCATATGTTGTGAAGATGTGAATGAAGTAATTGGCTGTGAATGGAATAGGATTTTAAAATGCTTGGTAGGTAAGAAACATGTTAACACAATTCGACATAGTTCAGTGTTGTTGTGGACTAGCTAGCGTGCGTACAGTCCATTTCCTTCAAAGAAAGAAAATTGCGAATCAGAAATATTTTATGTAGTCAATGTACTACTATTTAGCCAGTGATATCGGAGAAGATCTAGAGCACGTCAAAGTGCGTACCTCTTCCAAGAAAGGAATATGTTCTTCTGTCGACTTGCCGAAGTCTGGTTTATGAAACAACACATCTATCAATGTAAGTGGAAACACGGACAACAGCAATGTAATGTAGGCCTGTTTTCCATTAAAAATTGTTTGAAAGGAGAAAATAGCACCATTTTGGAGATAGCCAACTATGCGGGGATTTTATGCAAAGGATATTAAAAAAAAGTGGACTTCGCTGTCAAGGACAAGTGAATTAGGATATACATCAAGAACATTGAGAAATTGAACTTTACAATCAAACAAGAAGAAGTAACTTTGCTATTTAGATTATATTTATATGTATGATTGATTGTATGTGTTTGTTGGCTCACTAAAGTATTGTTAAACCATACTTTTCTTTTGTTTAAAAGACTCAGATATTGTTAACTTAATTAAACGGTGTGTTTTGGTGCATTCTGAAGTGAATTTGGGAAAAGGGTGTTCTTTGCCTTCAGTCATTAACGACTCGTAACAATGTGGTGAACAATGTCAAACTCAATGCGGTAATGAGATTAATATTTTTGTCAAGTTTTTGGATTCCTCTGCAAATGTAATTTCAAAATTTAACATGATACAACTTTCTTGCATTCCCACGACGACTTATAATGTCAAGGTTACTAAGTAGGAACTGTTATTTTTGTTGCCATTGTCTTATACAAAATCGATGATCCATTTAAAATACACCTTATATATCATTATGTGACCATCCACCATCCATGACGAACCCTGAATGTAAGAAGAAAATGAAAGTCGGAAAAATATTGGCTGCTTTTCAAATTTACCTGAATTCACTATTCCAACATTGATCTCGCATCAAATGAGTCTGTGACGGATGAAGGTACGGCAGACAAATGTATCCAGGATGGTTGGAATCCACACCTCTTCTCTTCTTGATTGGTCTTCCAACAGTATCAGGCTATCAGCCTTTGATTTAATGAATAATCTGGCATTCCTGAATACTATTTTCACAGTGCGTCGTAGGAGGAACGATTTAAAATGTCTATCTAGCAAGTCTGTCCGTGGCTGATAGTGGGTTTCTTCTTATTGTAACCTGCTTATACTTGTCTCTTTGAGAATGGAGTATTGTAACTTGTCCAATCGAATGTGCTCTTAATCGTATGTGTGGTACGCTGCGATTACCTGTCTATTGATTATTACTTCATGGGAACGATATTTAGCTGTTTGTAAACCACTGCGTCATTTAAAGGCGAAAGCAAAAGGAAAAATCTCGTACAGTTAAACTGATTGTTAGTGCCTGGATTACTGGAGTGATGACATGATTCTTCTAATGCCTTTTTGTATCGTCAAATACAACATGCATGTTCTGCTTACTTTGTCCAACGGGACAAAAATATAGGTCATTACCAAAATCCTACCAATTAAGTATCCCGGTCAAATCATAGATTCAGTTCACTATCTATGGTCAAATAGAATAAATATACAGTAACAAATCGTTTAGCTAAATTCCTAATTTCCAATTGAAGCTTGATGGGCCTGTGGTGGAAAACAGAACAAATTTTGAACAAAGCTTTTAATAACTAGGTTCATGGAATAAAACGATGGCTTGACCACTGATCTGGCTACTGTGTGCTGCAGACGTAATGATTTGAGAAGCGTTCTGCAACAATGTAAGGCACTCTTAATAGCCTTGACTTGGTTTTTTGGGCTGATAACTTAATTGCACATTTTTTCGAATCATTGTTACAAACACGAGTTGGTTTGACTTTTGTTGTTTAAATTTCGTGCTCCATTTGGTGGGAATAACCGATTTAGAAAGTCTACATATGAACGTGATGTTGGCATGGTTAATATAAAAATCTACACTGGTTGGAAAACAATCATAATGTAGCCACAAGATACTGGCTGTAATTAAGAGGCTGGATGCTGACATCCAAACTGGTTCATCAGTATGAACTCCTGTAGGCCTACTTGTGTACTTCCCAGGGGCGCGGCAAGCGGGTGGACAGGGTGGACGAAGTACATGGGCCCCGAGGGTTCAGGAGCCCCGAGCAAAAGCACAAATGAAATAAGGGGTTCAGCTTGAGGTTCGAAAGGGTTCGGAAAGCAGAACCTTCATGACTGAAATTGTAACACTTACCATACTTTCACTTTATTATAATTATGTAAGTGCAACACTAAAGCGGTGGGTGGTTTGTCCTATTGTAAGATCTTGATGGGCCTCTGTAAGATTCGCCATACTGAGGCAGTTTAATAAAATTATGTACGCCAAAATGGTACTCTTCAAATTTAACATTTCCACAATATTAGTAGCATTAGTACTATAGTAGCATGAGGCCCCTAGTGTGTCGGGAAATCATGATTGTGTTGCCATGTTCAAAATAATTAAAGAAAAAACGATTTAATAAATTGCCCTATCAGGTGTGGGTTGAGCATAAAAATCTATGAAAGTGTGGGTTGTGCATAAAAATGGTGGAAATGGTCCATTTTTGGCCAAATGACCAAAATCACTAAAAACGTGCATTTTAGGCCTAGGGGCCCTACCTGTGAACAGGGCTGGAAAAAAAAATTTCCCTGGAAGATGATCAAAATTTCCCTTCAAAAAAACAAATTTCCCTCCAAATTCTTATGCAGGGTCTATTTCTTTATTTAAGGACCTTAATCTCCAAACTTCCAAATTTCCCAGGAAGGAGCTTCCCACTTTCCACATTTTTTCCAGGCCTGCCTGTGAATTCCAAAAGTTAATAGGCCTACTCATATAGGTCAAAAACCATAGGTCACAGAAAAATGTTGTGATTGACTTTATGATCCAGACATCCATCTTAAAGGCCCATTCAGTGATTTGCTCATCCGGATGATAGTAAAAATCATCCAAATTCAGATTTTGGTACCTTTGTCATTGTCATGATAGATGTGCTAACTAGCCTGCGAATGGTTCAGCCGAAAGCCGTGTTTTTTTTTAATATTTAAGAAAAAATAAGACATTTTACACGAATCTGTAATTTACATACTGACAGTATCTAAATTAGCTAGGCCTGTATTTGAATGGGGCTTCAACTTCGTCAGTACTGCCGTTTTCTTCGTGTTTTGCCAAATTTGTCATTTCAAAAATAGCCTACCAAATGACAATTTGATTGTCTTATCCTTCACTTTTAAAATATTGTAATGATTTACTCAGGGTGTGGTATATGGATGATGCGTGATTTCCTGATAAATAACTCAGAGAACTGAAAACATGGAGCAAAACGACAATGGAAGTACAATCATAAAATAACACGATTTATTAATAAAACACGAATCCTAACCATACAGAGACTGCCGCTTATATTGAAAGTCATGTCTCTAAACAAATGGTCAAGCCGTCTTTGCACAGAAACAAATGCACGTGTTAACTCAACAAGCTCCAAATCATAAGTGAAGGTGCATCGGATGACTGGCCCATGCGCACGCTCATGGCACGCTCCTCTCACATGCCAGTCGACCCAGCAACAGCACCAACCAATCAGGGAACGGCGACGTAAAAGTGCACGTAAAGAGTGGACGCAAAAGTGCGTCGCAAAAAGGGTGAATGTAAAAGTGCGTCTACTTACATCGCCTCATCTCTACGTCCTCATTGCAGAAATGCGTCTACCTTCCGCTGCATTAAATGCATACCACAAATGCAAACGCATCCACAATGACGAGGAAGAGAAGTGATGGGACAATTAACATGCAATTAGCGTCAATTAATTAATAAAAGGAATAATTTGGGTTTCATTTATGAAAGTCCGAAAATACGCAAACAATCAGGAATGTGCGCCTTGTGCAAATACAGCAAGTAAACAAGTCAACAAACTCACCTGGGTCAATGTCCGTTCGTCAGTCGATGGCGATGCAAAATTGCATCGCCCAAGTCATTACATTTGATGAAAGTTTCATACACAAGAAAAAGGTAAAGCCTGAAAAAGATAGGGAGACACCCGTAGGCTCAGGGCATTTCACTCTCCCCACCTATAAAAAAAGATTTGTACTCAAATCTTGTACAATAAATCGAATTTCAAAGATGCATTTAAAAATTAATTTTTCCACAGAAACAAGTATAAATAAATTTACATTAAAAGCATTAATTTTGGTAGCTCACACAGTGGCCAAATGTAATTTAACATTTTATTTCATTTTAATCAAAAATACAGCGGCGGCAAAGCCCCGCAAATTTTCGTCTACTGATGCTAAATTTGTTACTGTCATTCAATTCAACATGTTCAAAGAAAGTGCATATCAAAACAACATAATGCTGAAAACATTGCAAGGAAACGGGCCTAAATTTGGGGTGCCTACAAATTTGGAATTTTCAATTAAAAATCTTAAAATTACGCCCTAAACTCAACCTAAAGGCCTAACGTTGAGTTGTGTCAAGTCAGCGGTGCCTAAAGATTTGGATAGGTGTAACTCGCTAGCTGTTGTTCACAGAAAAACAGATGAGACTTTGGATACAATTTCACGAACATGACAAAATTTTACGTGGACGCATAAATGCGTCTACTCGGGGAATGAAAACAACAACAGCCGGGCCTAAGGGGGAAAATACAACAATAATTAATTCAAAAGGGGAGCGAGTTACACTTACCCTACATACAACTTACACTACACGTCATAATTAATTTCAATCTAGTAAAATCCAGTCCGAAGAGTTCAAAAACATATAATAATCGGTGATCGTTGTCGTTGAACGTGGCATGCATGGCGATGCTAGCCTAGGGCTTCGACAGTCATGACAGTCAATGTTCGTTGCATGCATCGTGCATGCATGCAAATTCCCAACTTCAAGTTCATCGGTAGAAATACAAATCATTGTCCAAAGACGGTGAAAGATAGTTCAGCTTCAGGAGATTATATACAAATTCCACGGCACTTCGTCGATATATCATAGAGAAACAGCAAGCTACAAACAAGCTCACACCAGTAAGCTTGTAATTTAAAAAAAATCAGTTCCAAGTCATGCAAGTTCAATGGCAATTCTGCGTGTCCATTCATGTCCATGTATAAATAATGAATAGCAAATGTTCAAAATCCAATTCAAGTCGCAGAAACCATCATCACAGCAGCGTCAGCATTTACCACAGTCATTCAGGGTCTTGTAGCCTCGGTGCCCGCACTTTTGCGTCGACATTTGCGTCGACTTCTTCATCAAAAGTTGTTGTTTTCACGGCGACATGCAGCTGTTTCCATCAGATGTTGCAAACTCGCTCTGTGTCGCCAAATTTGGCGGTGCACGAGCTGTTCGCTTCCGGGTTGACATTACTGAAAATGCGTAATTTCGCATGTAGACAGCTTTTGGTGCCATTTTCTATAAACTTCATAGAAAACTTCAAAACTTCTTGTGCGTTTTGTTTATGCATGTAGGTTATTAAAACATCTTGATTTGGCTTCAACTTTTTAATTTCAAATTCACATCTCCTCGCTTGAATATACAACCAAACTTGCATTATCAATCAATTAAGTTCTCTTATAAAACTCGACCAGCAAGTTCAGAACTTTTTTAATCAATTAATTATACTGCATGATGCATGATGAGCATAACTGCATGACATAAAGAACATTTTTGGCCATTCGTCCTAGATGTCAATTTCAGCAAGTACCTGCGCAGGCTTTCTAAGTTCATCATAACAATCATATAGGCCACAACCCATATCAATACAAGTTTGTTGTCATCTTCAATCGTTTTCATTCAATCAAGCAACTTTGTGCGTTAAAGCCATCATCAATTTTCATATACATGCATAGGCACATCCACGCACATGAAGGGTCTTCAAAGACTTCAATTAAAACCCACAAAATGAATGGAGACATTTTATCTCCATTCTTCATGTTCTACAGCTGTCTTTCTTTATTTCTCACGGGAGGCCTATTTTTAGGCCTGTCAAACCCGGTTTCTTGTAATTTTCATGAGATCGACTTTTTTGGAGATCAATTTATTGTTTGTGCCATAACAATCTTTGTATATCATTGTATATAGGCCTACTTTTGTAACTTGCAGGCTACTGTGTAACGACACTATTTTTGCTAATTCAAATGCGACAGCTTCCTCTTCCTGCTCTGGAAGGGAGTGGTCCAGGATGGATCCATTTTGGATACAGTGTCGCAATTAGGCAAAAATGGCATAATGGCATCAATTATAAATTGACGTTCAAGCGGTAGTTCATCATTGTGATATCTACTTTTTGTGGGTTTTCTGGCATTTAACTCGCACTTTTTACTAATGCGTTTCACATCTGCAAGCCATTTCACCCACCAATACCGCTTGCCAATAATTTTCATTATTTTCTGGGTAGGCCTACCTTCAGAGTGTTCTTGGTGTTTATTTGTATCTTCAAACACCTTCATACGCAAATGCTGTGGAACTACAAGTTTCATTGAAACTTTGTCTCCACAGTCTGAGTCGCAGCGTTTGTAAAGAACACCATTGGCAATTTCCAATTGGTCCCAAAATGACCAATATGTTTTCAGAGTCAGGTTTTCTTGTGAAATGTCTTCCCATTTCGGGCGATCACAACCTGATTCTTTCCAAGACATAAATTGTTTCAGGACTTGGTCTTCCATTTGTTCTTTCCTCTGGTCTTTATCAGACCATAGATAGAACTCTTTACTGGTATCTTTGTCCTGGTCTTGACAATTTTGACTGTTGCACATGGATTCATCATGTTTCACATGATTTACATCAATGGATTTATCAGTGTCATCCATTTCTTTTGGTTCCTCTGCACTTGTCAGTTCATCAAGGCCATTGCAACTGAACTGCCAAAAATCTATAAGATTTTCAGGATCATTTTCACTCAGTTCTACTCGTTGCTTAGTCCCGTGAACATCGTGCATCAAGTTGTCATCATGACTGTATTGTAGGCCTACAGTCTTCATTTCTTCCACGTCCGTGTTTTCCTTGACCACGTTATTTTTAGGTATCACCATTTTCACGTTTGACACTCGTTTTGAGTTGTCATCACGATCATGTTCATCGGACGTGTTTGACAAAGTTGGAGATGTCGAGTTTATAGGCCTACTCATTTTGCAGTGTCTTTGGAAATGACCAACTTCTCCACATTTAAAACAGATCAGATCTTTTCTGTGTCTTTTGTTGTCATAGTTACCATGGTTACGGTGTTGGTTTTCGTAACTTTGGTCTTTACTTTGCACAGACTCGATCTTCTGGAGAATTACCCTGAGAATTTCCAGCAGGGATTTTAAGACTATTTGGTCCTTCGACATGAGCGAGTCAACTTGTTCAGATGACTCCAAAATGTCCGACTGTAGGTCTAGGCCTACTTCAAGATTGCTCACAGATCTGACGTATTGACATGACCTCTGATTTTCGGCCAATTTGAAGGCCTCACACTCGATAGCAACATCAAGTGCTTCATCCAGGGTCTTAGGCCTGGTTTGAAATATGCTCCATCTCATATCAGAGTCTAATGCGTCTAAGAATTGATCTTTAGCCAGAATGTCTTGCATACTCCTGGGTGCATTTGGGTATGCATATTTGGTTAATCTACGCAGATTTTGTGCCAGCTCTGGAAGTGACTCGCCCTTTTCACGGGTTCTGTTCTTTAATAGCGTCTTATTCAACTCTGCTTTATTTTCAGAGTTGAAACGCCTGTCCAGTGCGTTTATCAACGCTGGATAGTGATACCTGGAATGTTCTTCCAAATCACTCAGAACCGCAAGAGCAGCCCCTCTAAGGCTGGTAGCCAAAAATGCCGACATCATCAGGCCAAGCATTTAATTCACACACAATTTCAAAGTGTGCCAAATAATCCTGTAGCGGTGTTGAGCCGTCATATTCTGATGGCTTCATCAATGGTTTTGTCATTGATGTGCACCTCGTCTCATCAGGACTTACAGGCAACATCGTACATGTTTTGTACGGGTACGGCCTCCTCGTTTTACACAAGGGACTTTGTTGTGTGCTCCCTTCTGAATCAGAGAGGGGCGGCAGTTTCGCCGGTTCACTTTCAGACTCAAAGTCAAAATCAAAATCAGCTGTCCCTGTAGGTCTAGTAGGCCTACTACCACAAGCGTAGTCGCTCGTATACGAGACACTGTTACGGCTTTTTAATTCTTGCAGCCGGACTTTGGTCTGTTCCAGAAAATCACGCATATTTAATTCATCCTTACCTTGCCCTCTGGTTATACCAGTGGGTTCACTAACGATTTCAGAAGTCATATCGAAATCGCACCGCTGCTCACCAATGTAATGATTTACTCAGGGTGTGGTATATGGATGATGCGTGATTTCCTGATAAATAACTCAGAGAACTGAAAACATGGAGCAAAACGACAATGGAAGTACAATCATAAAATAACACGATTTATTAATAAAACACGAATCCTAACCATACAGAGACTGCCGCTTATATTGAAAGTCATGTCTCTAAACAAATGGTCAAGCCGTCTTTGCACAGAAACAAATGCACGTGTTAACTCAACAAGCTCCAAATCATAAGTGAAGGTGCATCGGATGACTGGCCCATGCGCACGCTCATGGCACGCTCCTCTCACATGCCAGTCGACCCAGCAACAGCACCAACCAATCAGGGAACGGCGACGTAAAAGTGCACGTAAAGAGTGGACGCAAAAGTGCGTCGCAAAAAGGGTGAATGTAAAAGTGCGTCTACTTACATCGCCTCATCTCTACGTCCTCATTGCAGAAATGCGTCTACCTTCCGCTGCATTAAATGCATACCACAAATGCAAACGCATCCACAATGACGAGGAAGAGAAGTGATGGGACAATTAACATGCAATTAGCGTCAATTAATTAATAAAAGGAATAATTTGGGTTTCATTTATGAAAGTCCGAAAATACGCAAACAATCAGGAATGTGCGCCTTGTGCAAATACAGCAAGTAAACAAGTCAACAAACTCTCCTGGGTCAATGTCCGTTCGTCAGTCGATGGCGATGCAAAATTGCATCGCCCAAGTCATTACATTTGATGAAAGTTTCATACACAAGAAAAAGGTAAAGCCTGAAAAAGATAGGGAGACACCCGTAGGCTCAGGGCATTTCAATATAAACAATTTTAATTTTTTTACACTTGCACTGGGATCACTGAATGCATGGGACTTTAATAAATCGATACACTTTCCAAGACCTATATGTAATTTTTCAAAAAAGTTCCCATGTAAAAATAATATTTTTTGGTGAAAACTGAAAAATCACCAAAGAATGGCATTTTTACCCAAAAATTAAATTTGTCCATTTGAAACAATCTGTCCTACGAAATCGCTAAACAGAGCACCAGCCAGGCACCAGCTAACACTGGTCGTGCGTGATCACAGAGAGGCGCTGTTTAATGTTTACGGAAGTAGAAAGCAGGTAGAAAGTGTGTGTGAAAAATCACATGATGAACTGCGAAAGAAAATACGATGTAATTAAAACTGCCGAACACGTTGCATAAAACGTCTAATTAATATTGTGGACTTGGTGGTAAGTATCTAAAATAACTGAGCTTTCGCCAACATGAAAAGGCGACATACGATCAGGGGGCACTTAACACTTTCACTGAGCTGAGCTAATCATGGAAATGTAATGTCACAGCTACTGTAAGCTTTAATAACAGTAAAGTCTTCAGAATTCGACGTACAAAAGACTTCCAGCAAGGGGTAAGGCAGGCACGATCTAAAAAGCCGGTCAGTGTTACCTATATCTAAAGAATAGGTGCATAATACTCTACGAAGGCAATACAGGTGCGCATTCATGCATGCATGAGATGATAATTTCTAAGTCTATTCTGCCCGGTGTTGTCACGTCACTGCCTATTCAAAGGCGTACCACATGATCGTTCCCGAAGTCAAAAATACCCCCCTATTTTGCACGGTTTCAAAAACATTTTCAGCATTTGTTACCCCTATTTTGCACAAAAACAGGTACAAATTCGTCGGCTGTATTCCATAGTGGCGTATGGTGATTTTTGGTCATTTTTTTGAAAATTGGCACATATGTGACATGATCAAGGGGAATGAGTCGCATGTCGGCCCTGGTCGAAAATGAGTTTTACACATGTTTCTTAAGAGGACATTTAGAGCTTTTAGAAACTGAAAACTCCAAGTTGATACGACTTTTCATTGCGAAGTTACGTCAATTTATCAATAGCTGAAAACAATATAAAACAAAAGAATTTTAACACTTTCTTTGCCAATATCTCAAAGTCAATATTAGCGACATCCGACTCATTTCCCTTGATCGTGTCACATATGTTTTTAATGATGTTCTCTTTCATTTTTTTTATTTTTTATTAGTCATAATTAGCTAATTAATTAGTAATTAATTAATTAAATGTATGATATAGTTACAAAGTGACATTTTTGTATTCCATAGTGGCGATCGACCATACCCCACTTTTTATACACATTTTATAATTATGAAATATCGGCAAAAATGAAAAACATCGTATATCATAGTGGCGTACACGTATCGGACCTATACGCCACTATCAGGCCCGTGACGCAGGATTTTTTTGGGGGTGCTGATTTTGAAAAAGTGGACCTTTTTTCCAGGGGGGGCAATTTTGAGAAAAGTCGACTTTCTTCCCCAAATTTGGACCTTTTTTGACCAAAAAAGCGTAAAAAAACTGATTTTTTTTGCTCGCTACCCTCGCAAATTCTGCAATTTTGGGACTTTTTGTATACTTTTGCAAATTTGGGGAGGTGCGGTCTGAGTGAGTTGCTGAATATTAGGAAGGCACAAAAGTTTCACAAAAGTGAAAAAAAATAGGGTATATTTTTGTGAATCCTGAGCTCAGGATTCACAAAAATATACCCTATTTTTTTAATTTTGAGTACACCGTCGTCAAAAACAACCCTATTTTTTTAAATATCACGAACATAAAATGTTTCACAAACACAGTTTAAAAATAACACCTTTTTTCACGGAATTGGGAACGATCATGCGTACACATAGTCGATGTTCAGTGATAACACCTGGCTATTCTGTTAATTTCTACATGCACGCAGCTATTATTTAATTCTCTCTCACTTCAATGGACATGGTGAAAAGAAATGATGGCCATGGAGGTCGCCTCACTGGGTAAATGTTTAAAAAAAAATTAAACACCTTTCTACCAATAGCACCCTAGCTGAAATACAGACTCTTAAGTTAAGATAATAAATGTAAACCTGTACTTAAAGTCCCATTCAGTTATCCCATTGAAAGTGTTAAAATCAGTATATATCTGGGGGGGTGGTCCATACAATCACCCCCCCATGTTAATGCCGGAATATGTGAATATTCTGACCAAATTAGCCTCACATTTGCCCATTTTAGTCCCCAAAGTGCAAATTTTTGATTTTGCATCATACCGTAAAACTTCGTCTACAAGCATATAGTGTGTTTTTGATGATAGCTAAATTAATACGAGACAGCCGGAAATATGCCAATACAATAGCCAAAACAAAGCCCTCCAAACAGCCCAAATCAAAGCCCTCCAATTTCCCGCAATGACCTCAAAATAGATGATGCACAGTTATTATTGTCCTCTACATATGGATGGATCTTGCGATAATACAACTGATCATTTATTTGTCAATAACAAATATGTTGAGTCACCATCTGTCTGAATACTCTCGGAATCACCATGCGCATATTTTGGAGGTGGCTTTGCGTCCCCAGAAAAAAGCATGGGGCGGCGGAAGATGAAGGGGTGGCATGAAAAAGCACAGACAATTTAAAAACTAATATAACTATACCTTTTTAGTCGCCACCAAGGCCACAGCTTGAGACGGTTGGGGTTATGGGGGTATAACAACTTTATTTTTAATTAAAAATGTTTGCTCTAAGGAAAGCTAAAAATCGCTCTCCTATATCTGATTTAAGGAGAGAAGTAGAGAGTGATTGCTTTCACTCTCCTCAAAAGGCATTCCTTGTTTACAAATTTAGCATATTATTCCTTACACACAGAAACTTACTAGTACAGGGTCAGAATTTCGTTTCGCAGTGCGAGAATCAATCTTGATTCTATCAGAATAATTTTGCAGGAATCATTTGATTCTCGCAAATCAACTTAGAACTGTGTAACTACAAAAGTTTGAGGGAATCAACTTTTTTTTTGATTCACGCAAATCTGACCCTGTAGTACCTGTTTCTAAATCTTAATATTAATCCTTGTCTTTATTAATTTACCTCTAAGATTATGGAAGAACAGCTTGCGGCATACAGGGCTCGTAAAGCAAAAGAGCAGGCCCATCAAAACTCAGGCAAATCATCGTGGTTTGGTTCCAAATCGGTACCACAACCAAACATGCAAAATGACGAGATGTTGCGAGGAGAAGATACAGGTGCAGTGATAAGCTCCAGCAGCGAACCAGGCAGTGAGTCTTCAAGACAGGTATGGGATCAGTTTCAAACTGATAGAGGGAAATAGGATTCTTGATCAAAATTTGATCAAAACTAGTTGATGGTAAATGATGGGAGACAGTGTGGGGTAGCTCCTGTGGGGGAGGTTGTTCTTAGTGGAAAGATATGGGCATGTCCAGTATTTTCGGGGTGTATTTTCAGGCTCTTAGTCTTAGATATTAGTAAATTTATAAAACAAATTGGTTCAAAGAAGAGGGTACCTGTCTCAAAGAATGTTTTTCAAAAAGTGTTTATGTTTTTTAACATTTATTCTGATTCATCTGATTTGGGGTGGCACCAAAGCTGGTTGAGAGGGCTCCGACTGAGTTTGATCATGGGTACATAGGGGCATGTGAAAATGTTGATAAACATACAACAGATAGGAAATGTATCTGCTATAATTGTTTCAGTAAGACACAAAGACATTATGTTCTTTCGTTGTATTTATATTAAATATGCAGGTTTTGGGTGGCAACTTTTTCCCATGATGCACTGCATATTTTGGTGTCTCCCAGGTGCATTGTGTGGTAAATCGACCAAATTGAATTTAATGAGTACTTGCAATATCCAACTCATGTTTCATGATCATATGTCATAAAAAATAAAATGTGTTTTCTTTTTCTTCTTTTTCACCCAACTTGCAGGATTGTGGATACTTGAGGATACCAGCTAGCATCACCAATAGTCGCCTCGCTAATTTTATACGAAAGGACACATCATTACTCACCAACACCCTATTTCTCAAGATCATTCTATGGGTTGCACTCCTTGTATTCTTTGTCATAATTGAATTTGCTGCAGTATATATAGTTTTTACACTTTTCTATGTCATGTATGCCAATATGAGGAGTGGGAGGGAGACAAAAAGACCTGGAGAACTTAGTGCCTATTCCGTTTTCAATCCAAACTGTGAACGAATAGATGGAACACTAACTGCTGAACAATTTGAAAAAGAACTCCGACATGGGATTGGATCAACGTGATGCTTGGAAGAATAGAGATTATTGCCTTATTTATTTTTAGATAGACATGGGTATGGTATAAAACTTTTCAAGTTTTCTGAAGTTTGTTATGGATGACCCCGTTTACAATTCCGGGTCATCGACGTTAACGCAAATGCAGCTATTACGTCTGAACACAAATCTACATGAAAGACACGGTCAAGCGTTGGGTATGGCTTGTGCAAGAGATTGATATTTATATTGCGAAGACCACACGAAGACCAATTCAAATGTGCTGCAGATGACAAACATTTGCATTTTTCTTTCTTTTACTGTCATATTGTGAAGTGCCAAATAGTGGAAGCGTTAGTTTAATACCTTTAGAAAATATCTCTCTTCGATGACGATGACTCATGTTGATTTTGGCTAAATACCTTGTATTTTCACTCAAAAGGTATGTGATTCCGCTTGATTCATTGTGCACCAATTTGACCCCCCCCCCAGCTTACTAAATAAATACTGCGGTTTTCTGATCTTTTCCTATATTGATTTGAAAAGGTCTATTGTGGGTGTACTGGTTGAGACAGGGAACAGTCTTGTGAAAGGATGCTGTAATATGTTGACCATACTCACTGCTCACTTCACCCAGTGGCAATGGGGATCTGATAAGAGATCGTTAAAGTTGAGAGATTGCTGTACAAGATTGGAGACCTTGTGAAATCTAAATTATAATTTAACGGCAATATTTTGTTGGATAAAGGAGCTGTATAGTCACTTGAATTTAAAATGAAATAATGTTTAATAATTTTAATTTGTATACCTTGTAGGAGTTGCCACATTAAGAGTTGTTTTCATAATCACATTAATTGTGGTACAATCAGTTTAGTAATAAAGGTAATTTTATAAGCAATGGGCTATTCCAGTTGAAATCCATACACCTGTATGCAAAACATGACCTTAATCTTCCACACAGGGAGTGTTAATTTCAAATATTGTTAACTGAATGGGTGACTCCATTTGAAATCTACACTTTCTGTGTGGGAGAAGGATGTATCTTCCATAGGGGTGAATGGATTTCAGCTGGAAGAGCAAAATTGCATTGCTTATTTTAAAACAAAATTCTAGTCAATTTACAGACTATAATCTTTTCAAAATGCCATTCATTCCAATAAATGCAAGTCATCAAACACATCTTTTGATTAAATCTTTAAATCATGTTTAGTGGCTAACAATTTGCCATAGAAGTGATATAATAATCAGATTAACTACCATAGCAATAGGTTTAAACAATATTTGAATATTTTGTGCTGCACTTCAACCAGGTTGCACTCATCACCTGTGTATGTCTGCAATTATAGATTGAATACAATACTGCTCTATTCAAAGATACTAATCTGACAGGTGCAAGTGACCAGCATGATATGGTGCAATGCAGATGTGAAGTACTAGTGAAGTGAGATATATTCAAAAATTGTTTTAACCTATTGCTATGGTAGTTTATCTGATTAATTACATCACTTCTATGGTGAATGCAAGATTAGATTTAGGAGAGTTGGGACTCCATAATGTTGGATTGATGGTATACACAACCAAGCAAACACAAAAATGTTTTTAAAATGTTATAAACATGTTTGGGTTTTGTTCAAAACATTTTAAATATAAATATTGGGTTATATATTAAGGTGATGAACACATTTTAAAATGTTTTATATGGAAAAAACACTACAACAACATTTTTAAAATGTTGTCAAAATGTTATTGTAAATAATTTTTGCAAACATTTTTGCAATAATTATTTTGGTCAACACATAGATAACATTATGTTAGAATGTTTTGAAACAAGTTACCAAAATGTTTTATAAAATTATTAAAACGTTGTATACCCTGTATATAACGTTTTCTGCAAAATATTTTGCGTTTTCTAGGGAGGACCAAAATGGTGTCCCAGCTAGCAGTGTTTTGGGAAAAGGGGCTAGAGTTTCATACATGTAGGTTTGTCACAACTATGCAAATGAAGTCATATATATATATTGTCATGCATGAAATATGATGCTCTTTATTCCGTCTATAACAACGAATGACCTCTTTTGCAAGGTTGTGACAAACCCATGAAACGATAGCCGGAAAAGGCCTGAAATCAAAGATAATTAGTGTCTTAAAAATGAGCTCAAAAGGTTTGCGCATACAAAAAAGGGGAACCTATAATAGTGTGCATAGTTGATGTCCACATCACAAATATGTACATAATGACAGGTGCATGGGGAAATAATCCAGCAGTACACTATTTTACTCTGTAACACTAAACATGATGGACTATGGACTCTCCTATAGTAGAATGGAATGAACACAGCTGCTAAACAGTGTAAAAAATGTCTGCGTACACTGTAATGTATGCCACGCATGTGCGTAACCCAAAAGAAAGTAAATCCAAGTTATCCAACCATGCCAATCACTCGTGATTGATTAGTATTCTCATTATTGTATCCAAGGTCATGTGTTCATGTTGTATTATATGTGACATACGAGCACGGCCGGAATGCGTACAGCTGTTACAGTGTTGGCAGCCGTGTTCATTCAAATGAAATTTGTACCATAATCTAACCTCTTTGCCAGTGGCATGCCTCCCAACAAAAATGGCCATTTGTGAGCCCACCTGCAGACTGAGCGACTAGTCGTTGGGATTCTGTAAACTTACCGTGAAAATTATACCAAATGGATAAAAAGCAACCAAAAATAAACTTAATTTTATGGACTTTGAAATGAGTTCTGTTGAAAATCTAGCAAAATATGCCACATTTCTGGGGCCAACCTGTTGAGAGATTGGTCCTGAAGAATGTGAGGGAAAATTGTAAAAAGTTACACAATAGAGGCTTTCAATAATTTACTTGATTATTTGGTTTTCAAAAGAAAAAAGGGTCAATTGTCCCTAGGTGAGTGACAAAAGTGTATATTATACTATATCCATTATCATAAAATTTTATCTGCCAGTGTACAGGTAAATAGGAAGATATGTTGACTTTATGATAAGAGCTGTTTAAGTGCCAATTAAATGCTATCATTATAGTGATGTTCATCCTAGTGAACTGATAATGTAATTCCAGCGTTTTCTGTTGAAAATGTATAGGGCCTATTCCCATTTACCATAAATTCAGAGGTTCGATGTGATTCTGATAAATGGGCTAAATTTACCCAGAAAATTACATCATATATTCCATATATATGTGACATGATCTGGTCCATGAGGGCTAAAGGAGGCATTTTTAAAAATTAAGTTACTGTAATTATTACATTATACATACAATAGGCTATCATTTACTGAAAACACCAAAGGTCTAGCATACTTCTAAAGTTATGAAGTTTTTTGATGCCTCTATATAAATTCCCTTTCTTCCAATTTTATAAATTACCAGGAAAACATGGTGATTTATAAAAGTGGAAGAAAGGGAACTTATATATGAGTTATATAAAACAAATATTGAATGTTTTTATTCGTTCAATGGAAAGAATATTTCCATTTGGTGAACTATGAACTGTTCCATTCAACTCTGCAAAGCCTCGATGAATGGAACAGTCCATATTTCACCTCATTGAAATATTCTTACCATTGAACTCATAAACATTCAATATTTGTACATGTATACTAGATGTAAATCAATTGGTCAAGGGATCTATGGAGAGGGAGAGTGCACTCGCCTCAAAGGTAAAGACCAATATTAGTTGAAACTATCTATCTAAACTAACCATCATCCTGTCATCAATATCATCATCATGATTATTGTCATCATCATTTTCTTCCCTTTTTCAATGACACTGGATAATTTTCAGAATTATACCAGTCCAACAACAAAATTAGCGTCACAGACATACTGATCATAAATTATTATCTACCAAATGAATAATACATGACTTTACCCACCCACTACAGGTATATGCCTGTTTTTTGGATACCCTTGCTACTTGTTCTTGGTAGCGTAGATAGGGGTGGTGGCATCCGGGGGGATGAGGATACAGAACAGAATGGTGCCCTCTCCCTAATTGCTGAAACAAATGCACACTGTGCACAAAAGTTTGCACAAATACTAGTAAGATGACACTCAGGGCAAGTGCCCTCCTTGCCCCGTTATAGCTATGCTGCTCTTTAGGATTCTTATCAACTCCAAGCAATCATTCAATAGATAAAAGGGTCAATTAAGAATGCTATTCCTTCAAATTTGCTGAAATTCCATGCAAAACTTTTAAAATACTTTTAGAAGTCATTTTAGAGGGAAATATCATGTAATCAAAGTATTAAAAACTTGTGAATTTCCTACATCGAGCAACATTGGAATAATCTAATAAACCATCAACCAGTGAAACCAAATAGTTCTGTATGTTTGTTTTATTGCATGGTACTAGACTAAAATGCTATAGATTTTCATTTAAAGTGCAAAATTGAGTCATTGTTAACTGCTTGTTACGTATACAATCAGAACCAGAACAATACAGTGCTCCTGGAGCACAGCAAGAGTGCTCCTGGAACAAAAGAACACAGTGCTCCTGGAGCACAAGGGTTAACTTTCCTGGAGAAGTCCTCCAGGAGCTTTATGATCATTGGGGTTTAAAATGGAAAATTAAGATCAACACACACTTCTCCTGGAGCACATCAACGCACCGCGCCGTGCTCCTGTGGAGCACAAGAACACACCCTGCTCCTGGAGCATATAAGGGTTATTGCTCCACCCTCCGGGAGCTTTGTAAATGAATCCCTTGTTTTTTCACCTTCTCCCGTATGAATGTGGCGACATGTGGATCGAAACTGACGGAGCCTTTCTGGACAGTAGGCCTATGGCGCAAAACGGCAATACGAATTGACCGCGCGCTTAGAAAAAAATCGGCAATAGGCTGAATGCACAGATATAAAGAAATGTTAAAATGACCAAAATTTAAAATGGCATTTATAAAGCAGATATTATCAGGAACAAGAAGCTGAAAAAATAAAGAATTGAAAAACAAACAAAACATGGCCTGGCTGGTATAAAAAAATTTAAAAAACCCCCCAAAAAAAAAAAAATTGATGATTCAGTACGGCAAAAATTATCTTTTGTCTTATATAAACCAGCCGTAATTGCTATCTTCAGTAGATAGTCAAAATAATGATTATTGAAAAAATCGTTTAAGATAAAGAAAAATATACCGGTATATATACGAAAAGATGTCTTTAGCAGGTTCCACTGGACATTTTAATTATTTTCTTCGTAGGCACTAAATGCTATCTTCGGAAGATAGCAAGCAAAAAACATGAAAAATAATAATATTCCAAAAAACATTGCCTGACACGCGTTGTAGATGATGATTCAGTACGGCGAAAAACGTCAATACGAATTGACCGCGCGCTTAGAAATTAAATCGGCAATAGGCCGAATGCAAAGCTATAGGCCTAAAGAAATGTTAAAATGACGAACCTGACCAAAATTTTAAACGGCACAGTGATTTTCAGGAATGTGAAGGGGGAAAAATAAGAAACAAAAATGCATGGTTGGTATTTAAAAAACAACCAAAAAAAAAACAATGATGAATCAGTACGCAAGAAATTACCTTACATTGTCTTACATAAACCCGCCGTAATTGCTATCTTCAGTAGATAGTCAAAATAATAATCAAAAAAAAAATCATTAAAGATAAAGAAAAAAATATGTAGCCTATACGAAAAGATGTTTTAACAGATTCCGCTGGAGTTATGAATTATTTTTGTCGTTGGCCCTAAATGCTATCTTCAGAAGATAGCAAGCAATAAATATAAAAAATAATAATGTTCCAAAAAACATTGCCTAACACGCGTTGTAGATGATGATTCATCTGCAGTACGGCGCAAAACGGCAATACGAATTGACCGTGCGCTTAGAAAAAAATCGGCAATAGGCCGAATGCAAAGCTATGAAGAAATAATAAAATGACGAAGCTGACCATAATTTAAAACGGCACTTATTTAGCAGAGGTTTTCAGGAGGCCCATTCAGTGATTTGCTCATCCGGACGATCGTAAAAATCATCAAAATTCAGATTTTGGTACTTTTGTCATTGTCAAAGATGTGCTAACATAGCTGCGAGTGGTTCAGCCGAAAGCTGTGTATTTAAGACAAAATAAGACATTTTACACGAATCTGTCATTTAGCCTAGATAGGCTTACTGGCAGTAGGCCTACCGGTAGCCTATCTAATACCCTGTTTACATTGGGCAAAAGTCGTAATCGACTTAAGCCGTATTTTGAATTACGACCGCAAATTATTTCGTTTAGTGGGTGTTTACACTGCATCGGCTTAATTCGATTTCAAATTCGCATTCACGAATATCGAATTCGTTTGTTACCAATGGTAACGGCAGATAGGGCCTAAATACGAATTCAACAACGTGTTCGTTTACATTAGCAAAAAGTCGTAATTAATGACGACTTATTCGAATTCACTTGAAATGAATGATGATACAAATCATCATTGGAATTACGACTTTTGAATTACGATTAATTACGACTGTACCTGTTTACACGTATGATACGAATTAAGTCGATTACGACTTTAGTGAATTCGATTACGACTTTCGCCCAATGTAAACGGGGTATAGATTAGCTATTAGGCCTAGGCTACATGTAGGCCCTATTTGAATCGGGCTTCAACTTCGTCAGTAGTCTACTGCTGTTTTCTTCGTTTTTTGCCAAATTTGTCATTTCAAAAATACCAAATGACAATTTGAATGACTTTTTTTAGGCCTATCCTTCACTTTTAAGCAATTTATAAACAATTTTAATTTTTTACACTTGCGCTGAGATCACTGAATAGGTCTTTAAGGGGAAAATATAAATTGCTACCTTCAGTAGAATTGCTAGGCCCTATCTTCAGTAGATAGGCCTATTCAAAATAATAATCACAGAATAGGCCTAAGATAAAGAAAAATATATATACGAAAAGATCTTTTTAACAGATTCCGCTGGAGGTAGGCCCCCTAGGCCTATTTAATTATTTTCTTCGTAGGCCCTAAATGCTATCTTCAGAAGATAGCAAGCAAAAAACATTAAAAGTAATAAGGCCGTGTAAAATTAATAATTGGGTTCTCTTCCCTGCACTCCTCAATTTCTGGGATTTGTCAGATTTTTTTTTTTTTTTTTAGATTTTTCAATTTTTTAGACTTTGGAATGATTTATGAAATCTTCATACATAATAAATAAGTTTATTAGAGGACAAGCATCACTTCCAAGTCTTTTTTTTTTTTTTTAGTGGGTTTATCCCTCAGAATCTCACATTTTAAAAAAAAAAAAAATGGCTTACTCATCGTTTTCCTCGAGCACTGTTGGAGAAGACCGAAAACTACTGACAATGCTAATTTTACATTGAAAAAAAAAAAACAAAAAACACCTCCCTCCTCATCAATTCATGAAAATCCTCTGGACGAGAACCAAAACATTAATTTTATACGGCCTAATGTTCCAAAAACATTGCCTAACACGCGTTGTAGACGACACACGATGATTCAGTGCGGCGCAAAACGGCAATAAATGTTAAAATGACGAAGCTGACCAAAAACGGCACTTAGGCCTATAATAGCAGAGATTATCAGGAACATGAAGGAAAAAATGAGAAACAAAAATGCAAAACATGGCTGGTGATGAAGCGTCATCATGCCGCTTGCTTTTTTGCCACTGTAATATTAATCTTGAATCTACAGATTATTCTTGTATAGCAAGCCTTTATGGCCACGAATGAATCGTAGGTATCGTAGGTGCGGCAGATATCAAAATATATTGTTTCGGGATATTATTATCCCGTTTAGATAATAAGCCTTGTTTTGATCATTTACCGCATCAAGTATCAAATATCGCCCAACCCGACTTTGCCAGCATCCAAAAATCGCCGACTTGCTCGATTTTGAACTTGAAGTGAAAACAAGCCAGGCATGCACATGTTGAAAGCTTACTATATTATATAAAAAAGGTAAGCACTGATTTAGAATTGAAACTTATTAATTATTGCTGGCAGTGTTCGAAATAAGCACTTATCCTCTTGTTAACAGAGATGTACGGACCACTGCTATAATAGCACAGAGTACATTGGAGTATATCATGCTATACAATAAGGCCAAGTAAAAAATAAAACATGTTTCACGTCTGGGTTTTCGAAAAAAAGGAGGAAGAGGGGACTTTTTATTTTCTATTTTTATCGCAAAATTGGTGTAAATACCCATACTTAGAGCTGTTTTAGCGTATACAATAATGTCTGGAAAAAGGAGGAGGCCCTTTTTTATTTGTTGTTCTGAGAGTTTACCCCTCTAATGATCACAAAACCTTCTGAAAATGTTTCTTGTATCTTAACAAAGCTATAGAAAGCATTCCAACTTCCTAGACATATTTTTGAAAAGTTATAACTGAATTTCGAAAAATAAAAATAAATTTGAGGAAACCTCAAAAAAGGAAGTGGGAGGGGACGTGAAACATGTTTATTTTTTTATTTGGCCTAATAATAACATGATAATGCTGTGCTCTCCACTTGTTCAGCATGTCAACAAAGTTTCTGAATATTTTCCATCAACCATTTCACTTTGACTTTGTAGTGTCACCAGTTTAATCATCGTCATCTTCCCTGGCTTGATTGACAAAGATTATTTTGATTTACATTTTCAGAAAGGAAATGATGCAAGAAATCCAACTACCAACAGATTTCTGCAAAAAATATTTTAAAGAAAATCTTAAAATTTGATTTGAAGGTATAATACTGTATGCATGTATGTAGCCAGTTACTATCCCGGGTTACTGTAGTGTAGGGGTTCTTATTAAAAGTAAAGTTAATTTTTTTATTACTTCCGTGGTCCGCGCCGAAGACCAATGGGTCAACCGGCTTGTTGTCAAGTGCGTTGATCAGCCAATCAGTGTGATTGTTTATTGCTTCTGTGACTGTGTACGCTTGTCTACGCTTGGCGCACAGCTCGGACCACGGAAGTAATAAAAAATTAACTTCAGGTGCCACTAGGCAGGGGTAGCGCTAGGTTTTCATACAAGGGGTCAAAAATTTGAAATTTTGTGAAACAATGGATCCAAAACAATAGAAATAAAGGGTTCAAATGACCCCTTAGCAACCTCTGAATGATAATTTTGTGCGCCAAAAGCCACAAGAATGCGCCTATGACCCCATGGCGCAAGTTAGCGCTATTCATACATTTTAGGGCCTAATCACCTTTTTTTTCATTCTAAAGTAACAAGCATGACAAGACTGGACTATGTCATAGCTATCGGCCTATTGCACCTTTTGTAAGGCCTATTTTGAAAGCCTTTGTTAAACATACACCTTTTTGCAAAAAATTTTCACACTGCCCAATTTTGTGCAGTTTATGGTGTAAACATGATCCATGAAGTCTGTTTCTGATCATGCTGATTACTAGCTACATCATTGATGTTGCATAGTTGTGTACCTGACAATTGAATTACGTCATCAACACAACAGCACATCCATTGCCAAACAAAGTGCGTATAGCATCGCGTGACGCAGGTTTGAATAGCCTAGGTTCTTTTTACATGATTGGTGATCGGTCGGCTAGTGTGAAAGGTCTAAGTTGCAAAATGAATTATGCTGGTTTCATACTACCATGCAGCGTGCCGCTGAGCTGTGTGGCGCGCACGCATTGTAGGCAAACCTGCGCAATGTTGACAAGCATGATAAGGGCTAAGGTGCTTGTGAAGCATTTTGTGTGTTAGACTTTAGGTGTCATTGCCGGGGGCACTTCAATATGGAATGGATATAGGTGTAGGGCTGGCACTCTCGCACTAAGGGGCATTCGGTGAGAGCAAAATGTAAAAAATATGGGGTCATTGGGTGAGAACATGACTTTTTTTTAATGGAATCTTTGGGTGAGAGCCAAAAAAGCGCCACAAAAACCTCGAAAATCAAATTTCTAGTTCAAAATCGCTTCAAATTTCATTGTTTTTTCAAAATAAGTAACAAAATCAGTGATAAATGAAAGTTGCTGTTCAAATTGAACTTGTAAGGGTCTTTGGGTGACAGATCAAATGGAAAAATAGGGGGTCTTTGGGTGACAGAGCATGTGTTAAGTAAAAAATATGGGGTCTTTGGGTGACAGCGATGCTGAAAAAGGGGTCTTAACAGCCCTACATACGCGTCACCTCCAAAGTTGGAGTGCCCCCGGACGCATTGCCATTGATAATTCCGCCAGTGACCGCCACTATCGTACGCTTCGTGAGTTTCGCCTTGTCAACATTGTGGAGGTATGCTCTCTAGTTTAATTTGAACTTAAAGGTTTATATTTACTGGCAAACTATACTACTTTACTTGGCATTTCAATTGAATGAACAAAGCCTGACACGTAACAGTAATTGTGTACACTGAGCAATGTACGGCAGCGTATGCTACTGCGTACATAATGAGGAAGTGATTCCAACCATACCAACTCACTTGTGAATTGTGATTGGTAAGTATTTTAATTATTGTATTCAATGTTGTGCATTCACATTGTAGTTTGAAATACCCGATGATCACGGTTGGAGCGCATACATCTGTTTGTTTGTTTGTTCAATCGAAATTTCTAGTATACCGGTAGTAGCTTTGATTTTGGGTTTATTGTTTTAATTCCATAAATCGCATACTACCGTATAATAAATCGCAAGAGTGGAGTACCAGTATGTGAAGATCAGTCAAATAATTGACAAAATTGCCTGCTAGACCATCACCCAGATTTGATACTGTGTGGTACTGAATCATGGAATAGGCCTACTCCCGATTCCAGAAAAATACAGCACTAATTTTTTGGATTAAAAAAATATTATTCTGTTTTGTCGAATGAAACCGGTACCGGTAGCTAAATGAATCCTAATCATTTGATTAGTAATAAAGTCAAATTTGAATATTTGGTTAATTTTTGGAATTAATGTCCAAAAACATGCAATTTTAGGGGATTTTTTGTATGCTGTGACGCAAGTGACAATCATGGCAATCAAGCTCAAAGACTAATTCCGTGTGCATGTGTACGCCAGTGCCTTAAAAGCAATACAGGCATGATTGATTGATACCTTACATCTCTTTCCAATTAAAACAATTTCAGCTGAAATGATTCAATTTCAAAATTTTATGAATAATGCCTAATATGAACGCATCCATTTGTCCATGTTTCAGAAAATGAAGCAATCACTGGGTTGTATAGCTACAAAGTTTTATGTACTGGCAACAGTCATAAACAGTATAATGGTGTCATCAGCAGCCAACAATCACTTTGATCCATGTATATGGAAGGTCTCAGTTATATCCAGTAGCAGTATTGATTTGACTGAAGTTCCTTTACAGAATGACAGAAACCTTGTGTCACTTCAGAAAACACTGGAAAGATTGCAATTGAATAATCTGTCACCAGAAAAACAGGTGAGACAGTTTGTTGTTTTGGTAATTGTTAATTCAACTTTTGTTAACTTGGTGATTTTGTTTTGGTAATTGTTAATTCAACTTTTGTTAACTTGGTGATTTTGTTTTCTAAAATTAAAAACTAATTTAAGGCAATAAGAGACCAAAACAAATGTTTGTAATCTGCTGCAACCAACCCCAGTCTCACAAAACAGAAACAGTTGAAAGATTCCCAATCTTAAAAGTTCCCTAAAAGTTGGAAAATATCTCAATTTAGAGAATCTGATACACAAAATAAAGATTGCCTTCAGATCAGTCTAGTCTTCTATCAAGGCAGCACATAAACCACTTCTAGGGTCTGTGGTCAGCAGCATGAAACATTTTTGAAAAGTGTGGGGAGCAGTTAGCCTGAATGGCCAAAAAGAGGGTGAAAAGACAAAAACGTGGTTCATTTTGCTAAAGAGTTGGGGTGCCCCCATTCCCCAGGATTGACACCAATGATCAAAGTGTTGGTTGTTTTCCTGGGCCTCAAAGAAGAACAGATGATTAATTGGGTTTTTTTTTCCAACTGATTGAGTGTCCCAGGTTAAAGAAGAAATAAAACAAAATAATACAGTTTTCTTTCCCTGGATAAAATATGTGCTCTCTCACAGAATCCTTGTTTGTTGATAGTTTATATTGTTACAGTTTGACTTTTTGTATTTCCAGACCACATACTATTCTTACCCTTACTTCATCCACCTGAATATTCTCTGCAAAGACAAAATATCATCTCAGATGGCTCGCACACTGGTTGCCATGGGAGCACATCCACAAGTAACAATCACCCATAGACCTCTACACATTGATGGATGCCACAATGGAGGCAAGACCAAGTATACCATGATAGGAGCATTGGTTGATCTAAACAAAGACCAACACAGTCAGGAGGCATGCGATGGGATCTCATTGTGTCGTCCGTCGTGGGTGATACCATTAGTTATGGATGAGTGTTCAGTAATGATGCAGGTGAATGTGGATAGTGGATCTGTAAATCGACTTGTCTTGCCAACCAGGTATGGTAAAACTAATATCACACATGTATGTACATAATTGAACAAGGGAAAGTGAGAGTTCCTGGACCTGACCATCTCTAAGGGTACTCAATACCGGGACTCAATATGACACAGTATGTATGGGCAGGAACACCATTGAACCAGTCAGAGTGGGAATTCCTGGGCGTGACTCTCTCTTGGGAAGGTACACCATTGAAACAGAGAGAGTGGGACTTCCTGGGCCTGACTCTCTCTTGGGCAGGTACACCATTGAAACAGAGAGAGTGGGAATTACTGGGCCTGACTCTCTCTTGGGAAGGTACACCATTGAAACAGAGAGAGTGGGAATTTCTGGGTCTGACTCTCTCCTGGGCATGCAGAACACCATTGAAACCAGGGAGAGTGGGACTTCCTAGGCCTGACTCTCTTTTGGGAAGGTACACCATTGAAACAGAGAGAGGGTGAATTTCCGGGCCAGACTCTCTCTTTGGCAAGTACACCACTAAACCAGGGAGAGTGGGACTTCCTGGGCCAGAAGCTGTCAGAATATCTCGTGGGCAAGTGCACCATTGAACCAGAGAGATTGCTACTTCCTGGGACTGACTCTCTCTAGGGCAAGTACACCATATAAACAGATTACTCCAAGAGTATTTGATAAGGAGGGTCTGAAGTTATCTAATTTTAACAAATTGCCTTTTAGTTATACTTCTATAATAAATGAAAAGTATAAATTGTGAACTTCAAAAGTATTTATCATATTGATTTATTTTTGCCTTGGATATCTTTAAACATAGAACAAAATGCTGAAAATGTCCATTAATCATATGGTTTCTGAGACACAAAAGAAATTGATAATGTCTTATAATGTACCACATCTCACTGTTTAAAGGAGAAACAGTTAACTTTGCTGAAATTGGCCATTTTCTAGGTATTGTATATTGTATTTTTCCCTCCCATCTAGACATCTCCTAAATGCTGATGGATACAAAACAGCAATACCAAAGGAAAGCGGTACTAAATTTGGCAGCATATTAGGAACCCGTCTAGATGTAGCAGACTTGAATACATCTACCTTGCTGAATGACAAACCACACAGGATTATATGTATTCCTTCTGCTACTCCCACACTTGTTATTGGAGGAATTGGGCAAACTAACAAAGTCATTGTAACTGCTAAAGAATTTGAGGAGTTTGAAATTATCC
The DNA here is from genome assembly GCF_039555335.1 of Amphiura filiformis. NCBI lineage: Eukaryota > Metazoa > Echinodermata > Ophiuroidea > Amphilepidida > Amphiuridae > Amphiura > Amphiura filiformis. The sequence continues at coordinate 20,645,385 of NC_092632.1, read as the reverse complement.
AGGTATGTACTAGAATAAGAAGTCTATTTCAGACAGAGGCAACAGAACTCTATTCAACCAAACACAACATAGCACTGACTATATTAGCACAAGTAGTCAAATATAACAGAGAGAAAGAGACTGGGGGAGTTTGAGCCCCCCTCCCCCTCAGTCAGGACCCAAGCTCCCTTTGAGCCCCACCTCATCAGTGTTTACCCTCTCTGAAAATTGGGTGTGCCAAATGAAGCATTTCCCCCCAAATTGGCCCATTTATACAACGTTGCAAATTTGTGTTCGCCAAAAACAATTTTTGCTGGGCCAATTGCGACATACATCCGTTAAATAGACACTGCCCTCATGTGACAGTTAATACATGCAAGTGTCTAAGGTGAAGGTCCTGTTCACCCCTACAGAGTTCGGACACTTGTTACCCCTCAATCATGTCATTTAAAGTCATGCCGCTGCCCAGTGCCACCAAATGATTAAAACCCGGGGCTGGAAAAACTATGAACAGATAATGGTGATGGAGCTGGGAAGTGGTATCTGGTAATATAATAATTTGAAAAGGGGAAATTTCCTAGTGACCCTCATCATTTTTAGAATTTTAGATTTTTTTTAGTCCTGGATACGCTCCTATTAAAGTCCTGCACACTTCAAAGATGCACTAGAACAAAGCAAATTTAGGTGCTATAATGCAGCCTCACGTTAACCTCAAACCTGGTCACCAGGTGATGAAACTATAGGTGTTGAGTTGGGGGTTTACTTTCAAACTTCTTTTAGATGATTATTGATTACATGACTATTCAATCTGCAAAACAGCAAAATATTAGTTGTATTGTAAGTACCTACCAGACATTCAGAGTAGCTGATATCATTGCTTATCAAAATGTTTACTTATGTTTCTTTTCAGATGACCATACCTGCTACAACGATTACCTGCCAAAACTCGGACACCACAGTGACCACACAGCACATCAGGCGGGTAATCTCTCTTCCTGATCGCATCATCTTCAGCACATCTGCAGGTCTCTTTGAAATCTTTGGTTTCTATGGCTTTCTCAAAGATACCAGTGGTGCCTCATCACCAATTTATAGCACTCTTACACCAGTCCTTCCAGGTTACTGCATTCAAGAGGTTGTACTTACAACTCACACCTATACTGAGCATGTTGTTATATTAGCAATAGAGAGTCGGGCTGATAAAGAGGTGGTTTTGACAGCCACAATTCAAACAGGTAAGATAGGAGCATATCCAGAACTAAAAAAAATCTAATATTACCTGGGTCTGAGAGGCTGTCATTAGCTGTCAGCACCCAGAAATAAGCTAATTTTACATTATTTTTTATTTTGATGAGGGTCTAGTACCCCTGGATCGGCCTCAGTAAGGGTGTCCTTCCCTAAATCAGGAATATCTGAGTCACAATATATTTGACATGGTGTAGTGAATGAAAGAACCAAATTAAGTCCTGACACAATTGTAATACTAAAGTGGAAACATAAAGGAGGAAGCATCTGCTACTTTTGTTGTTGCACTTAGTATGATGAGCTAATTTGTTTAGGGATACTACACCCCTGTGGTAAATTTGTGACTATTTTGCATTTTCTCATAAAATGATAACACACTGGTAACAAAAGTTATGTATATTATTGGGGCAAGGAAAGCAATTACTACACTGAAATTTCAGTGACTCAAGACAAGCGGTTCAGTATATATGATAGGAAATAAGGTACATTCTAGCGGTACCTCATTTCGTATCATAAATAACGAACGCTTGTCTTGGGTCACTGAAATTCCAGTGTAGTAATTGGATTCCTTGCCCCTATAATATACATAACTTTTGTTACCACTGTGTTATTAGTTTTTGAAAAAATGCAAAATAGACACAAATTTAACGAGGGGTGTAGTACCCCCTTAAAACATGGTAATACTGTTTAAAGATTATTTCAATATTGGGAAAAATCACATTTTATGATGCTGTCACATTTGTTTTCATTCTTTGCCATGTTATAGGAAAACCATTGGTATTGAAAGAAGTATTGGACGGAAACCAAGACACATTGTGTGAAGCCATTACACAACCAGGTGGGTGCAACTAACATCCCTGCAAACATAAAATGTTTTTAAAACTCGATAAACATGTTTTGGTCAAAATGTTTTTATAATATTTAACCTAACATTTAAAAACACGTTTGGTGATATAAAGACCATGAAAATGTTTTTAAAATTTGATAAAGTCGAAGTTGGTAAAAGATCTAAAAAATGGACTTGAACCAGACTGAATCAAACATAAGTTGACTATTTTTACCTTCAAAATTGCCTACTTGTAAAGTTTTGTATAATTTTTAGTTACATTTGAGTTAATTATATTTTAAAAAATAGGATCTTCATGCAGCATATTGACAGGTGGAATATATGGAGTACACAAAAGCACTCAAAAAGGGACATTTGTCTTACTTGTGCTTGTCAAAGACACAGATGAGAAGACCACATATTATCTTGTCTCTATAGAGGGTGAGTAAAATAAAACGACATGCTTCCCACAAATTTGCATCAATAGATATATGTTAGGAGGGTCACACATGTGTGCACTGTAAAACTTGATTGCCCACCCTAGCAGCCTCCATGGATATACGGCTATGTTTCACTGGTCTGTGGCTATAGTGGGGTTAGAAATTGATGTGTCTTTCTTTGTTGTCACTGGACAGTACATAATTTTCTGAAAATGTTGGTACCAATATCTAATTTTTGCCAAAGTTGGAGATGAGGAAGCGTTGCCCTGAGTCTTTGAAATGCTCAAATACATTCTTTATAAAAATATCTCTATTTTAATCTTTATCAATATTTTGTTTTCTTTAATAAATAGACACATCTGATGGTGAAGTGACTAGCTTTGGTGACTGGACTAAGTTAGCATCCTTCCCTGCAACACAAATTCCTACTGGTGGTAAGGAAAATATTAAGCTAATTGCATAGAGTGAAATTTGATTACTTTTGTCTTTAAAAAGTATGATTTAAAGAAATGAATGAGAGACATGTTAGATAGTGAAATTATGTGCTCATGAAGACATAGTTGAAGGTTCCAATCTTAGTGCAGTGTCCATGATATCATGCTTGTGTAAAGGTCCGTTCATACTACCACTGCATTGCAATATCGCAATGAAGTTAAATACATTTTAACTTGGAAATGCGACGAGTTGCGTTGACTTGCGGCAAAAAGTAATCAATATATCGGCATCGCAAATCAACGCATCGCAAATGGGGTGGTAGTATGAACGGACCTTTAGACAGTTCATGCTTTAAGTCACCTTATTCAATTGCTTCATATTAATGTAAGATGTATCACTGTTATGCATTACTTTCTGTTTATTCATTCATTTATTTCATTCAGTCAGGTGTCAATCAAATAATCACTCACTAACCTGTACTTCCACCACCACTCACTCACTCACTCACACCCCCATCCACCCACCCACTCACTCACCACTCACTCCCTAACCCTCCCTAACCCTCCCACTCACTCACTCACTCACTCACTCACTCACTTGTTTATTGTCACAGACTTAGGACATCCCATCCAGCTTGCTCCTCTTGAAGAAACCATGTCACTTACAGATGCCAACTTGAATATAACTGGTCTGACTTTCATAGGTCTTGTATCACAACATTTGTTCATGTGGGGAAATTATTTACTCTACAGGTAATCTTCAAAATACATGTAATAGTGGTCAATTATTTTCAAAGCAATTTTGTAAGAGAATAAATAGATACATTGGCTCAAAATTAGAAAGAATCAAAAGTGCAGTCATGATGCACTAGAAGCATTTTTTTTTTTCAAATTTGATCCTTGAAATGGTGCCTTTGACTCCCTTACTCATTGTTGGAATGCTTCTCGGATGTTCAAAACGTTAATTATTATGCATCACTTGGACTTGCCTCATCTCACATTGTATTATTCTTTTTATTTTGTAGATACCAGAGTATTTTTAAGACTCCAATCGCGCATCAGTGAGAATTCCGCGAAAGCTATCGGATGTAGAATACCAAAGTCTGCTCACAGTGACCAAAACTAGGGTTTTGCACAAATTGATTTTGCTCTACTGTCTTTGTCACACAATTTTGATGGCGGTCCATCCATATGTGTACAACCCGAACCCGTTCGAGCCGCTTCTTTTTGTCGGGCTTTTTGTTACCATTTTCTAATTTGATCCTTGGAAAAAAAAGTAATATCATCTAAATTGGAATGACACCCCTGCCAAGATCATTATGGTGGCAAATCACAGATTAATTTCATACTTATTCCTTGTCTCATTTTCAATAATTATCTATGCATAATTGACTCGTGGTAATCATTTTGTCATTTTCAGTTCAGATGGTGGTGTTTCCATATTTCTACTGACACAATATACATCATCATCTCAGATTCTTAGCCTCTCTGTGTCACACACCAATGCATTTGCTTTCATCAATGACTTTCAAGAGGTAAGCAGCTGGCTAGTCAGATTTACCTCCTCCGTATCCAGGTCTAGTCATTAGCTTCATGCTCCAACGTAGGTCTAATCATGAAGCTAGTATATGGTCTTACATAGAAATTAAAGCCATATTATAACATTTGCTGAGGAGGATGCCCTCAGTATTTTTCAAAATTCTGTTTTTTACATGATTGTTATGTACTTTAGTAAACTGCAATACCCTGCAAAAATCAAGACTTGATGCTGTAGTTTTGTTAAAAGCCAAGATTTTATTATTACGACGGAAATATTAGTCAAACGCATACACAATGTGCATAACACAGTACGTACATGGCGTGCGGGCAGTCGTGACATATCAAAAGAACCGACATGACTCGCGTTGAATGAGTGGCTCGCATTGGCGACATATGCGCTGGTATTAAATAACCATTTTCTTTGTATTGCCTCGTCTGTTTGGGCCCAAATTAAAAGAGGACATATCTGACAGTGAAAACATACATTTTATACCCCCAAAAATACAATTCTATTCCTTATGGAAATGTCATAATATGGCTTTAAGGTTCACCCTATTATTTGAACAATAGTCGTCCAAATTTTACAATCATTATCCAGGCCGCAGCAGAGTAGGTTCCTTCATTTTGTGATTTTTGAATAGGTAAGATGCTGCTTGATACAATTATATCATATGATATCTCTACAACCTGATTATTCTTGAACCCCCCCCTTAACAAATACTGAAGATCACAGCATTGTTTTACTATCTACTGAAGACAGCACATACAAGATTTGACAGTTTCTTTTGGAAAGTAGATGTACTAAGTTGATACTAAATATAATCAGTTAACTGAAAATTTAGATTTATGTCTCTATTTGCATATCTGATGTATTTATTGTAATGCTAATATCATAGATAAGCACCTCATTAAGACTTTCACAAATCCAAATAATTCCTTTCCCATCAGCTATGGTATGGCATCGTAGGTGACACAGTAGAATTGCACAGACTAAGGCCATCAGCAGGATGGACATTACAATTCTCTACCATAGGCTTGAGACCATCAGACAAGGTTGAATATGGACGTGAGGAGCACACACTGACTTTATTCTTTGACCATAGTGACCAGCTTTTTGAAGTAAGTCTGTAAAACACAGCATGTGCAGTTTTATGTTTTTTCTACAAAAATGACTTATAACATGCGCCAAAAAGTGCACTTTTCACCTGTCAATTATACTCTGTGGGTTCATTTTAATCTGATTTCAATTTTTTGATACAAAAATTCTTTCTGAAGTTTTTTTTGGCATTAATGACTTTATTCCAACCAACTGATTAACACAACATCAATAATTGTTTAAGTCAGGGGTTCTTAATAGGCAGCCCGCAGGCCAAATGCAACCCACCGACAGCTCTGAAATATTTACAGCTCTAAAATGTACAGTCAACAGCAAAACAAGGTGCATTTTGGTCCTCTGTGGCCTGTGAGCAAATATCATTTAGAACCCCTGCCTAGTGTAAGTAGTTCCTTCTCACTGCAACAATAGATATAACTTTTTATTAATCAATCTTTTCTCATTTACTTAATTCTAGTTGATAGCAACCAAAAATGAAAGCAGCGGTAGAGTAGATGTGTTCCGGAGAGCAGCACCCATCAGTGATATATTGGCATATGATAATTACATCAATGCACAAGATAGTGATACAAAGGAATTGAACTTCAGCTCAAGGTGAACAGTTTTGTTTCATATTTCAATTTCAGTCAACAGTAACTTCCAAATTAAACATGTTAAATTTGGTCCGCTTCAATTGATGGCCAGAGTAGAAATTTTGAGAAACAATAAAAGGAATATTTTTTCAGTGCATTATAATCCAATGTCAGCATCAATTTGTTTCTTAAGTGGTTGAATGCCCTATAAGTATCTAAAACAGATCAGCAGCTATATTAGAAGTTATAAGATTTTTTTATTGACACCATTTCAAATGTTATCATAATCCAAGTAATTTTTATGTTGTATGGAAATTTTATATAGCAAAACCTAGTGAAGTTCAGAGTATGTATAGCAATTATGTCATTTTACATAGAAAAGACTGAAAAAGTGCATGTAGCATTTTACCTAAAAAGCAGTTTGCTATGCAATACCAGTCATGTTATGCCCTGGTTGAGACACAGTGTATTTTATATTCCCCCCTCACCTTATACAAAGTAGACATGTTGTATGCTGTATAGAGTGGAAGTTTGTTGTACAAATGTCTTGCCCAACATACACTGAAGGAGACAGATAGGGGACAAGTACAAGTACACACACAGTGTTCAACAATGAAACACACTATTTCCCAAATTCCCATCTTATCTATATTGAACATGAATTGGGCCTGAAAAAGTTAGAGTCCCAATGAATTCTAGGCAGGATTTTGTAAGTTAGTCATGCATTGGTCAAGTTGTTAGTAAATTATATCTCAGTTACCTGTGTAGAAGTCACTTGGCTTACAGCAGTGAAAATTATACCCTTATACCTGCATCTATCTTGGAAGTTTCTTAAGATGTAAATTTCACTGTTTTCACCTCATAATGCCAATTATCAATAATATTCTTTCACATGGGTCAGGAGCAGTTCTTCCAGCAGTTCTTGTCCATTTCTCACCATATTCTTTGAGACCAGCATCAACCAGTTCAATGAAAGAATCCAGCAGTTTGTATTCAGCAAACCACGTTTAGCTGATCCTGTGCAGCTTCATACAGTGGACTCCTTGATGGTGTATCAAGGCGTAGTACATCAAGCCATTTTAGAAAGTTTGAATGATAAACCCAAAGTAAGTTAAACCAAGGCAATTTTGCACATTGAGCATGTTGAGTATTGCATTTTTTTGCCATACCAAGGTCTGGACAAATTTGAAAAGTAACACATTATTCTGTTGTACAGGTTAATAGTATTTAATAATACAAGCATGCTTGTATTTGTGTTGGTAAAAAATGACTATAGTAATTTTTTTATTCTTCCGTATTGCGGGTATCAGCGATCACATAGAAGAGGCAAGGTATCATCCTTCTATACGCCAATAATCAATGGGTCAACCGTGTTGTTATGATCGTTGATCAGCCAGTCAGCGTGATTTTTTATCATTGTGTTCATGAGTATGGTTACTCTGAAATGTCTACAACAAAACTTGGCAAGTGCTGAAGACTTAGGAATCTTATCTTGTATTATTTTTTTTTTATTTCTGCACAGGGTATTTCTGGATTGTATGATCCAGTAGCCAGGTGGAAAGCCTCTAAGTCAGTATTAAAAGACTATTATGAGTGGCTGTACAGGACACAACTTGTCAAATCTGGAATGTATGTACCAATTGAAGATTATGGCAAGGTATGTTGGTATGAAGGCAGCGAAAATCTCATGCAAACAAACAGATGAACCACCTGAACATTTTTTAATCTTTTCTAGGTTTTGCAGAATACTTTGTGTAAAAAATTCACATTCTGCATTTACAATCTGCGGACACTTGTTATTTTTTTGTCTTTGGTTTTAATTATAAATTGTTCCTTTCTCTTGTTATATATCGTTATGAATTCGGCAGACGGCCGAATCTGGATTCGGCTTTTGGTAAATTCATTTTACGCATGCATTACTTTTGAATTTGAGAACAAGGGATCAATGCTGTACATAATAGAGGGCAGCATATCAATTTTTTAACGGAGATCAGATGATAACAGCATAGTAAGTACTCAAAAGAGGGCGGCATACAGGGTTAGCTAACGGTGCATCGCAGTACGGTCAACAACGATATCCGTTAAAAATTCGATATGCTGCCCTCTATAGGTAAAGCATTGATCCCTTGTTCTCAAATTCAAAAGTGATGCATGCGTAAAATGAATTTACCAAAAGTCAATCCGGATTCGCCGTCTGCCAATTCATAACGATATGTATTCAGTTTCCTCTTGTATTATAAATTGTTCCTCAATTGTTTGTTCTGGTTCACAGTGCATAACACTATTTCCTACTTTTATAATGACATACTTTATTGTTTTAGTTTTATGAGGATAATGATCATGTAGATAGGGATCTTCCATCTGTGGTGTACCTAGACCGTGGAGGTGTCTTTAATTTCACTGTGTATCTATCACTTGATCTACCAGATGTACACAATGGTGAGTTCAAACTGGATACAATTAGCAATATTAGATTAACCAACAGGTGTGGAATCAGAATCAAATGTTCACTGAGAGGTGGTTGTATGATATAACCCTAAATTCAAATTGTTCAGGACTATTTTACAAAATCCAGCCTATGAATTTCTATACAAAATATTTGTCACAAAATGTGGATCATAATGCCGCAGTCTTACTATAGTCCATTTGGCTTCCTTTAGACAGTGATGTCAGTGGGCACATGTAATCATGTGCATTTTCTCAAAGAGCTAGTGTGTTTACATGGTGCGATCAAAGGTCTTTCATAGCTGTGCATGGACTATAGACTACTTTGCAGTCCCTTTTCTATCGACAATTCTCCATGTTCACCCCAGCTGTGTCCTTAGTTTTACACATATCCAGTGACCGCTCTGCGTAGAGAAATGGGGCATTGCTGATGGCAGCGGTTATCGTTCTGATTTCATTATGAAATGAGTTCATAATAGAATATGAATTCCAAAAGGGGCTACAAGGAGATAACAATCTGTGGATTTGGAGCAATTGTGAGGTATTTCATACCAAAATATCCAAATATCCAGAGTATATCTAGACTATTTCATAGTTGATGTTTAAGAAATAAAATATGTATTATTAATCATGCAGTGAGTGCATTGTAATGCATGTAATGTTAATATTTACATCTTCACCTCAATTGTTCTACAGCACCATTAGATAGCTTGTGGATGACAATAGATGTATCTGATGTGGCACTCATAGAAGTCTTGGTGACTAGAATAGTCAATTATTTGACTAACCATGTTATATATCAGGTACGTCACTTGCTGAAGCCTTGATGACTAGGCTACAGTTGCCGGCAGAGATTGACTTGGAATGTTGCGTCTGATGTCACCTGTCACTCGAATGCTCAAAGTAGAAACATGCTATGATTGGCTGTCTTGCCAACTGACCTAATACATTACTGGATCTGGGTCACCATTATGTATAGCATCCTTTGAGGGCAGAAACTTGCCATTAAATGCATAGTTATACATCATTCACTTATCCGGATTGTTCACTTATCCAGCCTAGCCCCATTGTGGCTGAATAAAGTACCCAGCAAACACAAAAACGTTTTAAAAATGTTTTAAATAAGTTATATTTTGGCTTTTGGTTTAGGTAAAAACGTTTTAATAACATTAAAATGTCGGGTTATATAAAGGTCATGATAACGTTTTAAAACGTTTTGTATGAAAACACACTACAACAATATTTTTAAATGTTTTCAAAAAATGTTATTGTAAACTATTTTTGCAAACATTTTTGCCAAATATTGTGTCAATACTTAAATAACATTATGTTAAAATATTTGAACCCAGCAAGCACAGAAATGTTCTTAAAATGTTTTTTCAAAACCTATTAATAACATTTAAATGTCGGGTTATATAAAGGTCATGAAAACGTTTTTAAAACGTTATTGAAAATATTTTGGGCAAATATATTTCGCAAAATATTTTTTCAACCCCAAAATAACATTCTGTTCAGAATGTTTTGTATCAAGTTTTCAAGAATGTTTTTGGAATGTTATTAAAACGTTTTTATACCCTTTATATAACCCGACATTTAAACGTTTTCTGTAAAACGTTTTTGTTTGCTGAGCATTAGATTATCAAAAAATGTTTCTTAAGGTTATGAAAACGTTTTATACTCTTAATATACCATTTATATAACCCGACATTTAAACGTGTTCTGACAACCTTTTATAACCTTTTGCGAATGATGTCGAAAACGTTTTGTGTTTGCTGGGTATGCTGTAGTATAGTTTATTTTAACATATCAGTATTTTATTTCAATTTGACTTCTGTATTGATGATGTTCATGCCTACTCATTTTAATGTGAAAGGTGCAAATTCAAGATAAGGGCATGTTTCAACAGCAAGTACTACCTGGACTAAGGCTGCACCCAGCATCAGTATTACTTCAAGCTTGGAATTCAGCCTTTAAATGCACTCAATATACCGATATGAATGAAGAGGAATTACAGGTAGGTCATGTCATCATTATTGAAGACAAGAATAACAAGATGAAATAAAGGAGATAAAGTCAAATTATTTTGACTTTTGACTTTGACTTTGACTCTCCAATAGTGAATGGGTGCCCATCTTTTGGCTGCTCTTTTGGGCTCTGTGTATGAGAGAGCATAGAGTCAGTGCTATGTTTTCCTAAACACTCTTTCAAGATAATTATTTTATAATGATACCATTGTGTCTTTCATTGTAACGATATGGAGAAAAACAAGTGAATTTTCTTATTATTATCTTTGCATTTTGTCCATTTTAATTACCTATCTCAGAACTAGTCTGACCGACTAAAGGTACCTTTTGTAGGTTGCATATTCCATACAAAAAATTCCTGATAGTCTCTTTTAATCTGTTTAATAGCTTAATCCTAATACTGTCACACGATTTTGGACCGTTTTGCCACTAAAGGTTCAGACTCAGATCTAGTCTGACCGACTAAAGGTACCCTTTGCAGGTTACATATTCCGTACAACAAATTTTTAATAATGCTTTTTAATAGCTTAATCCTAATACTGTCACACAATTTTGGACCATTTTGTCACTTGCGGATCATTCATTTTCTTAACAGGGTAGTTATAGTATGAATGTGCTTCTAGGCTGTGCTCCAGGAACAAGACTCATATTTGATCTGAATTCAACTTTGGAATACACTACAAAAGAGTTTGGCGTTATCTATGATTGCCCTGCAGTACGAACCAACCCAGATATGCCATGCTTTTATTACAAACAAGGTAAGCAGGTACAATGTCAACCTTGTCCTTAGTTGTCCTTTTTGTTTGTTTGGTTTTTATATCCTTTATTGTGTTGTTTTGGTGAGGATCTCAAGTTAAGTTAAAGATTACTTCAGGCTTAAATTTTTTTAGCATAAGATAAGGACATGTTTGACAATATCTAAAACCAAAGAAGATGCATTTATAATAATATATGTTCAAATGAATACATACATACAAACTTCCCAATACAAACTATAAGATGACTTGATTACATCAAATAATATGGTAGCATTACATCAAAGTGAACAGTGACCGAGTGAAAAATGGAAGATTAATGGAATAGTGAAATAGGTAAAGACTACTAGATCATGTAGGCATGAGAAGTGATGTGATTTATATTGCTTCTCTTTGTTTCAGCCTTTCATCCTTTCTTTCAAGTACTGGATCTTGTGACAGGCAGAGCAGAGTTATTCACTGGCAACTACACATTTCGTGTAATTGGAGGCAGTCAAGAGGAACTCACAGATATCAGATACTATGACCAGAAAGAGCAAGAGTTGTACAATCTACAAGATCAGTATGTATTAATCAAAATATAAAAATGAGAGACATGTTGCAAAATTGCAAATTTGAATTTAGATAACATCTTTTTATTCTTAAGGAAACAAATTAAACTTGAAACAAACAAAAAACAACATGTAGTTCGGTGAATGAAAATTATTTTGTTTCTCGTGCATCCTCCTTCAGATGCCTCTCAAAATAACTAAAACCTGATGAAATATGCAAAATGTTGAGAATTGTTGCTAAAGTCTATAACACAATGAAATGCATTTTTACACTATATTTTTACTTGTAAATAATGGAGTCAATCACAAAATGACACCAATTTGAAGGGAATAAAAAAGGCTTTGTGTCAATAACCTCAATTTATTTAAAAGTGTTTTCAAATCTACAACACAGGCTTTGGTACCCTACATTTTGGAGGGTGACAGCCGGGGGATGATATTACACAGTCCCAACTCAAAATACAATTTCTACAAATTTGCTAATCCATGCGATGTTTTTGTCTGCCTTTTCTTAGAGGTCTTACACAAAATGACACCTTTTGAATATACATCTTCTTGTTTCTTATCAGTGGTAAAGATGAGACCTTAATCTGGATTCCAATTGAAGAAGAGATCCCACATACCAATGATTCTACAGTGATATTCAATCATGAACATAGTGGAGTAATATTGAATTGTCAGCAGTACTCGGCCTGTGCAGATGTACCACTGCAGGTCCCATACGCACCAGAGTATTATTTTCTGATTGAAGTATCTAATAGGTGAGAGTCTTAGAAACAAGTTCAGAAGCCACCATTACTACAATTTAGACAAGTTATTTGTCATATGAACCGAGCATAATGTGTGTGCTCATGATCATATAATTTTGGACTGGTGATACATCATGCTGCGGGCATACATTATTGATCACAGTCCATACCAGAACTCTTTTAAACAATTTTAATAAGCGGTACATGTAAGTGATCTTGAATGTTTATTAGGGTGCATCTATAGCCCCCCTATTTTCAAAATGTTAACCCTGATTTTTGTCCATATCATAAATGTGTTCCACTATCAAAATAAATACCTCACACAAAATTTCATCGAAATCGGACCTCGTCCTATGGGGCCACCGGCCATCAGAACACTTATGATAAGCTATACCACAATTTCATAAGGCAGCTATTTTGATTCATATACTTTGTGTGCTTTATTATAGCTGCTGTTTTCTCAAAAGCCAAGTGCATCAATTTAAAGATATTTTAGACCATTTCCAAAGCATTTTCATATTTTTTTGTAAATGGCAGCTATGTTTGCAGTCTTGATTGCTGTATCAAGTAATAGCTGCCTTACATTTATAAAAGAGTTTCACAATCCTAAAATGCTATTTTCAGCACTCGCTATTACATTCATTAAGAAGTTCAGTGCTTCTTGAGGAGTCTGGTTTTAATCATCAGTGTTAGATTTGCGCTTTCCGAGATTTGGTTCATTCTTGTGGCTTAGTTCAAGAACTTGTAGTGCATTTTGGTAGTGCTTTTCCGTTCTTGCTGCATCCAACCAAGAAGTCCGTGCTAAGCTGTGTACTGCGTTCTGCACAGTGCAGTGCACAGTCGTTGATAACATATTGATGGCTCCAATGTTGGCAAAGGATTCTTGATATGCTGAAGAATTTGACCATGTATCTTCAGTGAGAAAGTCAGTGTTTATTTGAAGGATGTGGATAGTGAATCATGAGTCTTCATTGACCAAGTCTCCAAGAGATGTTGCAGCGGTGATGTTGGTTGGAAACTCAGGCTTTCCAAAGGTTTAAAATCCAATCCGCTTCTTAGGTGCTAAGATATCTACTGCAGGTTTACCTGCAAGGAGTTTATCAGCGAGTGCACATCGCTCATCTGTGGGCTCTATATCACTAAACAGTGCAAGGGGCACCATCTCTCAAGTACCATACCATACTAACATTCTGTCAAGTACCATAGGTGACGCTTCAAAGCTTTAATTGCACTTGAAGAAATGACTGGATTCACAGCCTCATACCCCGGGCCTCATACATGAGCAACTTGTGGAACAGATTGAGGTCATGCCATGGGGCATCAGCAGCTGAAGTGCAGGTCAACCACCACAAACTGTAGATCAGCAGAGTGGTGAAGATAACAAATTCTCTCAATTTGGGCACTTGATGGGTGGCTGTTATGATACCTTGTGGCAGCCGTGAAATATGGGCTTCAAGCAAACAGATCTTTACTGAGTAAAGTAGCTTTGCCATCCACCTGGCTTTGTGGAGAGCTCCAGGTTGCTTGAATTTAGCTGACAATTACTGCATCATTGCTTCCTAAGGTGTGGAACCCTTGATCAAAATCTTATTCAAAGGACTGATAAAAAGAAGACCAATAATTTACACATCATGCAGTATTACTTTGCTCTGATTGTTATTTATGTTTATTGTTGACCTTTGACCTTGTTTGGTTGACATTTGACCTTTGTTGACATTGAACTCTGTTGACCTTTGACCCTCATCTGAATATCCAAGAAACAAATCCCACAGCAGAGTATTAAAGTTAAGTTTGATATGGCCCTCTTCTTTCCATTACATGCATTATATAGGATATTAGTGTGTTTTTAGAGTGCAAAGTTCAATTTACTACATGTTTCAATGGACAAGCCCATTTTCGGATTTCAAGCCTGTGGTGGCCCCATAAGACTAACTCCGAATTCAATAAAATTTGGTAGGGATTAGTTTTGGGACAAGTGGAACATGTTAAGGCTATGGACAAAAATAATGCAAACTATGGGGGCTATAGATGCACCCTAATGTTTATATTTTCACCAGTCTTTGTGACAGCAATATAGGTCCTTTTTGAACAAAAACCTTTTTCTTTGTAATTTCAGATATGTGGATGCCAGTAGAACCTATTGCAACTATACACTACAGTTTATAATCAGGGTGCATGGTTTCCCAATAAGTCCCATGCGTTCTATTAGGATTGTACTGGTAAGAACAGGTTTTAATGTTTCAATCTTGGTCAGGATTCAGGAATACAATAAAAATGACATGGGTAGTGGTGTACTGACCAGGGGTACTTTAGTTTAGAATACAGAAAAATCAACTGAAAATAGTGTTGTCCATCTTCATATGGCATGTTTAGGTCATATACCAATTGATATGACTTTGACATCACCTCACAGTCATCATAGTTTAGCTTCCAGTTGAGCTCTTAGAATTAAGCCACCGAGTACCAAGATATGAGGCCAAAATGTAGAAATTAATTTTTATGATCTTTTTCATACTTGCAAATATGGAAAATGTCATTCTTCAAAAGTGAGGATCTCTTCAAAGGGGAGAAAAATTATGGGGCAAATTCTCATAATACAATACTGTGCAATATTTGCTTTCTCATTATTTTGCAGTGGACATTTTTCATAATATGCTCATCACTGTTAATTTTTGTGGTGTGGAATCACAACAAACAGCATCCATTTGTTAAGCCAGCATTCCTGAAAAGACGCAAACCCAAGATAATCCCAGCGGTGGTCGTACAAGACGGAGATGGTAGCTATAAAAGAAAGAAGAGAGGAAAGAATTATCAGTCATGCAAACAAGAGCAAACTCTTTCAGTTCCTGCAATATCTGTTGGTAAGTTGCTCCAACACTCCTCAACCTAAAGCCCCTATTGTCAGCTGATACTAGTGGAATTTTTCACCCTTCTGCACTGTAGGGCATAACTATAATCAGAGACAGAATTAAACAGACTAGTATGCATCTGATGTCACTGTAAATTAAACTCCCCACAACCCTTTATTGATTAGTATTGCATAAAGGGAAGATTGATTCATCTGGAAAAACTGAATCACAGAAAATGGCGAAAAATTATGGTACTTTCACAAGGCAAAAAGCAACTTTTCTAGGCATTGTTGACATGGTGCCTTCAAGAAAGAAAGTTTCCTATTGCTGAGAACTAACTTTTGAGATGGTTTGTATGTTTGAAGGTGCAAAATTAATCATAAGGCATGCTGTTTTAACCACCGCATTCAGAAACTCAAACATTCGTAAACAAACTGTGACCGAGTTGATTAACAGATGACATCAGATGCAAGCTAGTATTTTTTGTCTTTGATTATAGCAGGTAACAGACAGCAACAGCCTCCATGTAAAAATATTTGTGGGTAACATCGAGACCAAAAGAATGAAAATTACCTTTAAATCAGCCCTTATTGGGTCCTGTTTATGAAAAAAAAAAACCAGAGCAAAGTTCTCAACAACCTGGCTTTTGCTCTATCAAAACATACAGGTTAGTTACGAGCCTGAACCAGGACACATGGTGATGGCAGGTAGATCTTTCCATAGCCAGGTTTATGATCTTTCAATCTGAAGCACGCCTGTGTCATGATCAACTGAATCAGTATTTTTCTATACTTTTGATCTTCAAATCAGTGCAATCAGTTTGTCAGAAGCTATGATGGTTTGATATCTTTCAAAGAACATCATGGATCACTACAAAACATTGTAGGTTGTATTTTAATCGGGATTTTAATGATAAGAGTCACTTGTTGTTTATTGTTTTTGTATTAGTTTTGTTCAGGTTTGACAACCCTGGATAACCAAAGAAAAGGCTCTTATGAAGCTTATTTCTGTTGGGCCCATTTGAACACCAGGACGGGCTGGAACAGTCAAGGGTTAACACCTTACTATCTTCTCAAAACTGACTGTGAGCCAGAGGTACAATGGCTCTTCTGTACACAGGCCGATGGCTTAACATCCCCTCTAAAGGACAGAAATCTCTCAAAGTTCATATACCCAAATCTAAATGTACAATGAGGAGAGAGGAAGACTGAATTGAATCCACAGATATTGCCAATTAAATTCAGACAGTGTATTTTTCCATGTCAATACCCCAGCGAGTTTCTACCACCAAGGATCAAACCCAGGACCTCATGCACCAGAAGCAAGAATTATAACCACAGAGCCATACTCTCCCTACTAAGCTCTACTATGTTCAAAATCTAGCTTCAAGATAGAGAGAAGATGTATCAAGCATGATGTTGATTTATTTATGTACTTCAATATTTCATATAATATTATTGTATAATCCACAGCATCTTCTGAACAAGTTCTTGATGTATATTCAATGGAATCAGCCGTATTCAGAAAACTGAAACGAGAACAAGACTGTGAGTACTGCAGGTTGTTGAAATATTATAATACATATTAAACATCTTTATCAGATACAGATAATGCTGAGGAGATTAAGCACGGTTTGCACCATCTTGCATTTGGGGGTCCAGGTCATCCAATTTTGACTATTTGGATTCCCTCCAAAAAAAAAATTGAATTGGCTATTTAGAGTTTGCGGACCCCCAAGTTTTTAATGCTTATACCTCTGACTAAAAGTCCAAATTGGAGTATCATCAAACTGTTTTATAGTTTTATCAACCCTTTTACTGAGCCACATAAGGTTTTCTCTCTAAAAAGTAGCTGTCCTTGTATGTATCTTCCTTACATGTTATTATTTCTTTGTGTAGGGAGTACTAGGTTCCTTTTATAAAATTCTATCATTATTGTAGTTGTTTGGAGTACATTATTAACAGGATATATGCGTAATGAATTATTTGAGGGCTCAGCGCAAGAATGCCTCATCTCCATTCAGATTCAAAGAATTCTGGCCTCAGTGGCATTGGTATATGATGCAAGTCTGTTTCACTGGTGTGTGGCTTTATTTTGGTGTGGATAGAATGCACATTATAATGAAAGACAGAGATAAAAAAGACTGGTTCGCATCTGACGTCAAGGCAAAGACGCGCCGTGATTGGTTGCCGACCTGGGCAGTACGGCATTTTCTGTCTAGTCGTCAGAATTTCAGACGCGAACTAGTCTTTTTATCTCTGTCTTTGAATCTCATTTTTGCCATGGAAATAAGACTGTGTTGCTCAGAGCCCTTAAATTTGGCATTTTGCCAAACCTCAGATCTAACCTGTAATTTAATATATCCAGATCAGTACCTTGGAAGTAAAGTTTTGAGCATTAGTCGGTCAAAGGAGCTAGAGCCAATTATGTCAAGGTTGACAGAAGAAAGAAAGAAGAAGAAACTGCCCGAATGAAAGAGTCCAGCCGTTGCTCAGCTGGACTAAGAAAAGGGAATAGTGTAAGGACAGCAATAACCTTTCATCCTGATCATATTGTGTTCTATTCTGTTCTCTTCTATGCAGCCATTTACAGCATGACAGAAGCATCTACAAGCGATGCCAGAGTACCTGGTGGTGATGCTGTCCCATTAAGACCATCCACCATGGCAACATCTCCTATACCAGAGGAACCATCTATGGAATCTAATCTATGAGAGATTCTAAAAAGAACCTGCTCAGCTGACTAAATGACGCATAGCCTTAATGGCTATAATCGAAGAACAAATTAAAAAGACTACTTTGCGTCTGACGTCACTGTCAATCACACTTCTCACAACCCTTGATTGGTCAGCAATGTGTAAAAGGAAGATGGTACTTTTACTTTTACAAGGCAAATGCAACTTCCTAGGCATTGTTAACATGATGCCTTTAGGAAAAAAGTTTCCTATTACTAAGACCTAACTTTTGAGACGGTTTGTATATTTGAAAGTGCAAAATTTTAACCATAAGGCACGCTGTTTTACCACTGCCTTCAGAAACTCAATCATCACGACACTCGTAACAAACAGTGCGTGAGTTTGATTGACAGATGACGTCAGACGTAAACTAGTCTTTTTAATTATGTCTCCGATTGTAATTATTATAACATACAACATGTTTCTACTGAATTGATGGGTGATGTCAGGTAATACACTGTAACAGTCACCGTGGAAACAGATCAGGTGCAGAGTTTGAGGTTATTTGGAGGGCATTGTGAAAAATCTAAACATTTTGCTTTGGACCTCGGAATATCCCGAGGGGCGTATTGTTACCGATGCAAAGTTATTAACCTCATTCATAACCGTCACTTTAATCTCTTCACCTTACAAAAAAACACAAAATTTTGCTCAAAAGTTTATAAAAATAGATGATCTTTACATCCTCCCTTTCCAAAAAGCGATCAGGCTAAAACAGGCCGACCAATAACAAAAGTGCGTATCACAATCTGTGCAAATATGCTAGCGCGCAATCCAAATATGGCAGCCAGCGCGCGCGTAGTTTGTTTGACGCACAACACGCAAACGCCTGTCAATTGTGTGCGACATTGGAACAGTTACGCATTTTGCGGGCAATTGTGAGATATTAATGCCCTCGATTTGCGTTTGCGTTTTCACAAATAACTAAATGTGATTGGATCGTACGCATCGCGTTTATTAATGAGGCTTTGAATGATCCATAGTAACCTCACCTCAACTCGTTAAATTGGTCCACATTTGTGTGACGGTGTATAGTGCTCAGTTGAACATGCTCTACATTCCTATGGTAAGGGTTGGTAACTCTGCATTACAAACGGATCCAAAATAGCCAAAAAATCCCAGCAAACACAATTTAAGTGTTTTTAAAATGTTATAAACATGTTTATTTGTCAAAACCTTTTAATAATATTTAAATGTTGGTTTATGTAAAAGTCCTGAAAACATTTTTAAAATGTTTCATGAGGAAAACACAACAACATGTTGTCAAAATATTATTGCAAAATATTTTGGAAAACGTTTTGGCAAAATATTTTGTCAACTCATAAATAACATTATGTTAGAATGTTTTGCATAAAGTTTTCAAAAATGTTTTTTGAATGTTGTTACAATGTTTTATATCCTTTATATAACACGAAAATAAGACGTTTTGTGTAAAATGTTTTATTTACTGGGAAGATAGTACATCTGACTGTAAGAATGAGATTCAAATACCAATGAAAACCAAAAGGTTTTTAAAATAAAATGTAAGTCTTCACTTTGCACATTTATATACTTTACTTTTTGGTGGTTAAGATGACACTACTTTGCTTTTCTCACTTTCAAATTTATACTTCATTTTGTCAATAGCAATTAATACCTTATCAGCAGGAATTTGTGGGAAATATTTGGCATAAAAACTGGCAAGTTCTTCTTTAGATGCAATTTTAGTCTTCTCAATTTTCCCTTCATCATTTTCACACAGTAGAGATGTGGCAAGGATAGCTAACAACTTCTGGTTAGGGTAGATGATGGCACGCATCAATTTTAGCATAGTGGCTCCGGGCATAGGAGGGTTCTGTGTCACATAGTGCTTGATTATATGATCTCTGAAGTACTCAACTACTCTTGGCTCCAATGTGAAAGTCATATACTTCTTCCAACCATCAATTATGATGGGTAATGTTGAATATGAATTATTGACCTTCTGCCACCAACATATCTCATCTCCTTCCTTGGTAAACTTATAGACCTGGAAACCACATTTGTACACTGCAGATTCTTTGACAAAGTCCAGAGGGATGGCTTTGAAGAATGGATCACCTGAGCCGAAATCAATGTGGTACTTGTCTCCAGGTTTGACAAGGTTTTGAACGAGAACAGACATGTGACCATGAATACCATCCATTTGTATGTCGCATGCGATAAGAGAAACCTGAAAACCCAGAGCTTCAAGCAAGTGCTTCATGAAGATATTGTGCTCATAACAAAGACCACCTTGAGTGCTGAGAATTTGAGTTTTGATTTCATCCAATGTAGAAATATGCTGATATTTTCCAGACCTGGATATATATAACAGTAGTAGATTGGTATGGAATCTTCTGTTGGTAGAGATTGACTATTTCATCTAGAAGGGCAGCTTTGTTATTGATCAGCTTTCGTTGATGGATTTTATCTTCAAAATATCTTCAAGAAACTGAATGGCTTCTGTTTGTGATATCATTGTCATCTTCAGCAACTAGATCTGCATGTGGAAAATCACAAGCATTAATGTTATTGAATAGATGTGATTTGTGCATGGAAGGGGCAGTCTACAGTAGGGAGTGTGAGGTAGGGGTTTAGCCTGCATTTAGTTTCAACTCAAGTATATTTATGGATACGTATTTATAAATAATCATGCATAACTTGCCAATGCAAAATCGGAATCAACTGACATTTTTGGAATAAGCTTTTTTCGTTGATATCTACCGAAATATATCATAAAAAGGGGATGCTAGGATCACAAAATGCTCCTTTAAATGGATTCACATTTTGAATGAAAACCTACCCTTCTAAATAAATCCCAAATTATTTCTCTTCTGGTTAACATTTTACAGAGATGGTAGGTACTCATGTGCATGGCATAGTGTGTACATATTGTTGTATTCCGATTAACATTTTATTATTTCGACATTAGTGATCAGGTGTCTGGTACTTTCATCGAGCTGAAACAATACCGTTGTATTTCACATTTAATAATGAACCAGCTGTGTGCACTTTGTTAGGTTAGATATTCGAGGGGAACCCCACCCAAGTGCCCACATGCAGCCTGCTAGGGTATTGAGTGGGACATTAAAGGAAGGTGACCCGATATATTTGGAAAATAGAATTCTTTAAAACTTATGTATAACATTTAGACTTTTGGTATATCAAAATATGGGTCCAATATTTATGGGTCCACTTTTAAATTCTCAGCGGCACACCCCTACCAAAACCACACTTGAGTACCCCCTCCGCGAGGACAGGTTGGGGTTTTTTGTGATGCTGGGACTTTTCAAGCTCAGTCCCCCCAATAATTTCAGATGAAGTAAAAAAAATATAACCAGATACCGGGAAAAATGAAAAATTGATGTCTTTGACCTGTTTTTTGCAAAATTTCCTGACACCCAGGGGGAACCCCCCTCAAATACCCCCCCCCCCAGGATGGATCACCAAAAATCTTTGTTTTGCCAGCCCCACCCCCATGCACCCTAATGTTGAAAATTTTCCTATAGCCAGATTCTTGCTCCACATCGCAGCATGATGCGATGCTATAAAAACTGAAATCTGAGCCAGGTTTTTACGAGCTCGGCGGTGAAAATTCTCATCGCGTGGTGGAAATTTCGGTCCGCAATGGAGTTGGATTTTGTTCCACTTTATAGCATCCCGCTGCGATATCGCAGCTGTGCATGCTTGTGATTGGCTGCTGGAAAATCAAGGTCGGCAGAATGACCAACAACATCGCGCGTTTAAAAGCATCGCATCACGCTGCCATATGAAGTAAGAATCGGACTTAAGCTAATGTGCCGGATATATGACATGTGATTTGGGTTTTTTCACAGGTCTTTCTACTTGGATTTTTTAAGACAATGTCCACGTAATGAAGTTTTTGGCATGCAGCGAAGGGCCACATCAAAATTTTACCTTTAATGAAATAAGAAATATAAACTTACCTCGTAGACTGTAATTGTCTATGGTTGAATCCAGCCGAGTTTGCAGAACTACTATAGCACCCAAGCTCCTATAATTTTATAACAAAATGTACTTTTATTGCACACTCGCTGGTTTTTTTTCATTACAACATGTGATGTTCATAACCATATTAGGGACTGTGTAATAATTATGAGCCCTAGGGGAGGGTAAACTTGGGGGGGGGGACTTTTTTGCAGCTGGGAAGGGGGCAATTAAAGGCAAGTAATTTTTGTCAGGCTGGGGGTAAGTGATTTTAGCACACATTTACGGGACACCTTTTAATTTAATAATACACTCTAAAAAGGCTTATGAATACTACAGAAATGTTCAAATAAAATATTACCTGCTCACTACTTCTCACAATTATCTCCGAATTGGGATTGATTCAGACAAGCTAACTTACATACTTATAAATTGTAACTATGTTTGAAGACAAAATGTGCAGATGTTAAAAATGTGATTTATGGTTGTTATTGTTGGTTTAAGTGAATACAGATATGGTACGTCGGAAACGATCTGAAAAGAAAGGCTAATTTTGATTAAAAAGGTCACCAACAATTTGGAAATCATTACAGATTTATTTCTGAAAATGATTAAATTGCTTTACTTTTGTTAAAATAATTTAATCAATATCCAATGCTTGCAGATAGTACAGTTTTACTGGGTATCGCGAGTTTTGCACAACAAAACCAATACATGTTCAGAATAGCCCATGAATTGAGCCTTTTCCATAGGTTGTTGACTTCAAACAGGTCAGCACTTGTTGGTTCAAGTCATATTACGAGGGGCAGTCAGTATGTAATAAGAGTTGACTTGTGACGTCATATGTAGATTGTTTTCATGGCATTTCTCAATGGTTACATAAACACTGTACCTTTGTCTTTCAAACAACACATGTAAAAATTATATCACACAAATGATTACGTAACAGCATTAGCATAAAATCAATGGTGTAGAGTCCCCTGCTGAAATTGAGTCGTTTTTGTTAAGGGAAATAAAGAGGCTGAAATGAGGTATTGTTGTATTTTTTTATATTTTCTCAGGAATTAAAATATGGAGAATGCTGCCTTTTGGAACAGTAATAGAACACAAACTACCCGTTCATTGAACTATGTTTGTTGGGCTGTAAAGGTTTTAATTTATTTAAAATGCGTGGTCAAATATGTCTTACTTTTAATTTTGATGCGCAAATCCTCCAATATCAGAGGTTTTGCGACCGCCGCAGAACCTCCGATTTTTTAGTTTTTGCGCACGGTGTGGTGGTTTATTAATTATAATATTAGTTATTGTCATCCATGCGCAAATCCTCCAAAAACAGGAGTTTCTGCGCATGTTATACACAGAACCTCCGGTTTTGGAGGTTTTGCGCTCGGGCGCAGAACCTCCGGAAATGGAGTAACTTCATAACTCAGAATTAAGACAGTCAGTAAAAAGCACACAATATGAGCCATTTTAAGACATGGTTTCATTTTATGAACACATTATGGATACAAGCAAATTATAAAATGGTTTTTGTAGGTATCACATTATAAAGTATTCTTTAACATTTATACAAAGGCAACCAGAACGGCAATATCTTGGAACACATAAAATACAAACAAAAGTGAAACACAAACATGGGAAAAATAAACCATACTATTTGATCAAAATAATTGTTTTTCCAGATACTCTTCATAAATGTTTCATTTCATAGAACCGTCTACTATGTAAACACATCATTAAGTACTTTTTTGATACATCATTCACCATACATTTCATTTTCGCATACAATATTCCATATCCAATCATTTAATAATACATTTTCCTTACCAAGTAGGCCTAAATAAAAATACATTTAATAAATCTCTTTATGTATCATAACACAAACTTTACACATTACATCTACACCTGCCACCCACAGCAGAACCATTACCATTTTCCATCATATCTTCTGAAACCGAATTTAAAAAACTGTTTTTGTAACCCCAATGGTTAATCCTTGTTAACGCCTCATGAGTAGGCTCCACATTATGCAGAACTTGCACACAAGCATAGATATGTATGCAAGGAGTATACTAAAGAAACTACTGTAAAAACTTAGATAGTTAGCATATGTGCTTACTATCAAGCGCTTTTGAAAACATGAAATTGTACACAAGTTTACGACACACATTTGCAGGTTTACTTGTTCGTATAACTATGTGTATCGATGATTTGCTCATAACCCTGGCTCTTCATGTTTGCATGTTTTAAAAGCGCTCAATAGTAAGCACATATGCTAACTATTGAGTTTTTTACAGTATGCAATTTCATTGGATCCTGGCTAAGTTATATAATGAGACCATTACATGCATGGCTACAATGTGCATGCTGACACGATGCTCATTATGAACTGCACAAATCAATCGCATACGCACAATGCTTGATTGATTCAAAGTTTGGGTAATTTCCATGAGCTAAATGATTTCCTTTGACCTTTTTATACATATTAACATCCTTATTCAGATAAAGTGTCACAAAATGAAAATAAAGTTAATTTATTTTAGCCTCTGTCATGCCTCCATTATTTCATTTACAATGCAATATTTATATGAGATGATAGATGCACACATTGGACTGTCAAGCAGGAGGATTGAGCAGTGTACCTACAGAATGTCTGCGAAGGCCCGGAATTGAATAATTGGCATCATACAGCATGACTGATACGCTTAACCATGCATGAGCAATGCATTACACACCTATCTCAAAGAGGAACATATTGATATCTTGAGCTCATGATAAAATTATGCAGAAGGTACACTACACAGACCTTTTCAAATCATGGTTTTCTGAAGACAAGAGGTCAGATTATGATGTCATCACACAGTTGTTGGGAGCAGCATTGCACTAGTTGCCATGGTTGCACTTTGCATGTCACAGGCAAGTGCTTACGTGAATTTATGTGAGCGTCTTATGACACATATACACCTGGTGCACATGACCTGGATATTGGATTTGAAGAGGTCTATTCCCCGCTATGAAGAACACACACACATGGCAGTATTAATAGTCTCTTCTAGTGCTGCATCTCAACATGATCATCCTATTCACATTACTATATTGTTTGATAAACTTACTCTCAAAGGCTATCACATATCTTTTACATCACTGGTATCGCCATCTTCGAACACTTGAGAGATGGCGACTTCTTACACCAACACTGAATTCTATGTGTACATCAGTTAATCAATTCAAAATCACTCTATGTCATTTATTTCAAATGATTTTCCTGGTGTACACATAGAAATAAGCACTGGCATAAGAAATGGCCTCTCCAATAACTACTTTACATCTTTGCTGCTTTTAACCACTGGTTAACTTCATTAAATTATTTTATATGGCTATGGACTGTACATAGTATAATAACCTTTCTTGCATAATATCAAATAAATAAGCGAAGTTTTAAAAACAAAATGACAGAATACAAATTGAAACAGGATGGCCATTGTGTGGCAAGATTGCAATTGTTGTAATCTTGGTCAAATATGGAGATAAAGGGTTAAGTTTTAATACACTTTAATATCATTAATTTGTAGGTGGCACAACCAATATGGTCTAGGGAATTTAGCAAGGGATGAGAATATTGGCAAAATAAACAGGTTATTGCACTTGCTTACTTGAGAAGAACCAAATAAGTTAACAAGTAGAATATACACAAGATAGCATTCTATTCAGTGTTGCTTCGTATAAATCCATGCTTAATACTGCTGTTTCTCTGATGCAAAAAATCATATTGTATCACAAAAAAGAATGTATTACTATATTAATTTGCTTTATAAAATCATTTTCATTTTATACACACTTGTGTTAACATGAAGGAAATGTGATTAATTACATATAGGTCTGTCCGGATATGTATCCAGTGTTATAAACAAGGCAGGTACTCAATTTTCTCTGGCTTTTGGCTCCAGACTCCGCCTTCAAATAGCCCTTGAACCATTTGGTTTATTTCCAACACTGGCCGATAATTGACAGTTAAACATGAGTATGTGTCAATTTCAGTTCCGACTTAGATGAAATAGATGAGAGCCTGTTGATTTCCAGACAAAACAGCCCGATTAGCCTTTGGTTTATTTCCTACCTTGTAAAATACATGAATCATAATTTGTTGCCTTTGCTACATGCATGTGAACCAAACTCATTCCAATATGTGCCCGGGTTTGAAGTGCCAAGATATCAAAACCTCTCCAGACGGAAGTACATTGATGCAACTATGTCACCCTCCACCCACAAGTCCAAAAGCAAAGGAGTTGAATGGAAAACTCCCAAATATAAGCACCCACCCAATATGATTAATTTAAGCATCCTGGGCACTTACTGAAACAAATCAGGAATTTGGCAAACAAAACCAATTACAAGATGTAGAAGCAACAAACATATGACAATGTATATGATAATGCATGGGTTTTTAGTGTATCACTGTATATGAAAAGATTTACTACCTGTTTCATGACAATAGATCATTCATGATGCCAATTTTCCATCATTTCCATCTTACACGTTTATGACTGTTTTTCCTCTTTTAACACTTTCCATAACATGATTAGAGATTTACAAATCTCTTTTCTTAATTCAAATTACATAAAGGACATTAACATTACACATTGGCTGGACTGTTATTATAACAACACTAACATTTTAAGAGTTCACAAAAACCATGAATAAATTGCATTGCTTTTTATCATCTAATAAATACCAATTGAATACTGGCAGTATGTTAAGCTGTTGCTTTGTACAAAGCAGTTATGTCACTATATGGGGCAATTTTATGTTACGGACTTACAACATACAAATGTCAAAACATTTTGATTATAGCACCAAACATAGATTATGATGTTTTCACCATGCAGTGAATATTATAATATATAATTTGGACAGATGCTCTCAGTTTGTGAAAAGATGATTCCACATTGATACCATTTTATGTTTAAATATTTCATGTTGGTTCAATGTTGACAGTTTTGCAAGTGCTGCCAAACTTGTTCACCTCCAAATCACAGTAAATTAAATGACACTCCACAGCAAGGACGAGTTGAGTACCAAAACACTTTCTGTTATTGCAACTTTTAGAACCAAGAGGAATGAAAATATCCTATTGGACAAAAACTTACCAAATATTTCATCCTGCAAATTACACTACAGGCATGTTTCAATAAAACAAACAATTTACTAAAAATGTTTGGATCAACCAAACTAGAGCAGTTGTTGCTCAGACTTGGCAGTAACTAAAAGTAGACAAAATTTTGACAGAACCAAGCAGAATTTCTTATTTTGCCAATGCAAAGCAGAACAATTGAGGGATACTGGTATAATTGTTGGCATCCCTGTACAAGACGCTCTCACAACCAGGCAATCTCACCATATACCACCTGAGATGGGTAAGCTTACAGAATACAGTTATGATACAGTGCAGTTTGATGTCCCTGATGGTACAAGATAAGATTGCCCACAACTGTTACATGTGGACTCAGCATTGAATAAAGAGATAACATCGCAACAGCTTTGTACCATATACAGATAGCACCATGAAATATCGCATACACTTATATTATGTTTAGAAAAACAAGCCTTTGTTTTAATAATGATACATTTCTAAAGGATATCCGTAGTATTTTACTTCATAAATGATTTCAATTGATCAATCAACCATGCTGTACTTCGGTGTGGATTTTGTCATGCAACTACAAAAAAGTTGTATCAAATATATCTGCTCCAGGCCTAAACAAATTGATTGTTCAGGGTTTGAAATTGTACAGTGCCTTGATTCTCCCAAATTGTTTACTTTGTTGATTGTATAACCTTTACGCAAATCAAATTGTGATGATTTGAAAGAATCAATATGGGGATTTTCTTCAAACCTCTAACCTACTATGTCAAGAACCACTGCCCCATGATGAATAGATATTTGACACATATATTTCCGGATTTCCATCATATCAACAAATGTCAGCTATTCTTGATATAACTTTGTTGCACTCGTGAGGACCACATTACCCCAGATTTCCCACCCTTCATATCTATGGTGTCACCTGGTGACTAACCACACTATGAATCTTGAGTACAGGCTTTATTTTCATTGTGAATTAAAACTTCAAATTTATTCTAAAAAAATATGGGTTTTCAACTTAAAATAAAACCTCCATTACATATATTTGATAAATAATACATCTCTCATTTAAGGTTTAATAGTTTTTAAGCGTAGTAAAAATGGTAGTAGCATGTCTGCAACATCTGCATCATTTCATTCATAAGCTTTTCTTAGGCTACAGAATTAAAATCTCCCAGGGTTATGTTTCTTCTGTGCCTTTCAACTGCTGTTTAAAAAACACCATCAAAGTGTCTATACTCTTAATGAGAACATCCACACTATCCTGTTGCCTTGCTTGCTGCTTTCCACCAACCTTTTTACCAGGCGGCCCTGCGCTAGTGGATGGTACATCTGGAGTTGAGTCTGTTCCTTTTGTTTCTCCTGCAGAAGCACCACTTGCCTCTGTTTTATCTTTGGTTGATGATGTTGATGGTCCATTTTCTGGTTTTGTTTTTGGTGAATGAGGAACTATGTCCTCATCAGACACTGATTGTTTGTCCTTGTCTTTAGAAGAGTCTTCAGAGGCATCCTTGTCTGATTTTGAGTCTTCATTGGAAGGGCTATTGCCAACCTTCAATGATGGCATATCAGCTGACTTGTTAGATTCTCCTGACTTAGGTGATGAGGAGTTAGATGATGATGCTGAAGATGCAGTAGCATCAGCTTTCTCCTCTGTCATCTTCATCTTCTTTCTTGGTACTTCTGCATCTGCCTCTGTAACAAGATCAAAGATCAACATAAAATAGGGTTAAATAGAAGAGAATTTATACTATTGCTCAAAGCTGTCATTTTGTTCATCTTGAAAGCTTTCACATGGCAAATGTGTCTTTGTTCACTCATATGATGGATTGATATGTACGAGAGTCACAGGACTGCCTCTGGAATAAGAGTCACAGGACTGCCTCTGGAATAAGAGTCACAGGACTGCCTCTGGAATAAGAGTCACAGGACTGCCTCTGGAATAATAGTAAGTTGCATGCTCCACAAAGTTTGTAAATGATTATTGTCTACTGTCTTGTTAACACTGGAGGTGGCCTGTGTGTTTTCTGCTCTCCTGCAGCTGAAGGGGAGACACTCAGCCTGTGGTAATTTGTGGTATTTACTGGTGTTAGGGTTAAATGTCCTTGTTTCGAGTGACTTGCACTGACTTCACTACTCCATTATTGAGAATACATTGTCTAAGATAAGAATGTACTTAAACACAAAATCCACAGTATATTATCACCATACATTTTAATTCCTTGGCTGTCAACTTCACATTTGTTTGTTTTTATTATTCATTAAGAGTGGTCATTAATAAAAATTAAAATTAAGTTATGACAACTAAAGGCCCCATTAATTTGAAAGTTCCTCTGATGTTCAAAATATGATGTGGATTTTTATTTTAGATAACTGATTTACAACTGATGGGAACCCGGTTTCCTTGCAATATTACACATAATGCTACACAAAATTAATCACAGATACAAAATGTTTGATTGTGTCTTGTGTTTTTATCTTATGCTGTTGGGACGTACAAATCACCTATTTGGCAGATTTTAACCTTATAATATTCTGAAATTGTATTTGTCGACTGCAAATCACAACCTTCTTTCAAGTTCTTAGTTTAAGAATAAAAAGTAAAATTAAAATTATTTTTAACAATTGAGTCATGACTAATGTGCAACAATTTTCTAATGCGTGCATGAGCTTTGAGACAAATGTCAAATTAAAGGAACCTAAAGTGATCATTTGATTGATTTTTCTTGTCTTTGAGTCATAAATCTGATCAGAATATCTGCCCTCCCAGGAAAAACTATGTTCTTCGACCTTTCTGCTCAAATCATCAGCTTTAGATTGGGGCTTTCTGTAACTAAAAATACTGGAGCAAAATTAATGCAGAGTTTCTTGCAACAGCAAAACACTGAAAAGACAATATTCATTTTAGGCATAGTCCTCACCTAGTACACTCATGATATCAAGCGTGTGTCATCTGACAGGCTGGAATTTATGCATTTTAGTTACAAACTGGCCCTAAACTTGCATCACCTATCCTTACCTTTCTCTGTAACTTTGACCTTTCCTGTACTTTTACTACCAGCTGCTGTCTTCTCTTCACTTGCTTCTTGTTTGCTTGCTGCTGTTGCTGCTGCTGCTACTGCTGCAGCAGCCGCTGCTGCCAATCGTCTTTCCTGTGCTGCTGCTTTAGCCTGACGATGCCTATGACATGCCTTCTGGATGGCGTGTAAAGCTGGTAATAGGTTGGCGCTCAGCTGTCTGGGAGGCACTACCGAAAACATAAGTAATAGAGCTCGCAGGTCCTGCATGAGGCATAAATGTTGCAAAGAAAGCAGGTTGAGAATCAAGCTGAATCATTTAATACTGGTAGTGCGGAGTCAAATCAAATTTATACCAAGACAAAGCCCACATATGTAAAGAAATGGACACACCCCTACACATACACCCCAGATTGATAAAGGCAGAGATAGATTTCAATTCAGCAAGTCCAATCCTATCTGATGAAGGCCAATGGTTCAGTACATGTAAGTGCACAAGATAAAAAACTGTGATGTGTCCTCCCTCACCCATGAATATGCCAGGAATGTTAAAAAAAACTTATTTAGCACCTAATATCCAAAGACAAAATCAATGTTCAGTGGCGCTTATTAGAGTAAAGACAGAGAATTAGGGAAGACAGCTACATACAAAATATAGGGACTGGGTAATTGCAATCTTGACCTTTATTAATCTGACACACTGTAACACACAAGGGTTCACATTAAAACTTGCTAAACAAACACTAAAGTAACCAAATTACATTACACCTACCCCATTGAGCTTGACGGCAGCCATGTTGAGTTGTTCAGATATGTAAGTATCTATATCAGCACTCTCTGAGATGACTGTATTCACTACTGTGTTCACTACTTGGTCCCAATTTGAATTAAGTACATGCTTGTATACCTATGGGTGACAAGTGATAACAAAACAAAACTAGAGTCAATACATACCATCAGTATATCTGTGAGCACTGTTCTATTTCTTAGTCAAAATTTAGCTATACATTTTTTCACCTCAAGTTTGGAAATTACATCAGTGCTATTACGTGGTTGCACCACAATTGGCCAACAAACCGTCATTGTACCAAGGTGAATATGCTCTGCAGGATTAAATTAGCACCCAATTTGATACTGCAATCAGCAAAACATGCACCTATGTACCCAACTCTAGGTGAAATAAAGTATAGCTATTTATTATTAAAACTTTTTTGAATATAAAGCAACCTCTGTTATCTGGCCATGATGGGGGCGTTAAAAACCCAGATAAGAGAATCATGTGTAATGTTGCATTAATTGTTGAAAATTCAAAATTGTGACAACTAGAGAGTACAGTAAAATGACATAACATGATTATCTTTCAAGCAAAATGTTTTCTTTGCAAAAATCAATTTTACCCCTGCATGCCAAAATGGCCCCATTTTTACTGCACAGAAGAGGTATCTCTAAAATATACTACTTATGCTTTAAATAGTGCTGCAGTCCCACACTGGCACAGGCAAGGCAGTGGAGACGATCATTTCTTGTGATCATGCCTCTGTAAGGGTGAAAGCCAAAAATGTGACAAATTATATAGGTTTGATATTAATCAGGATACTACAAATGCATCTATTTCACATTCCATGTATATTTGAAGTACTAACCTTGGGGAAAAACATACAGAAGAATGAATTGATATTTGGGTTGTTGAAGGCTGTTCTCTCATCTATTAATGTCCCCTCGATGTAGTCATGGAATGACTGCATACTACATAGTAATTGCACACCACTCTTCTCACTTCCCTGGAAAACAACAACAAAATCAACATCAATCAAACATCATTCACACTCTACTAAGTGAAAGACAGTATGCATGGGACCTTTGGGCTGCCAAGGTGGTATATAAGTGGTCAAATGGCCATGCGGTGGCTGAGATATGATGACCAGCCAGTATGTGAGCCAAGTCTCATCCTGCTTCTATGACTAAATCAAGATAAAATTAAGAATGTGGTGATGGGCTGAGCGAGCTCAAATGCATGTACTCTGGTCAAAGAAAGCTCTGCTTGTAACAACAGGCTGTGTTGTCTCAAATGTGCATAGTGTGAAAGGGCGCCATTTTGGGCCAACAAGGTGGTTGTAACAGTCAGGTTTTGTTGGTTGAGAAGGATTATGTTTATCTATGGCATATATTTCTTCTTTTTGTGAAGTGCTTTATTTACTCTTGTAATAACATAATAAATGTGCACCTCATTTGCTTGCAATACAAAAACCAATTAAACAAATTGCATACAGTGTAACCATTCATATGGATGACTTGCACCTACATACCTCAGACTTGTATATTGTTTTCCATAATTTAGCAAACCAGTCAAATTGAAGAGGCACTCCTTCAACGGCTACAAGCACACCTGATATGAAAAACAAGACATTTCTTACAATTAATGTAGTAATTTCAAGTATTTGTTTTACAAAAGGTTACAAAATTAATTATGTAGTTCAATGTGGCAATATACAACATCCAGCCCTGGTTAATAATTAAAACTTTTAATAATTAATAATGGGAGAGCGAGTTGGCGCAGCGGTAGATTCCTCGCCTTGCACTACCAAGGTCCTGGGTTCAAGCCCCGGTCGTGCCCAAGGACTGTATGTGCATTTGGTTTATCCCGATTCCATGCTCGCTCTCGCAGGTTTTCTCCGGGCTCTCCGGTTTCCTCCTGCTTTCGAAAAATCGGTGATTAGTTGTTTGCTCATCAAAACTTCCTTCACCCAATGGAATTTGCACAGAAAATTGGTGGATGTTACTGATTGTCACACTCTAAGTGCGGATAGGCCTGCGTCTGGTTCGGCTGCAACTGGCCTAGTTGATGCGATCTGATTGTGATTATTCACAATGGCAGCAAAATTTCAGCGCTTTGAATCTTTCAAGATCTGGAAAAAGGCACTATATAAATCCAAAATTTATTATTTATTTATTATTACTGTAGGTCTAAAGAATACATGATAAACTAAAATCTTCACCTCTCAGCACAATAGCGTAAAGTTGGAAAACAAAATCTAAAAATGTTTAGGATTTTCTATTTTATTAGGACCCTGATCATGTCAAATAAGGCCCTTCGCACTTGATTATTAGTTTCCTGTTTACCGCTCGCGTCCAAAATTGAAAATCTCAAAATAATTAGTTATTTTATTTTTATTTCCAATTTTCTCCTTTAAAATAACTTTCAACTACTTCTACTTGACATTTTCTGACTTTAATAATATCAACAATAATGATGAATGAACAAAGAGTACAACTCCACCTTCACTTATTTATAAAATCAAATATTGTTGTGAAATAATTAAATGCCCGCCCTTGTCAAAACGAGTCGATAGTTGCTTGTAATAGTTCAAACCAAATAAAGAAAATAAAAGATAATTAATAATTAATAATTAAAAGTCACCTTGTCACTTTTTCAAAATCTTAAACAAGAAACTAATAATCAAGTGCGAAGGGCCTAAAGCAAAGTGACTTACTAAGACTGACGGTCTCCTCTGTAAACATGCCATGTGTTAGAGCTGTATGACACAGTGTCTCTATTAGATGATGATATGGGTGGAAGAACTCTCTCAGAGCTTTGTCATAATCAGAATCAGTACCCTGTAGAATATAACATAATAAGGATCAGCACCCTAAAGATTACAGTATGAAATGAACATTTTATTTTGGAAAAGTAGGAAACATGTAGACTGCTGCCCTCATTCGTCAACCTTCTGGATTTACGACTGAGAAAACTACATGGAAAAAAAGTGGCGGACTTTTGCAACCAGATTCTGGTTGCACATGAATATTAAGTAGGTTGCAAACTTTCATGGAGATTGCGCAGTTGTGTCCAAGACCGAGTTTGTTGTTTTTAGAACTTCAGAGCGTGATCTTGTCACAACGGCGCAGTACACACGGCGCGGTACACGGGCGCCGCTAGTCAGTCGCGCTATGGCGCATTAACCAAAGTCGCAAGCATGGGTCCGCCACAATTTGAACTGGAAGATAATCAGTCGTCACTACGAAGCATAACAGAGTACATGCGCAGTGTAGACGGCTGGTGGAATAAGTCTAGGAAACATGCCCCTGGGGTCCAAGTCACACTGGGCTATTCCAGTTGAAATCCATACACCCAAAGGCATTTTTGACAATTGAGTTATTATAATTGAATACCTGAGCAGAAGAAGGGCCCAACTCCATCAACACTTTTGTTGAGTTATTAACAAAAAACACAATATTTGGCAAAGTTTTAAGAGACAGACTGTTTTCATCTTGACGGGACCTTTAGTACCGGTACATGAACATACATTATAACATACATGTGAAATGATATATGTTGCAATGGCAACGGTACAGGTCTTTTAAGATATGATAAACTCATTTTTGTAAAATTGAGTTGGGCCCTTCTTCCACTCAAGTATTCAATTATTACCATATACAAACATATACTGAAAACACCAAAGGTCTAGCATATTTGATTCTAAAGTTTTGTGATGTCTATTTTCTTATTTTCTCGGGTTTTTTTTTACTCCATATTTTTGCCTCAATTTCAAATTTGTCGCATTTTGCCTCCATGGACCATAACGTGTCACATATATTTGTTTGTTTTCTTCTCACATACAGCATATAATAACATGCACACATATAATTTAAGGGAAATGGCCTTAT
Organism: Amphiura filiformis; assembly: GCF_039555335.1. NCBI lineage: Eukaryota > Metazoa > Echinodermata > Ophiuroidea > Amphilepidida > Amphiuridae > Amphiura > Amphiura filiformis. The sequence goes on along the minus strand of NC_092632.1, from coordinate 20,610,356 downwards.
CCCCCATGTTTCTTCATAAAACTAATATTTTGATATCAGAACAAAGCTTATATTTTTCTCATTACTGCAGTCAAATTTAATGCCAGAGAGATGTTTCGATTAGATGGTGTGAACAAAATGTAGTGAATTGTGGTAACCACAACCAGAAGTATGTACTATCCTATGGGCATTGATATACACGTTCTTGCTTCTCATACCAAAACCACTGTAACAATATAACTCAAAATTTAATGATAGGCCTCAATGTAAGATAAAAACACAGAACATGAACAAATCAGACCACACCCCCTAGCTTATTAGTTACTTTGTTTGTTTACTGTATTCTTACATGTGATGTTTCTAGTTGGTTAGCATGAAGGAACATTTGTAGCTCTGGTCTAGGTGGTCTTATTCCTGACTTGCTGGGAGCAGGTTTTGGCATCCTTCTTGGAAAGAAAGGCCCACAGGTTACTGCAAATACAACATGATATTGTTATTAAAATTATTATTCTATAATAATCTAATAGAGTAGCAAATTTCCTTCTACCAAATATTGAATTTCTGTTGAAAGTAATGTTCTGATATGAACTGAGATTATTGTGGTAACAAGATCTATTACCGTATGCACACACTGATGGCCACTAGTATCTTGTCACAATATTATATTTATAGTTTCATCAGCTCGTAATCGGCAGGCCTTGTACCATCGCGGATTAACATTTATATGTTGTATGTTGTAACACGCACAATATAGACCAGACAGGTAAACTATATCACTCTTAACATGGGTCTACTGTTCGGCGTAGTGGTAAAAGCCTAACAATTCCCGTCGATTACGAGCTGATCAAACTAAAACCAAATATTTGTGACCCAATCAAGCAATGTCACCAATGTTGCTTTTGAGTTATAAGTTGGTTTACCATTCTAATCCTTCTGTAATACCCAATGGTTTCAGGTATAACTTGGCTTTCTTAATTCAAATCTATATGGTATTTTCATCAAATTAAAGCCAATTAATAATTCTCTATAATGATGCAAACAGTCTGAAAATTGGATTGTCACTATAGTCCTCATTAAGTTTGATCACATCATATTTTTACCACAGGTACCTTATCAGCCCCGTAAATCCATGTATTTCTGTACCGATGTGCTCTTACCTCCTTTTCATTAAAGACCAAAATTATTAATTTCAAAAATGTTATGGCTGCTGCATGAATTACGATGTACTAATATTTTTTTTTTAAAGTGAGTCTTTTATCTCCCTCTCTACCAACCTATGGTCTATACAAATACAGGCTACAAATTCTTACATACCTGGAATGTTGGATTGCAGAAATTGGTGGTGAGCATGAGTAATAAGAGGAACTAGTCTTTGCACACACTCTTTTGGATACAGATTCACTAACTCATGTAATAATGCTGTAAGGGGAAAAACACAAAACCCAATTTTATACAGTAATGTTGGCAGTTTTTAAACTGTTTACTTTCCAATTCTAAAAACTTGAAGCAGAGATGTAATGTGGCTTTCAGGTGATATGCTTGAAATTAGTCAAAACCGGTGTGTCATACAATACTTGTGCCAGGAGACACTTACAGAAAATTACCAGAAACATTGTTAGTCTGCCGGAGCTCCTGCTGGTGCAGGAAACTCTATACCCATGTATATAGGGCCTACATAAAAGGTATATCCCTACTAAATACAACCTCATTATTGTCATTGGCCTTTTAGCTTGAAAGAGAAAATGTCTGGTCTATAAACCCCTCCTCAATTGATTTTAATCTCTTCTTCCACCTCAGCCAAAAATTCAATATAGGATTTTTTTTAGTTTTGTTAATACCATTAAGCCAAGTAGCACAACTATACATCCCTTTCCATATACCAAGTAAAATGATTTATGTGAATTTCACAATGTCTCTGAAATCTACTTCTTTTACATTTGAACAATTTAGCACCTACCAATAACTCTGTACTATATACTGCTTAATTGGTTAAGCCTATATATCTACTCATTGCTGACCTCATTCATATCTAACATTCACCAAGACTTACCTAAACTTTCTGTTCTGACTAGGTCTGGTGTAAATGAATTGAGTAATGTGAGTAGTTTGTGAGCAAACTCCATCCTCTCCTGCCACTGAAGGAGTGACTGCTTCACTTCTATACACACAAAAATATAAGAAAGATACATACATAACATGACACCAGTATTATCAATTATGTTTTTCTTTTGTAGATAATACTACAAAAGTTCAGTATATACTAAGTAATTACATCTTATGGTTGTTATTATACAAATATTAACTGTCTATGAGTGTGATGGTCGAAATATAATCACGAGGTGAAAGATGGATTGTTCCATTCCACGAGCCTGAACGGCGTGTGGAATGGAACAATACATCTTTCACCGAGTGATTATATTTCGACCATGAAACAAATTTAAGACAGTTAATATTTGTTTTAGATCACTCATACATAAGTTCTATTACTAAAATACTATTTAAGGTAGGAAATATATTTTTTCATCAACATTTGCCGTAATATACTTCACATTTTGGGGTCCACCCCATAACTAAATCGGCGAGTCTAAGAGTCAGCGCACGGCTTGGCGCAGGCGCACTACAGCGCAGCACTATCACACAGAGAGGCTGATGGTAAAAATGATAAATTTTTTATATTATTATTATTTTTTCTCCGGCAAATCAAATTTTCATTTCTTAAACATATTACATATCTTACTCTACCGGGTTTTTAATACAACACAAAACAACAACAATACAAAACAAATAGACAGAACAATTTATCACAGCACAATTCTCAAATATAATAGTGTAGACAAAAATCATCGCATGCATTAATTAAATAGGCCCCTCCAAACCTGCCATTTACGTTGATAAATTTGGTAATTTAAGTCTTTTAAATAAATAAATCTTTCCATAATGTGATAATTTTCAATTTCTTTTTGAAGAGGTAAAAAGGAGAGCGGCAATTTTGACATCTTCTTCTATAAATATAAAATTTGGTTAAAATAATAATCAAATTTACAGCATGATTACTCTTTTTTATGTCTGTTCCAAAAAAGAATATGGTTTTGATTTAAGGTAACAGGAATACCAACTTTTGTAAAAACCAGGTTTGTAGCTGAACCCAAATTGGTTTCACCTTTTTACATTCTGTGAAGATGTGCTTAATTGTTTCAGATTCCTCATTACAAAATGTGCACAAATTGTTATTTCTTTGGTTGATTTTATACATAAAGGTATTGGTGGTTAAGATTCTATTTAGAATTCTATACTGAAACCACCGCAATTTTACGTCTATTGTGCATTTAAAAGGTATCAAACAGTGCATCTTCCATTCATCATCTTGAAAAGGGAAGCCCAATTTTAGCCCCTAATTTTGTTTTGCTTTTGAAACCTTTATATTCATTAGTTGATTACAAAGTGATTTGCAACCTTTTTATCCTGAAGGATCAGACTCAAATGAAAAGGAATAAAAGGTTTTGGGATTGGGTACATTTGAATATTTGCCTGGAATATATGCTTAAAATTGCTTTTAATTGCACGAAGTACACCATTATATTCTAAAGGATTCATTTTCAAATCATACCTAGCTTCAATTTCATTCAAGAAAAGAAAACGATTACTATCGGCATGAACCAGATCTGAAATGAAACAAATTCCCGATGTGCGCCATTTCTTGTAATTAATTTCTTTTCCACCAATTTTGAATAGCTCGTTGTCCCACAAACACCAAGTTTTTTGAGGAGTATGATTCTTTTTTATATGGGACCACGATAAAAGAACCTCTTTCCAGAAAATATTTTGTATCCTTTTCGCAACTGTTAAAGTATGATTTGCTCCTTTTTCCAGATCATCAATGTTCATGCCGGTAAGCTTATTAAAAACATCAATCCTTTTTCATCAATATTACCATTTGCAATTGCGTCTGATCCAAGTACTTTTAAGTGCTTCAAAAAACAAATCTACTTTTACCAATCTTAAACCACCATCAGAGTAATCATTTGACAATTGATCTCTACTTATTTTATCTCTCTATCCCCTCCAAAGAAAATCATAAAATTGCTTTTGCAGGGCCTTAATAAATTCTTTAGATGGATTTGGAATAGAAAGAACAAGGTGGTTAAACTTTGGCATCAAAATAGATTTAACAACAGTTATTCTTCCCAATACAGTTATATTTCTTTTAGACCAGTGTTTTATTAAACCTGTCACCGACTCCATAATTTTTTCGTAGTTAATCTCTGGCATGTCCATTAAATTTGTTGAAAAATCAACACCTAGAACAGAAAATTTACCATTTTTCACCCAATTCAATTTTTTGTTTGTTAGTTTGGGGTTTGGATTTTTACCTCGAAGTGAACCGATGTACACAACATTGGTTTTGTCTTCATTTATTTTCAAACCAGATAATCTCTCAAACAAATCCAAAGTATTCAATGCTTGTACCAAACTCTCATCGCTTCCATTTAAAATAACTGTGGAATCATCAGCATATTGAGAAATTTTACAATGAATATTTTCGACTTCAATACCAGTAATATAATTATTTTTTCTTATAAGGCAGCCCAAAATCTCCGAACAGATTAAAAAGATGTACGGGGATAAAGGTCACCCTGTCTACAGCCTCGACCCAAATTAAATTGTTTTGAAGCGTTGCCATTTACCAGAACTGAAGATTGACTATTGTTGTAGAAGAGTTTAATCCATTTTTTAAAAGAAGTTCCAAAATTGAGAAAATCTAATGTTTTAAATATAAATTTGTGAGAAAGCGGAATCAAAAGCCTTTTCAAAATCTATTAAGAGTAACATACCTGGCTTGTCGTGTAACTCGGTATACAGAATTAAATCATAAAGTAACCTTATATTTTCCCCAATATACCGCCCTTCATAAAGCCTTTTTGGTCATCATTTATTAAATTGGGTAGGATATGTTTCAATCTTTCAGCAATACGAAGAAGCTAATTTATAAGTTATATTTAAGAGACTAATTGAAGGCGCCAATTTTTTAAAAACTGTTTTGCTTTATTTCCTTTTGGAAGGAGTGTAATAATTCCCAATCTCTGTGTCACTGACAGCTCCCCTGATTCATAAGCGTAATTAAGAGAGCGTAATAGAAACTCACCTAGATCTTGAAAAAGAACTTCCAAAATTCAGAAGTGAATCCATCGGAACCAGGACTTTTGGTATTTGGCATTTTTTTAATAGCAGATAATAGCTCTTGATAAGTCAGGCGCCCCTCAAGTTTTTGGAGCTGATCATCAGTTAACAGCGGAAAATCTGATCTAGATAAATGTTGTTCAAATTCCTCCAAATTTAAATCATTTTCTTTAGATGCATATAATGTTGAATAAAACTTCAGAATTTCTTCCATTATTTGTTCTTGATTATTTATATTATCACCGTGTGGGTTTTGTAAGTGGGCGATTGCCTTATTAACATGATTTCTTTTTTCTAAGTTCAGAAAATACTTTGACGGTTTTTCTCCGTGTTCTACCCATCTTGCTTTTGATCTCATCATAACTCCCTCCATTTTTTCCTTTCTCATTTCTTCTAACTCCAACTTTTTGGTATCAATATTTTCAAGAACAACAGGATCATTTGACCTAGCTTGAGCTCTTCTTCTAACTTGTTTATATCATTTTCTAGTAAATTTTCCTTGCTTTTTTTTTTTTTTTTCCTTTCTGAAGCATATTTAATCGTTTCCCCCCTAATTTCCATAAGTAATACTTCCATAAATAATTGATCACTTATAGTCAGCTCAAGTTCACTTGGGGAATTTGACTTATACTATTTAAGTTATACGGTGAAGCAGCATATTGAATTTTAACTTCCTTAATTTTTTTTTTTACCCTAGCCGTAAACTCGAGATCCCTTAACAGTAAATTGTTAAATTTCCAAAATCCTTTTCCATATTTGATAGGTGACATGTCAAGCGAAAGACTAGTAAGAGAGTGATCTGTTCGATATCCAGGTTCAATCTCTGAATTTAAATAATAAGTTGTAAGCTCTTCTGATATAAGAAAAAAGTCCAGTCTGGATTGTTTTAAAGGGGTTGGCTGGCGCCAGGTGTATCTACGAATATTTTGATTGTGAAGTCTCCATGGATCTATCAGTCCAAAATGATCTTTCAAATCCAAAACTACTTTTCTCGCTTTGGGTTATTTATTCGAATATAATTTGAGGTATCCAGTTTTGGATCCTGAACCAAATTCAATCTCCACACAAAATACAGTGTGCATTATTTATTTCTTCTACATGTCTTTTGATTTCATTATAAAAATCCGGTTTATCTTCATTTGGACCATAAATCGAAAAGAGTGTCACACGAATATCATTAATAGATATATCTACAGCTAACCAATTTCCTTCTTCGTCTGCACGAGTGTTGTGAACTTTATAATCTAATTTATTGCTAAGAAAAATGGCTACTCCTCTTGCATTTGAGGTAAAAGAGCTAAAAAAGCTTCACCACCCCATTCAGCTTTTACCATACATTCAATATTTTTATCAAAGTGAGCGTCTTGCAAACAAACAATTGAAGCGGATTTACTATTATATAATGTAAAACATCCCTCCTTTTTGTTTACCATTTAAACCCCGACAATTCATTGATATAATCTTAACATCATTAACCGTACCCATATTTACTAATTATCAATGGTATTAATATTGTTTGCAGACTACGAATATAATGTAAAACATCCTTCCTCTTTTGTATACCATTTAAACCGCTACAGTTCATTGACAAAATCTTAACATCATTAACCGTATACCCATAATTACAAATTATCATATTCAAACTCATATTTAATACTATTTGTACAGTCTTATCTCTAAGCATGCAAAGATATATCATGAAAATGTGACACCTATCAAAACAGAATATGATAAATGGTAATCAACCAATGAACTGTCTAGAATTTATGTATGAGTGATATAAAACTTGTTATTCTTTTGTTTTGATCAAGTATTTGCATATGGGTTGTAGCCTAAAGTAGTTGGTACATGTGTCTTATTTACCTTTGCAGTCCTTGTGTTTGGATGCACACCGTAGTACTAGCAATGTGATTGACAGTAGTTCTACCAAGTCCCCAGTGACATGACATGCAGTAGCCTCATGGTACATCATGTGTAATGTATTGAAGGCCTGAAAAAAAAAGTACATCAGACACTTATAGTATATTTCTAGTAATCAGACACTTATTGTATATTTCTAGTAATCAGACACTTATAGTATATTTCTAGTAATCAGACACTTATAGTATATTTCTAGTAATCAGACACTTATAGTATATTTCTAGTAATCAGACACTTATAGTATATTTCTAGTAATCAGACACTTATTGTATATTTCTAGTAATCATACACTTATTGTATATTTCTAGTAATCAGACACTTATAGTATATTTCTAGTAATCAGACACTTATTGTATATTTCTAGTAATCATACACTTACTGTATGTTTCTAGTAATCACACACTTACAATGTTTCTAATTATCATCCATTTACAGTATGTTTCTAGTTATCATATACACTTACAATGTTTCTAATTATCATCCATTTAAAGTATGTTTCTAGTAAACAAACACAGCATATTTCTAGTAATCAAGACTCATATGGTATGTTTCTAGTTCAGGTTCATTCAAGTAATCAGACACTTAAGTATGTTTCTAGTGTGCCTTTTATCAAGTCTTTTACAAATACTCACATCAGCTAGTCTGCTCAGGCCATGATTGCACACTACTACCAGTCTATCAGCATCATCTTCTAATAAAATACGAAAGGCACTGCAAAATATAATCATTTCACCCAAATTAACCAATTGTAACATCAAAATGTAATAATTAATGTTTCTTTGCTAATCTAGGCACTAAACGTATGAAGTAAACACTCCCAAAACAGGCCATTCTTAAACATTTCCTATTAAATTTCTGGCTGTTAATCACCTTAACCATTTGATCTGATATCCAATCTTGTCTTTACCAGATTGCTCTCACCTTTGGCCATTTGTTTGTTTCAATAGCACATCTAAGCACATGAATTTTAGAGTGCTCTGGTTCAACAAGTCGCAAAATAGGCCTTCATAAATGGACAGCCAGGATGCACCTGCCAGCTTAAGCACTACACAGCCTGAATTGATGAAATTGAAAGGAATTCCAGATCTGCTCTCAATTCTAACTTTTGATTTTAAATTGTTCTTTTTTCACATGAGCGGTGGAATTTATGTGGAAGGAACAGCCCAATGCTGCCTTGATTTAATACAACTGATGATCTCCTTTACAACACACAAGAATGACAATGTAAGTGCCAAAAAAGCAGAGAGACTGAGGTTGTCAGGGCTGGGTGTGGATGGATGCTTTCCTACCTGATGAGGGTTGTCCAACAAGAGCTTCTCTCTAGACATTCCAAGTAGCAATGTAATGTAATTCTCTTGAATTCCTGTATATGTGTCATCTCATCTGATGAGATATCAGGTACTCTCATTACAAACAGCTTCATCATTCGGAATAACTCGTCTACAACCTGTAATTTCAAGAAATCAAGAAAACAAATAATATGCTACAACTGTGTATACAACAATTCATTTCACACAATGTTTTTTTCCTTCAGATTAATCCTTTTCAGGTCCAGATTCACTATTCTCTCTCTTCCCCCTCACCTCTTTCTCCCTCCCCTCTTTTTTCTCCAGTTCTCCTTTGTGTGCATTCTCACCCTATCATTTCCTCCCTCCATCTCCTCTGTCCCACTCCACTCTCCCACTTCTCTCTAGCACTTTCTCTTTTCTTCTTTCATAAATCATCATAAATCAAAATTCAGTCATTGAATATTATGTTACAACTTATTCCTTGAAGGTTCGAATTCTGCCTCACCCCCTCTCTCTCTTGTTTGAAATGAAATGAAATGAATGTTCTCTCTCTAGATTTACCTTCCCTTCTCTCGCACTCTTTTTTCTCTTTCATATTTTGCTAAAAACTACCCCCCCCCAAAAAAAACAAATCAAAAAAGTCAACCAAAATTGAGACTTAGGCTCTGCATAGAGTTTGTCCTTACCATTGGATACTGGCTAGCATGTGGTGTGAGATACCTGAATGCCCACTGCATATTCTGATGGGTAGCGAGTTGTCTAGCAAATTGAGTAGACTGTTGACAACATAACCTAAGTAAGCCATAGTAGGCTGGCAACATGACACGGTTGAACATCACCACCTCCTGGTCATCATGATCAGCCCTAGTAGAAAGAAAACATTTTATTAGCTATTAGAGTTTGACTCAATACATAGTCTACAATAAAAATGTTACTATTATGTGTTTAATTAATCATTAATCAAGAACATTTTAATTGTTCAATTGAAAACTACCTATATATATACATACAACCATGGCAGTTGGTGCCCAAAATTGTGGAACTTTATTAATAACTTGAATTGACTGGAATTCAAAATCTAGAAATCTTCCCACTTTTTTTTACACAGTATCTTAGTACAAGGCATTTTAATGTGTTACTATGTGGACTACTGGTAAAAATATTCTGACCTTCGCTGGGATTTTCCACACATAGAATTGGCATAGTTAGTGGCATTGATTTTCTTCTCAATCTGGAGGATTTGAACCTATGACCTCAAGCTATCTTGCAATTATGAGTCAAAGTCTTAGACCCCTTCGCCAGCATGCCCTATAGACTGAACCTAACTTTTGTAGCCAATTTTGCTACCTCTATTTCTGTCACAAAGAAACAACAGTTGTATAAATACTAAAACAAAATGCAACAACTTACAATATATAGTTGTATGGTATATGCTTAGCCACCGTAGGATTACTGACAATAAGCTCTATGTTATCCGGATAGTCTACGCATGCGTTGTACCAGAACTGTAGCAATGCTTGCTTGTTGTGATTGCAAGCTATAGGGGGCTCTGACAGCTTGGGTTGATACAGATTCCATAAATCCATGAAGAAATGTGTAAACTGTGGGAAAAATGATAACAGAACAAAATTATTAGGTGAAAGTTATGCTTGTCTGGTTGTTAAATCACGACAGTGCAACTTCTGAATCATGTCAGAATTGGCTGATAAGTCAACAACCATTTAATCAAACTACACAGAATATCACGCTACATGTGCACATATTTATCGAGGAGCCACTACAGTTCATAATGTTCGAAGTTTAGCCAAGAATTACTTAAGAGGTACTACACCCCTCGATAAATTTGTGTCTATTTTTGCATTTTTTCTCAAAAACTAATAACACAGTGGTAACAAAAGTTATGTATATTATAGGGGCAAGGAATCCAATTACTACACTGGAATTTCAGTGACTCAAGACAAGCGGTTTGTTATTTATGATAAGAAAAGAGGTACCGCTAGGATGTACCTCATTTCCTATCATATATACTGAACCGTTTGTCTTGAGCCACTGAAATTTCAGTGTAGTAATTATATTCCTTGCCCCAATAATATACATAAATTTTGTTACCGTGTGTTATTATTTTTGAGAAAAATGCAAAAATAGTCACAATTTACCACAGGGTGTAGTACCCCTTAACTCACCTCTAACATTAAAATCACTAGAAAATGTTTGACTGTTTTAACCATGTTATTTTTATTGTGTTAATCTCATCCAAGTTTTGATTTGCAATTGGTCAAGGTGGGTAACTCCTTAGATTATTAATACACAGATTGGAATTTTCCATGCCTGTGCCCTCTAAGCGTACTCGAATTCAGCTGATGCCGGTACAGCTTACAGGCCTAGCGACATCGCCTATCTTACGCGCAAAGTTTCTTTTGTGGACGCTCGTGCTATTTGCGCTATTTTCGAGTTTGATCACGCGGTACCTGACTTAGCGTCGATCCCCTGAGGCAACATGCCATGTTTTCACGGTAAGGGTAACTCACTGACTCATCTCCCTAAAGGACATGGCTACACAATTGACCTTTTCAGTAAATCCCATAAGCCTTTGAGGGCTCTCTGAGATCTCATCATTTGATGTCATGCCAATGTGCACATCATTTAGCGAACATCATCACTGCGCATTTCTGAAGTGGGCAGTAACAATGTGTGCACACAAGATCACACAGGTCTACCCACAAAGGCTTATTGGATTTAGCAAAAATGTCAATAGAATACTGTAAAAACATTTCCATTAAGGGTGACATGCAGATTTACACAATTAAAATCTCTCCAATATTATGATTAACAATGATCAGCCAACACAATTTACAGTAGTTTTAATGATGCAGTATGTTTGACAATTCTTGACAAATATTGACACAAAAATTTCTTTTACATTATATCTGATCTAAATTGGATACTGACTAAGCTTTTTTTTAAACTTGGGGATTGTAAGCAAGAATTCACGCCCAACTTTGATTACAGTTGAAATAATCTCTTACCATTCTCTTCTCTTGTCTTGATATGAGGCAATGACTTAGCACAGAAAAGAAGGCAACTAACTTGGTTGTACCATGGGCAGAAGCATCTAGTACAAAATAAAAACAGTAGTCAATCAATCAATGCAATAATCAATTGAATACCTGAGTGGAAGAAGGGCCCAACTCCAATTTTTTACAAAAATGAGTTAGACCCAGCATTTTATTGCCAGCAGACTGATCTTCCTTGTGTGTGAAGGATGAGCCAAAATCCACTCTCCAAATAGTCTTCCACGTACACTTAATCATGGTTTTCATGGAAGAAAGGCCCAACTCCATGGAGTTGGGCCCTTCTTCCACAAATATAGTGTTAAAGAGGAATTTTGTTCATCCATGAAATCTGCTTTTCACTACAATAAATTTTCTTGCCAACCTATTACATGAGTTCTACTTGTGCAATTATTGGTGATTATCTAATTTCTGTAGCTATATATAACACAGAACTGGTACTTTTGGTATATTAGTGGAAGAAGGGCCCAACTCCAGCTCGTATTAAGACCTGTACCGTTGCCATGGAAACATCATATATAATTTCGAATGTATGTACTATTGTATGTTCATGTATTAAAGGTCTCCTGAAGATAAAAACGTTCTGCCTATAAAACTTTTCCAATTATTATGTTTTTTCTTAATATCTCAAAAACAGTTTTGATGGAGTTGGGCCCTTCTTCCACTCAGGTATTCAATTTGATGATCAACGGTTGATAGATCAATCAATCAATCACAGGGTAGGTTTCAAATCTGAAGTATATATATGATAAACAATCTCTCTAAAACAAGAAAATGAATATAAGAAAGAACCATGACAAAGGGGCAATAACAAATGGCAATACATCTGAATGTAACATGAACATTCTCACTTCCAACTTGTAATACAGTAATATGTATAGGAAAACAATTTGGAATCATGCACAGGGACAATGCATAGCAGTAACACCATTTTGCTCCTATCGCAACTGGTGCTTCAAGATGGATTTTAAGTCCTGACAATTTTAATACATCTTTTAAATGTTCTTTCACTGTGTAACCATACTACTTACCTACATATGGTTTAGCCCTTGCTAATAATCTCAGTAGGAGTGCATAAATCTGCTGCAGAATCAAGATGGATTCTTGACTTAACTGTCAAAACAAGAGAAAACAAACAACTTTGTCAATTTAAAGATGCTGTAAGTTTTGCTGTAAGACATTTTTGTGATTTGGGTAAAGTAATGTATGGATAACATTAATGTAAGCTTCTACACTTTTAAATCTTACGACTACTCACCCTAAGTTCCTTTTGAGGACTATGTACTGATCGTGCTGATCTGAAAGACTGTCTGAAATGGCCATCTGGTACTAGTGAGATGAGAAGGAATGCAGCAGCTAGGGGATGAAATAAACAAATGTGATAATGTGATAAAAAACAGTACATTTCAAATCATATTTGAAGGGTAGGAACTAGACCAGAGTCATTTTCAATAACAATTTGAGGTTGTAAACTCTTTCAAAAAGGCTTACATTAAATCTAACAAAATTTGATACGCCAGAAACTAGCCCACATTAGAATATGCTGACAGGATGGCCATACTATTCTGGTTAGAGTTCTGCAGGACTAGGAAATACACCCTCAATCATGGATTTCCTCATTCATTATCAGGTGTTTTCAATTATAGAGAATGAACATCACATAGAGGGAGTTAAAGGCATTTATCGGAATTACCAGGCGACATCCCCTTTTTAAACATTGTAATACAAAACAACATACACACAAAATTTTTACAAAGCAGATATATTTTCACCCATTTCCCTGGAACTGGAACACACAATCATGCACATTATCATTCAATTATTCCAATGAATATAAAAGCAAATAAATGTAGAACTTACCATTTCTGACTCTGACATTATGGTGCATTAGTAGGAAGTGTTCCACCCATGTCTCCACACCTTGTAACACCCAGTGATGTACTAGTTTATTCCTAGGGGTCTGTGTGGCTAACCAATCTAATACCTGCTGGGGATTGTACTCTGATACCTGCAAGAAGTAACATCAAGTGGTCATTGTTAATAATCAACATATATTAAAAATGTAATGCAGTGTAGAAGATGTAAGACTTAACTTCACTTCAAACAATAAAGGCCTGTTGGGCAATTTGCTTACTCAGAAAAACTTACGATCATCAAATTTCAGGTTTTTTTTGCACCTTTGTAGCATAGACATACTTGTACTAATATAGCCTGCTAGTAGTTGAGCTGAAAGCCGTATATTAAAGACAAAATAAGACATTTTACATGAAGCTGTAATAATCTCTCTACTTAAAGCCATATTATAACATTTCTTTAAAAATAGATTAGTATTAATTTTCAATAAAATATTAGCATTTACTGTCAGATATGTCCCTTTTAATTTTGAGCGAACAAGTGAGGTAAAGCAAAAGAAAATCGGAATTACGACTAGCGCCAATGCATGTCACGCCGGCAGTTGTAATATGGTACGACCCTCTGGCGTGTGTGTGTGTGTCCCGCACGCCGTGTACGTAGTACTGTGTTGACATTGCATACACGTTCGACTAATATTTCTATCGTAATAATAAAATGCTGATTCAGGCGGTTTATTCACAAAACTACAGCACCTAAAGTCTTGATTTTTGCAGAGAATCTTTGTTTACTAAAGTACATTACAATCGTGTAAAAACCTGAATTTAAAATTTTTTGAGGGCGTCCTCCTCAGCAAATGTTATAATATGGCTTTAAGGAGATATTATGCCTTGAGATTAAAAGCAGCTTTCAATTGATTTCCAATATTTTGAAGAGCACCATCGCACGTCATGACTTGTATCTTTGATATACATTGACCTCTAGTCATTAAAAACTTTTCCTTATTGATTGGTGGCACACTGTGAAGATATCTCTATTTTGGAGACTCAAACCAGAAAACCCATCTAATAAATAAATACTTCATTTTTATACTATTTTGTTGATTTATCCTGTGAAAAAGTTCTTTTAAATGTAATTCTTTAGATATCCTTTAATAACAAGCTACTCTAATAATTTTTTTTATGTTCTTGTAGAATCACTGAAAATCCCTTTATTCCTTAAAAGTTCTACAAACTGACCATACAAATGATCAGAAACAGTTGGTTAAAGGGACATGCAATATGGAAGGTGTGGTAAACCCTCACAGCATATTATATCTGACCCCACACTTCAAAAAAGAGCTTGGCAATGAGCATGAACCTTTCACTCGTATCTAAAATTGTCACATACTTTTACTACTGCGTTCATCTCATTGACCTTCATCCATTGTGCACTATTAGCCAATAACCTACCTCCCATATTCTCTGGAGTATGATTGGAGTGAAGCCAGGTAATCCTGGAGGGCCACCTACTATATCCACTAGCATAGACAGTACCTTGAAGAATGGCTGACCAGCTTCTGGGCTTAGCTTAGCAATGGCATTGAATATCATAGCTATAATCTGAAAAGAAAAACACACCAAGGGTTTTAGTGTAACAGCATGAAAGTATAGTGGTTAAATGATCACCACCAGCAGGTGCATTCCACCGTAGCTTATTGTAACATCTCAAAGATGATATGCATGATAGTCCTAATTCTTAAATGGTGTCTCCTCTTCACCGTGCCATCTGAAGTCTTGAATTCTTTTACTTTACTATAATAGAAACCCTTTCTACTTTCGCAACATAAAAAGAAAAGTTTACTAATGACTGGAAATCTGTAAGAACTTAGTAAAGCCTTGCTTTTTACTCTTTATGCTAAACAACTGATGTATTTCACTTTGATTTGAAATTATATTGACAATCTTGAATAATATTTTTTTTACAGACACAGTAACATAATCACAGATTTAATAGGTATACTACCAAAACAGTTTATTTATGCGAGCAAGAAATAATTTGTGTTACCTGTTCAGCAAGCCTTGAATTGAATCTAGTGAGACTAAAGATGAGATTACGAGTCTGCTGCAGGTTGATGCTGTCTCGGATTTGTTGAAATAAGAAGGGAAAGCCCTGAAATGAAGAAAATCACATCACAACAGCTTTGAAAACATGGAAGAATTTCAATTTATCAAATGACTTTTATTTAACAAAAAAATGAAACCACACAAAAAGAAGACACATTGTGATACGATTCATTGAAAATTAATATTATTCAAATTTTGAATGTGTTACCACTCATACATACCACTACACAATGTATCTACTTGTGCATTTTTAAACAAATTTCTGTACATTTTTATCAAATCTGGGTTTAAACAGGTTAACCAGAGGTAACAGACAAATGTCCTTTTTATTTCACTCGTTAACAGGATTGGCAGTTATATGTCAGTTCTACACAGTCTTTTAGGACTTGAGCAATGAACTATGAGTATTCAACATTTGGAGAATTTAAAATTGTCAGGAAAAAGGAACCTGGAAATCACTGTCATACAGAGTTACCAGGTAACATTTCTCAGATATCAGTACCTTTCCTGCCACTAGCACTGCATAATCATTTTGTGATAACATCAGCTGCCGTTCTGTTCTAGATGACTCAACTAGATACGCTATTAATTGGATCATTTTCTCCAATGATGTAGGACGGTATTTCTCTTCTGTTAATGAGATGATGTCATCTTCATCATCATCATCTTCATTATCATCATCAGACACATCTGCTGTCTGCTGAAAAGGGAAAGTAATATGATAAAATGAGTGAATATGATTCAAACAGAAAGTCCTTTACTTTTGAAAATAATATTTATTCAAATCAAGGATACATTCAAAGTCTGCGATATCTACACCTTTGTTTCACCTTCAGTTTGGTAGCGACTAAAAAACTTAAATGTGGTTGCCCCGCAAACGTGCCAACATGCCACCCTTGTATGCACATGTATGCTCTGTGGGATTAGGTTGGGGTGTGTAATTCAATACTGAAACTATGGAAATATGCACCTACATCACTACCAAACTCTATGTGAAACACCGTATAGAGGGCAAAATATATTTCTGTTCCTGTAAGTAGTTCTATTGTTGGTACAATTCTTCTGATTCTGATAAAAAAATATCTTTTCTTGTTAAATTTTTTATTTACAGTTTTTTCACAAGAGGGAGGAATGAAATGCTATTTACACTTCAAACAATAAAGAATCAGTACTTTTTAAATAACATACTTCTCAAAGCTATACAATAATAATGAGTGGGTTTTTCCTTTCATCTTCACATATCACCTTTTTCAAGAAAAAGGCAAATGATCAGCATTAACTTACATAGTCAGCTGCTTTGGTTCCCAAGTAGAAATTGGCCATAATAGATATAGCTTCCACTGATGTCAAAAACTGGGCCTGTATGAGGAGAAACACCAAGTTACTTCTGTGTTACCCTTGTCTACCATTCTAGGAGAGCTTCTACTTAGGAATATAACTAAATGTCGACAAGAGGATGATTGCTTAATCACTGGTATGATTTCAAGTAATTAGACACATTGAGACTATATAATTATGTGCTGATGCTGTTCATTTCCCATAATGGTGTACAATCATCTTGCTATACAACAATTGTAAACAGTATCACATATAACCAATACTACATTTGCACTGATTTATTAATGGACCAGTAGGATATTGAATTAAACATAAAACTGATCAACTGGACTCACATTTATTTGACCAGTAGGATGCTAATTGTGGATCATAATGAACAGCCTTTTAAGATAAAAATCTCACTAATATCTGAACATAGTCACAGCTATTCATTAAATATCATACACATATTACTTTAATTATAATTATTATGGCAGGTCCTTTTCACAATATTCACATGTTTATAAACCCAAATAAATGAATACATAAACTAAACTTGAATCATGAGCAGTTTGGAATATTTAACTAAGTACCTTAGTATTACTGATTCTTCAACGTTTTATCATGTAGTTCAAGTATATTGTACCCTGTATCCTAATTAGGCTTAATCAGGCCTTTTATTAATTGAATGCAAACCAGGCACCATAAATCTGAAATAAATGGCACCACCGGATCCTATGATTTTGAGCTGAACCCAAGTTTGTGCCAATTTTGTCTGAACAGATGGATTTACAAGGAATTCAAAGGGTTCAAAATCAAATTGCTTCAATATGAGTTTTACCATGTTGATTTTTCATGATTGATATTTGCACCAGGAGCCAAAAACAAATTGTTATCTTGTGCCTGCTCCTGTAATATCTGTAAGAACCAGACCCCAAAGAACCCCCTTGTTGATACAACACACTCATCTTTTTGCCTCTCCTGTATGAAATGACTGGTGCCATGATGCATAATGGGCTATTCAAAATGAAATCCATACACCCCCTATGGAAGACATGACAATAATTTCCCACACAGGAAGTGTGAATTACAAATGGGACTACCTGAATGGCTGCCTTTACTTGAAATCTACAAGGGAGATTAAGGCCAGGTCTTCCATAGGGGGTGAATGGATTTCAACATTGTCAACTTCGCTAACTTTGTCTCTGATTTAAGAAAATTGTGCCCAACTCCTGAGCAAATTTGTGAACATGTGCACAATAGTATACACCAACACAAAGCCCTGTAGTATTTGTCCTTCTTCAGTAGCTCATGATAAAACGTTGATCATACAAAAGTTTACTCTAGGACCTACCGCTGGGCATATGCATACCTCATCATCCCCAATTTTGGCAAAGTCAATGAGCACAGAGAAATACTCGGTCAAATGCTTACACTGTGGTCGCACACCATGCTCAAGCTGAAAGAAACACAAGCAACAGCAGGTTATGATGAAATTTAATTAATAATGTACAGACCATTCAATAACTGGTAAAGTCTCATCTGTTAATGAGGGCCATTCGATCCAAAGAGTGTGAAATACCAAACTGTTACGCACATACCACATATTTTTATGGCCTTTCACATAAACGTGAAGATACATGACGCTCTATTGCGTAACACAAACACTGGCGTGATTTGTAAGACATGTACCCTACGAATGATCTGCCCTCATGAATATGCGAGAATTCTCAGCATACAAAGCACAGGATTTGCCTGATGGTGATTGGTCTGTATCTCTTTAGTCTATGGGTATAATAATGACAACGATTACAAAAACATAATAACAACTGAATATACTAACCAAGCAGTCTACTAATGGGCATATGAAGGGTCTCATCAACACCTTTGCGACTAAGTTTCTGAATCAAGAGTAATCCTTGTAGTTAACTGCCCTCTTTATTTTGAGTGTCATTAAAGACAAATCTTACTTCATTGTATGACTAATATCTCCCTAAACTACTCATTTAACCTGTTTTACACAAAAATACAGTGTTTTAGGCTGTGTAATATATGGGGGGGGGTTAGAACACTGCATTAGAAGTTTTTTTCTGACAGAATGGTTTGCTCAATGAGTGATAATATACTCAAGAGAAAAATCACATGAAACTTACAACTGTTAAGAGTTTCTTGATAAACCTTGTGACACATGAAAAATCGCCAATCTCTTCTGATGGAAGATCTTCTACCTCCTCCCTGTAATACCATAGTAAAATAGATCAATTGAAAAAGTTAGGCGTGGTTGATCAGCAATCTTAGCTAATAACTGTAAAATGGGCAATTTTGATGAACTACCATTTTTAGAAGGAAGAAATGACTTAGGAGAAAAAACAGTGAAATTTTGCCTAGATAAGCGAGTATTTTGTAATGAGTCCTTGCACTCTGTAGAGAGAGAACTAATTAGTGCATCAATGTTATAAACCTGATTTAGCTGTTAGGTTCATCTCTTTGTTCACCATCACAATACCCAATTACCAGGCTCATTAACGACTCATAACAATGAAATATGATTGCAGTATTCCTTGCACATTTCTGGGTATGCTATTGCTAAGCTAATTGCTGTTTGTTCATTTTCAATAACGTAAGTAGCACATTTGAATCCATACCCAACATACAGCTACTTCCAATTCTTGGGACCTTGTTATGATGAACAAAAGAATAGGCGTCCAGCCTTAGGCCATAGGTCAACTGTGCCAAAATCGGCAGTCACACAAGATTTTGTATTCATTTTTACATAAAAGCAGCCCTTAAAAAATGCACTTTATCATACCAATTTTATGAATATGACAGTAATCACCTACTATAAGAGAAGAAAAAAAGTGAAATAATTTCATCATCAAAGTTTTAATATGTGCTCGCAAAATGAGTAATTTTTATGTGTGTTTGCAATGGACGGTAGCAACTTTGTTACAGATCATGTTCTCTACAATGCAATTATCTTGCATCTCCAATATCAATTATTGGCTATGGAGCTGTGCAATAATTATGAGTCCTGGGGAGGGTAAAATTTGAAGGCCAAAAATGATTTGGCAAGTCAAAGGAGGGGGGGGGGCAAATTTTTGGCACACATTAACAGGGCACCTTTTAAATCACATGCAATATTTCCTGCTTGCTAAGTTTGTATTATACATCAAGACCATTTAATTTTTGCAAACTGCGGATCCAAAATTTGGCATGTGCAAATGGGCACGATTTTCTGGCAGGCCAAGAGGGGGTCAAGCAATTTTGGCAGGCTGAGGGGGGAGCAGCAATTTTTGGCACATTTGAAAATTCTCCCAGGCTAATAACTATTACACATCCCCTTAATTAACTACTTTATAGTGTGCAGTTAATGAACTCAAAAAGGTACAAGTTACTGCAAATCAAAGTAAATCAAATAATAATCCAGTCAGTCTATCTAAAAAGAAATGGGAAAAATCCACTAATTGATAATAGCCCCTCCTGGCCAGATTCACAACTGGGTATAATCCCTGGCATGTGCCTGTGTAAATCAAATATCACCAATCCCCCTCTCACTGGTCAGTTGCGTTGTATGCCAAGAGGGCTGTTAATTAGTCAATGTCTTAAGGGGGTACTACACCCCTGGTCAATTTTGTGCCTATTTTTGCATTTTCTCAAAAATTATAGCGCATTGGTGACAAGTAAGATATGTATATTATAGGGCAAGGACTACAACTACTGCACTGAAAATTCAGCAACTCAAGGCAAGTAGTTATTGATTTATTGATCAAATATTGGTTTTCCCTCATTTTTGACTATAACTCCACAACTGTTGTCTGTGCTGAAATAAAATTGCCTGTGCAGTAGTTGTAGTCCTTGCCCCTATAACTATATGTCTTACTTGTCACCAATGCACTATAATATTTGAGAAAAATGCAAAATAGGCACAAAATTGGCCAGGGGTGTAGTACCCCCTTAAAGGGGATTTATGGTAAGCCATATCACAGTAGTATTAATACCTCAGTAATTAGGCAGAATTTTGTTAGTGTTTAGATAGACTGACTAAACTATACAATGTACACATCATTGAGAGAATCTGTTACTTACCCATCAACTATAGGGTGCAGATAGAGTGGAGCATGTTTTTCTCTTAACTGTCTGATAACATGTACACATAGTCTTTGAAATAACTGCAGAAAATGAAAATGAACCAAATTAATCCAAGGTTAGGCTACAGTTCAGTTGTAATCAGGATGCAATTATATTAATTGATATACACTGGCATTGTGTATTCTCAAGGTCATTAATTAGGTTTTAGCTTTTCCTGTTTCAAAAGACGTCAATGTGATTGAAATCAAACAACACTGATGGCTAATTAACTATTGTGTTCCTCAGTGAAGTTAATGCGGTCAATTATCCTTTTAATTAATTTAATTAATCAACACAACCTTATATTTTATCCAGAAATTACTAATCAACACAACCTTCATGTTAATTACCCATTGCTTGTTATTGGCCCACACATTCATATCAACTCAAGATGTTATTCAAGTGTGTCATTTTGAATGATCAGATCCACATGACAACACGGTCTTCAACAATGGCTTCTTTCAATAACTCATCGACACTGACGGATAATGCATACTACCTCACTACTGCTTACAATCCTGCTATTCTCACTTGGTATATTGTGATTGACATAATTGGACTAATTGGAAATACTCTTGTTCTTGTGGTGCTTTGGGGCAAAACTAAGATGAAACCATTTCAAATCATCATATTCTGGTTCGCCATAGCTGACATTTTAGGCTGCATTAACTTGCCTCTCAGATTCTTCTATTTTCATCAACCCTTAAAAGTTTCCCCAATTCTATGCAAATTAGCACGTATCGTAAATGCAACTGTCATATACCTTGGGGTGTATATGATTGGTCTGACAGCCATAGAACGATATAGAGCTTTGAAAGCAGCCAATACTGAGCATATGAGCAGAGCAACAACTTTCAAGGCCATCCTTTTTTGTTACATAGGAGCAGTGGCCACTGCTAGTGTTCAAGGTGCAGTGCCTGAAACGTATGATGCTGAAGATCACTTGTGCTTGGGTCCTACACCTGATGTGCTTAATAACACCTCCTTGTTATTAGTTGTATGCCCTGTTATAGGCATGATTTCACGAGTTTCAACCTTCTTGTATGTGAGGATCATGTTTATTCTTGCCAGTCGTATAGGACCAGATAACCAAGCACCTGCAAACCAATCTCAAAATAAACTTCCAGGTGAAGAAGCTAACCAGAGTAATCAGAACACTATCAAAATGCATAGAGAAGATTCTCAGTCCAAATTACATTTACAGCAAGTCAGAGATGTTGAAGATTTTGATGACATTAATTGGATCCACTCGCAATTGGAAAACAGTTCTCCCATGCCTTTTGAAACTGAAATGGTAGCACCCTCCAAAGATTTTGGATTGAATTTGGAAACCATAGCTCATGCTGCTGATAACACATCTCGCCAAGGAGACCATAAAGTTGCAGATAACTCTGAAGAAAACCAGTACACACTTCCAGGCATGGTTATAGAAGACAAAGACGTCAACGTCCAACCACCAAGATTAAGAACAATATCACTCAGCCTGGAAACTAATAATGCAATCTCATCTCTGGACAGAGTCCACGAAAGTATGCAACGAGCAAACCGGACATGGCTGTACCGGAAAGTCACCATTATGTTATTCATTGTTAGTGCCATCAATATTTTAACATTTGCTATGATGGCACTGTCTCTGATCCTTCCAACGAACAAACTGTTTTTCTTCTGTAGAGAGCTGATTATTATTAATTATGGAATTAATCCATTTATATACAATCTTGTTGACAAGAGCTTTAGGAAGGACTGTCATATTTTCTTAGGAAAAGCGAGTCGAGGTCTTAGGGCTGTTTTCACAAGATGAGAATGTTTTAATTTGGCCTATAGCCACATAACACCATTTTGGACATGATCGAATCAAAAATTAATTTTTGATGTAAGCAAAGATATGGAGCAAAAATATGTGACATGATCTGCTCCATGGGGGCCAAAGGCGGCAAATTTGAAACTGAGATAAAGGCAAAAATATGGAGTAAAAAACAATAAAATACATAAGAAAATACACATCACAAAACCTCAAACCTCAAGAACCAAGTATACTAGACCTTTGATGTTTTCAGTATATGATAGCCTAATGTTACTACAAGGTAATAATTATAGTTACTCAATTTTCAAAAATGCCTCCTTTGGCCCCCATGGAGCAGATCGTGTCACAAATATTACAGACGGAAGATAACAATTATTAGTTTGTCCACTCTGAAGTACAAAGTGACAACGTGTGCGTATACAGCGTGTTAACAGTGCGTAGTGCTGCGTCTCTGCTGCAGGTATGTCGGCACAATGTGTGCGTCCGCGTCGGTACTTTGTACTTCAGAGTAGACTGACTGTAGTCAGTATCACAAGTTGTTTCTAACACTAGAATGAGAACAGCTCCAAAACGAGTGTGTAAACTCATCGTAGAATTGTACAGTACTCACAGAGAGGTTTGTCTTACCTGTCTAATAGTCTGGATGGGACATTTAATGAGGATTTGACTCATCCTAGAATTGTACAGTACTCACAAAAAGGTTTGTCTTACCTGTCTGATAGTCTGGATGGGACATTTAATGAGGATTTGACTCATCCTAGAATTGTACAGTACTCACAAAAAGGTTTGTCTTACCTGTCTGATAGTCTGGATGGGACATTTAATGAGGATTTGACTCATCCTAGAATTGTACAGTACTCACAAAAAGGTTTGTCTTACCTGTCTAATAGTCTGGATGGGACATTTAACGAGGATTTGACTCATCCTAGAATTGTACAGTACTCACAAAAAGGTTTGTCTTACCTGTCTGATAGTCTGGATGGGACATTTAATGAGGATTTGACTCATCCTAGAATTGTACAGTACTCACAGAAACTCTAATAGTCTGGATGGGACATTTGATGAGGATTTGACTTATCATAGAATTGTACAGTACTCACAGAAAGGTTTGTCTTACCTGTCTAATAGTCTGGATGGGACATTTAATGAGGATTTGTTGTGGCCACCAATCATCCTTTGACATGTAATCCAAAAACCACTGCAATTAAACAAAATCATATTGTAAATGGTAAATAAATGTATATAGCACTATGTAAAAATGGAAGAAACTATCAACTTAATTAAACAGTTTGTCTTTAAATTAATATACTACTATTGTCTTGTTTTTATTAAAATCAAACTAGAAACATTTCATGAGACTTTACTCAATTATTTACAAGGGCATCCATTGATGTTGATAATTATTGCTTTTTGAAATTAATTTCTGCAAGTTTATGATGATCAAGAAAAGTAAATTAATTAGCGAAAGAATATATCCAGTCGGTCGCGGGTTGACTTGCAAAATTAGTGAACTCTTGCAAAAGCAATTGTCAATAACTGAAAATAGAAGTAAAGAAAGAGCAACTTCTGCAAATCAAGCTTAACTGACAAATTTGCAACATATGTTTTACTTCCAATATTTTCCCCCAAGTTTCAGACAAGTTCTGACCCTTTGAACACATGAATAACCGATGATTACTTACCTCACACGCTGCTTGACAAGTGCGGAATTGTTTGGTCATAAGTTCCATCCATTGAAGCATAGTGGGTTTCTCTCTAGCATGGATAAGTGTCTCCAACACAAAAGATGTTGTTAACTGAATAAAAAAATGTGTCGTAAGTATTGATAAATGTCATAAGTTAATTGTTTGAGATATGAATCAATTTATTTCAAGTAAGAAAAAAATACAACAGAAAATGTCTGAATTAATAGCGATCTTTATAAAGATTTGATAGCTTTAAGGTGTTGCGCATTCAATTTACATTATTTTTTCAGCTGACTATTTCTGACCGGTATTTGCCATATTACTCACTTTACAAGCAATACTCATCAGGGGACAAGCTACCCCCACGTCTTATGATGTAAATGTAATGTACTTACCTTTGAAGCATGCAGTTGTACTTGGGGTGGTTCTGGAAGCGTGGACGGCAAATAACTACACACCTGCCACATGAAATGCATGTAGTTGTGATCAAAGATGTAGCGGTCTCGTAGATAGTGCATGTTGTCACACCATATCCACTACAAAGGATAGAAATCAATTCACAGTAATATTAAATATTTCAAAATTTACATATCATTTGATCAATCCAAAGAGAATGTGTGAAAAACAGCAAGTTATAAACTAGTATTAACAACTTTCTTTCTTTCCACTGGCAATTAATTGCTCCAAGACTGGCAAGAAGGTTTCAATCCAACGGCACACCTGTTATTACCTATTTTTTATCTTTCCTGGAAGTCGTTTTATGGCATGATATTGCAAATTAGCATGATTTCTTATCATTTGACATTACTACTAACCCTTGCCGAAACTTTAAGCTTGACAATCAAAGCAAAACTACGACAGCAGCCACACAATTGGGATACTCCAGTTGAAATTCATACACCCCCTGTGGAAGACATGACCTTACAGAGGGTATAGATTTCAGATAGATTCACTCATTCAGGTAACTCCATTTGAAATTCACACTGTGTGGAAGACTATGGTCATGTCTCTAAGGTCATGTCTTCCATAGGAGGTGTATAATGGGTTTCAACTGGAACAGCCAATTCTGCCTACAAAATGACAGATCAGGTGATTACAGTCATCATCACTCATGGCTAACTCTCATCACCTTATGCATGTACATATTGAGATTTCTAATGTACATGTACAACCGTGTTGTGCATCAAGCTCAGGTCACTTAGTCATGATAGCCAGCAATTTAATATAACGTGTATAGGATTGTGATCTGTAAGACAAGCAAGCACCTTACCTCAGCAAGTTCTTTAGACAATTCCACAGTTTGTTCTTGAGGTACTTTTGGTTTAGTATCCCCTGGTTCACATCTCTGATAGAATAGCATGTATGCACTGTGGGTTTTCTCAAAGGAAAAGTCCATATACTTGTCTGTGACAGAGTCATACGTCTTAGTCTGGAAAAAATATGTAAACCATTGTACTTGTAATCACATTTTCAACATTAACCATACACTAATAAACACACAATCCACCAAGTGGCAAAGTCCAGCAACATCTGCTGATGAGGGAAAAAATAATCTTTTGAAGTGTACGCAAAGGTATGCAACACTGTGCGAGAATTGTCAGACATATGCAATAGAACGACTGGCCTGGCCCTCATGTAAATGCAGAGTTCTCATTGCATACAAAGCATAAGGACGTTGGCTGTTGGTGTGTTATCTGTACCTCTTTTATCTATGTCATTAACCTAAATAGACTACTCATCATTCAAACTGCATTGAGAAATCAAGAGAATGAAGCCATCCACAACTAAAGAGATTCTCATGTTCAAACATTATTTAATTTTACTAACTCCCATGAAACATTTTGATAGACCTGATTTTGAGATGAAGACCTTTAACAGATACATAACATAAATTAATTTAAATTTCATATTTCTGGAAAAAAAAAGATCATTCAATCAATATTTCCCGCTTAAAGTATGTCTCCAGCAATCACAACATTATGCCTTATATGTTAGAAAATTAATTATCAATCACGAATCACATGGTTTTACTTAAAACAAACTCATATTGACCATAAAAACGAATTAATACAGCCGTCTCACAACACGCGATATTCATAATTCCCGGGTGCCGAAATCGTCCAGTGCAATGATGTCCCAGTAATGCAATGAAGGCTGGCAACAGTTGAGCACAAATAACCATGATGTCATTGCACTAGACAATTTTGGTTCAAGAATTTTAAATTTCACATTTTTTATTTGTTTTTATGGTCAACATGAGTTTGTTTTAAATAAAACCATGTGATTCGTGCTTGATAATTATTTTTCTAATTGCCGGAGACATCCTTTAACTAATCTTAATTCCCATTTGGTGCTATGTAATTACAGAAATCAATTGTTTAATTTCCCATACTCGCATTTACAATAACTTCCAAAGAAACTAATTGTATCAAATATTCAGAAGTATAGATGATGCAAAACAATTGATATAATTATGTCTGAAGAATTATAAACATTTCAAAAATTAATTCCCTCGTTTAATTGTTTGTTTTATGTTGTTTTGTTTATTGTTTTTTATATCAACCTGTCCCCACTTACTGTCATTTCCCCACCAAAGCACTCAGCAGCCAGTTGTGCTGAATCAAATGGTTTGACCTCAGCATCATTGAACATGTACCACCTGTTCTGGTCTTCACTGCTATGTGTGCGATCTTTGATGAAGCTGTAGTAATGACCCCCATCAGCTGTGCCTGTGTGCACGGTCACTCCTATCAGATCATAGAGATATTGACTTTGGTCTTCCGATTTTGATGATGTCGCCTCTGTAATGAAAACAAGAGGATATGTTTGGTTACACATGTGTGCCAGAATTCTGGGAATAAAGATGACATCAAAGCCTGAGATATGGTATGAATTGGGATATTTCAGCATTATATCACTTCAAATCAGCCTCAGGTTTTAAACCAGTTTAGAAGTGAGGAAAAACTGTTTTTAAAACAAAACACTTTTATTATAATCTAAAACATAAAAATTTGGAACGGAAAACAAGTCTTAAATTTTTTAAATTAGAATCGCTATTCTTTAATACAGTAAAAACTTGTTTCACTGCATTCAAAACTTGGTGTGGGCGGTCAAGGAAACCTATTATCTACACTTGCATAGTCCATCGTTGAATGTGAGTGTGTATTCTTTAACCTGTGTTACTCATTCAGTCGATAATTATCATAATACAAGTAATCCTCTGTTCTTCCACAAAGCCATGGGAAAAACAGAGGGTGCATGGGGTGCGCTTGTGTATATGAATCAAGTATACATGTAACCCACCAGCATGTGTATCTCCCATGAGAGCCTCCTCCGTGTACCCAGACATGTCTAGTTGAACAGGGAATGAGAAGTGTGTGTTAACCTTCTCCTTCATCATGGTCACCATATTGAATGTATACCTCATTGTGTTGAATGACAAGATCTCTGGTAGCGTCTTAAAACAAGCTCTGTAGTCAACAAACAAGTTACAAAAAAACATGTCATAAGTGAGTTCAATTATCAAGAAATGTAAATCAGGGTTTTCTATTTGGTAAAAAAATCATTTGCTAGCTTGCTCAGGTTTGGTTTGGCTTGTGATGTTAAATCACATTTAAGAAATCAGCATCTATCGATCTGATGGGGAAAGAAAGGTGTCATCACTGCAAGCATTTGTTATCAAACCAACTCAGTTTACCTTCCACTGAGGTTTGATTTATTAATTTATTTAAATTTCGACTATACACATAAACTACATACAGGTAATGTAGCCCATCTAGCTGAGTTGTTACAAGGGTCATCCCTTAAAACAAGTCAATGAATCCAAATATCTGAAATTGTCAGTCATGTTTATAGCAGACATAACTTTTCCACACACAATAAACTTTGGGTGTTGAGCACTAACCTTTTCTCTGCTCTGACCTTCTTGCCACATTGTGAGCATGTATACATATTATCACCCTCAAGTGTATCCTTCACTGTCACTTCATCTAATGATTCCTGTAGGAGAAAATAAAAGACATGGTATTAGCACAATATATTTCCCAAGGAGTGCTGTGGTCTTATGGAGCTATGACAAATGCCACAGAGCCAGGGATCTGTGTTGCTTTTTAAAATTTCACAGAGAGATGACCCGAGAATTACCCCTACTCTTTTCCCAAACTAGGGTCAATAATATGTCCAGGTTTGACTCTACCATAACACATATACTGTTTTTTTCATTCTGGAGAAAACTCACGCATTTGAAAGGGAATATTTTTATCCACAACATAGAAAGCATACAAAAATGATGGAACTGGTTCATATTTTGTTGCAAAGAACACTTACAGAGTATATAACAAAATATTCTAATGAAAATGCAATCTGTAAACTGTAACATACTTACATACAGATTTTTCATGTCAGCTACTTGACATCTCACAGTGAAGAATTCCTCTGTTGTCTGACTCACATGGGGACAATCCTATACAAATAGAAATAAATACATCAATAAATGAATTTAAAAAAAAGTAAATAGCAAATTAACAAATACAACTTGAATTTAATTTCTTTGTAAAGTATGTTAAACAAAATTAAATGTTTAAATTGTGTTACATTTTTTATAGGTTTGGGCAATAATCTATTTAACTTATGAGAGTGCACTGAATTATGTCACATTGTTTTTTTCTCTACTAAACATGGCCAGAAAACATTCATATTATTTTGATACCCCTTACCTCGTTAAATTTGAAGTAAATAACCCTAACAGCTCATACAACCCAATCATATTACCAATGTGTCTCTACTCACCAATGACACAACATTGTTAGTCAGTTCTCCTTTGAATAAACTGCTCACTACATCTCTCTGTGGAATAACAGTAAATACACAAGTCTTTACAAGCAATTCAAGTAATACAAGTATTACAAATGTACATATTGAGTGATGTTATTAAAAAATGGTAATCTGAGATATGACAATGGGTTTACTGCCATACTGCATGTTTTCTGCTGTAAAACAAAGAGTCAAAATAGCACCAAAATCATTTAAATGCCTGAAACAGTACAGCTCGTTTTCATTTCTCCATCTCCTTAAAGTCAATGAGTTTGATGTACCAGCGTAACAAGACAGTTTGCATTATCCAGCCATGTCATAGGAATATTACTGTGAAGAAATGACAGGTGAATATGAACATGGAGGAATTATATTCCTCATAAATCACACACCTTGACACTTACTACAGCCTATGACAGCCCTCTTGGATGTGCAGAGGAGGTTCATTTCAAAAATTACAATTTTGCGCAAACTAACAAATATTGCGTGTTACATGTAGGACGTGTTAAACATGCAGGAACATTTTAGCATCAGTCTTGCAAAGTATCAATATCTTACCAATTCTGGTGTCATCTCTTCCATCTTACTAATGAGATCTGTGAAGAACTCTGTCATATCTTTCTGTTCTCCTGTGTTCAATGGCTGCTTGTCCATGGTGTACACCTTACAGAAGCTGCGAGGATTGTACGCTTTTACGCTCACTTTCTTGTAAGAAGGCAAACATGCGCTGCATTTCAGTTAGAATATTGTTGTATTTGATAGTTTCATCAACCTGTTGGAAACAAATAATATACCATTATAAGTGATTTTTGCAGAAAAAATTTCAATTTCCGACATATACATGTATCAATAAGTTTATTTCCCCATTAAACAACTTCAACATACATAAAGCAAAATCATGTAGTTTGGATTGTATTGGCTTTGCCATTTTACAGACATATCACTACATGTCTTTCAAATAATCTGTGGCCATCATGGATCATACATATTCCAAAATGTAACATTTGCTATAATGCACAAGCAATTTATATATACAATAACCTTTAGGACAGCACAATTCCAGGAAATAACCATAGCACTTACAATTCAAAAGATTACAAATAAAACTAGTTGTAACATTGTTATTAACGACTACACATTGTGACCTAATTAAGCTAATGAGCACAACTATGTAATTAAGCTAATGAGCACAACTATGTTAGCTGAATATGCCAGTTTAAGATTCAAATACTAATATTTTTCATTGCTCTAAATGCCATAATTTTTCACTTTTTAAGGATATTGCCCCCAGAGCCCCTGTCTGTTAACTATGCCGCTAGGCAAAGCCGTAACAGGTGGTCCGCGATTGACATGCAATCTTCGAGAACGTGGGGGTTGGTAACTACAGAGAGGCGATTAGGAACAGGAGGACTGATGGAATTGCCTCCTGCGTCTACAACCTTAAGTATAGTAAGAATAGCAAATCAAAGTAAAGCAAAGGGTAAAGCAGCATGCGGGATAAAGACAAGGGCATGCAGGGAGAAAGAGGGGTTAGGTAAGGAGAGCAAAGCAAAGGTTGGAAGTGCGCATCATGCAGCCACTTTTTCCTGCCCAATAAAAATCATATTTTGATGGGAATAATTAAGGTTTTCTTCCATAGTTCCAAAATTATGAATATTCAAATGTCCATGACTTAAAATTTACACATTAAGAATGCAAATCTGACAGTGTTCTACGTACCTTAGCATTAAGTATAGGCACTCTAGCTTCAGGCATCATATAGAGTTGCTGCATACAAGAAGCCATATAACAAGTAGCACCAAGATTGGTCAGCCCAACATAACCACAACATGATCTACCATCATCTTGTGGCCAATACTGCCATGGGTAGGCTTGGTGGGTTCCTATATCAACAAAACATACAAGAATTTAATCAATCAGGGATATGTGCAGAGAAGATTTGTCCTATTGCGGATGAGGAGAGCTACGTATGGCAAAATTCAAATGTACAAATGAGATGCAAATCAAACCTAACCACATTGAGTCCATGTTCTTCAGATGTTTATTATTTCAAAAGTTTACTTCAACTTGACATTGTCCTAATATCTTTTCACATTAGACGGGTTGGTGTAGTGCTCAATGTATGCCCTTCACTCCCACCACTCTAATCTGGGTTTGCTGTCGATAGCAAGCACAATCTCCGATCAACAATCACCCTTGCACATTTTTCTCAGAGAGACTGCTTCCTTTATTCATGTCCCGTTTTATCTGGTTCTCTTCATTGTGTTAAAGTTGCATTAAATTGAAAACAGCACTTCCAGATCTATTGGATAATAAGTTGCACCATTTTTCATATATCTGCCTAGCTAAATATATTAATTTATGCTTTTCAAATACAAGTCTAGCACCAAAATTATGTCAAACCTGCATTGCATAACCTTAGGCAATAGCCAGTCATGAGTCATTTTGTTCTTATTCAATTTATGCACCACATATTAACAGCATGCTTATTATACCAAAGAAGTTCTTGAACAAATTTTCACAAAGTGGCACCTACCAGGTAAATGTTGTTCCAGCATGAGTGTGTGTAATCTGATATAGTTGTCAAGACATCCTCTAGCCAGCTCAATGAGCAAATCAAAGGCTGCTATCCGACTGCTCTTTGACTTACACATGGGAAGAGTTCGTTGGTCTATACTAGGTACTGCAAACAAACATTCAAACACTTTGGACAAGAAAACCTGTCAACAAGAAAAGGATAAGGAAAATCATATTTAATCAAACTCTTTCACTGTTTCTGTTAACAAATATTAGCAATCCTTATGGACTTGCTCAGATTTGGTTTGGCTTATATGGCAACTTTGCCACAAATGTTTTCAGCATCTATCGATAAGACGGGGAAAGAAATAGCATCATTGCAAGTATCCTGTTTCTTATTACCACCATTAGGCAAAACACCATACCACTATTATCTATTCCGGCTCCAGCGACACCTCATTCATTTCCAAGACCTTTGGATGCATTGATAGGTGCAAGCATTTATAATATATCAATATAACAGGGCTATATTGTTAGTTGTCATGCCCCTCCAGTGAACACTGACCTAATCCAATATGCATGAGGTGTCACTGGAGTTGAAACAGATAATGTGTTACAAGTATTTATATTGTATGTATTTTTAGATTTATATCGTTCATGTACTTGAGATACATTTATTTTCTTTCACACTTATTTTTGATGTTTTTGTATAAATTACTAACTATCATGTTATTTTGTAAATATTCTGTAAAAATGTTGTAAATATCATTGTATGAGGGCCTGCTTGGAAAGCAGTGCTTGCCACTGAAGTAGTTTAAATCCCTCAATAAAGATTTCACAAATCAAAAAATTCAACTCTAAACGCTATACAGTAATCACACTATCGGTGAACTATGCCTACCTGTCCATCTTTACTAAACTTATACGGTGGGTTATGCTTCATCACAGCAGTACACAGTTTAAGCAAACCAGACAATGCCATATCTTCAACAGTGTTATGCCTCTTCTCAAATACAGATCGGCTGGAAAAAGTGAACAAGAAGAAATGTTATACAAATAAATATAATCACAGCTGAATACAGACTGAGCAAATCAGTTAAAGCCACGACAGCCCCATCCCCCACCCCCACTTTACCCTATCAAAATGCAGATGTTGGTACCAGGTGAAAGCTCATGTTTCTCAATGCCAGTGAAAATTTAGGCCTGAAATATGTTTCATTTATGAGATATGAACAAAAACATGTTTGCATGTTTGGTAGTACACTACCCAGGAAATCACACACAGATGTATGGATCACTGTGATGCACATTTTAATAAGATATGAATAAGATATGAATATTTGCACACACCTTTTGATGCATTCCGCTAGGTGTTTAGCAATAGAGTTCATGTTGACTACTTTCTTTTCTATTTGCATTACTGGTATAGAAGCCCCGTCAGCTTGTAGCTCCCTATGTCTTCCAATGTTGTCCACAATGGAGCAGAGTAGTAAGAAATAGTTACGACATCCAGGACCATTGTCATCACATCCTCTATCATAGTCCTGCTGCATAGTGAAATATTGAATAAGTGTAAGTAAATGTTGGAGAGTCAGCAAGCAAAGATACTTGAATGTTTGGTGGCATCATTACACATTACATTTCACTCTTTATACAAAAGCTCAAATGCACTCGAAAACAAGTTGTTCTATCCACTTAAAATCAGGTTTCAAAGAAGACAAGGGTGGTGGGATGATTCACCCCACTTCTAAAGTAGCCCTCGTAACATGAGCAACTCAATGGACAGGGGCAATTTTTCTAAAGAAAATTGATAAAATAGCCTCCTCCATCAGTCTGCTTACAAAGGTATTTTGGTCATGTTAGCTAGCTCAGATTTGGTTTGGCTTTGTTAAGCATTAATGCAAGGATTATCAGCACCTGTGACAGTCATGAAAACAAAACCCTTGAAAAAACAAACACCAATTTGAGCATCATCTGGCAATGATTTACAAATAAGATAACTAATTGGCTAACTTACCTTCTTTGGAACAATACTGTGAGCTACTGAGAGAAAACTAAGCAGACTGGACAGTAAGGCCCAAGAAAACCGTTGACAAGATAAACTACTGCCCTCACACATCCTGAATAATCCTTCACAAACCTCACGCCGGATGAATAACTGAGTGGTATAAGAAAAGAATGTTTGCAGTGATTAAATTTCCTTTGCTTGTACTCATCAGGACTTTTCATAGCATTACATGGGATGCTTTTCATCCCGATGCTTTAATATTTGTTAAGCATCATGTCTGAAAATATTCAGGGTGTCTGATCACTAGATTGTTCAGTATATAAAAATCAATCTTCCTGAGTCGGACATAAAACACCAACATTGCTACTTACCTCACTAGTCTTCAATACAAGCCTCTGCAACCACTTGTCAAATATCTTGCTTTGGCACAATTGGATTTTGACATCAGCATCACTAAATGCCCATGATGTCAGCAGTTGCATCCCATAGTGTACTACCCAATACCCAGCTTGCATGTGTGTAGTATCCCCGAGCAGCAGCCTCGAGAGTACACTCATCAATCTTTGAAGGACGCCATCTTGAGATAACAATTCAAGTAATGTCTGTTGGCATTGAAGAGAATGGAGAATATTTTGTAAACAAATTGTAAAATTTAGTAATTAACAAAAATCTTTTTTTTTTCAAACTACCTGTAGCAGTGTTGAAATGCCATAGCTGTTGAAGTAAATGCAAACATATATTGGGAAATCCCCATTGTTTCTTTTGAAGTAAAAATTAACTCTTGCCACTTCACAGCCCATACTGATAACACACAAGAGTTAATTATTGTAGTAGTATAGATGTTAACGCACAAGTTCACATAGGGAGTTGAAAGAAAAAACCTCAAGTCCTACAGGTACCAAAACAGACCTTCTGGGATCTTAACATCCATCATTCTCGGTTTATTATGGAAAAATTGTTTTCGGAATAAAAAAGGCTTATACGATATATGTGATGTGATCAAGCAAAATCAGTCTGATATCAACTCAAATTAAATCAACATTTTTATATTTCTAATATTAGGATTTTGTTAGCTTGCTTTCACTGAAAATCCCATGTTTGTATCATCTATTGTTAGAAACTTATTCAAATTTAAGTCATCACAAAAACAAAGTAATTACATAACAAATACTGACACATTTCCCCCCATATCTCCAAACTAGAATTTCCGACTTCCTACTGTTTGATCATGATCACATCACATATAGTTTGACATGAACAAACAGAAAGGGGATAAAAGAAACAAGAGAAAGTGATAAGGCTGACAGCAACAGAAAAATACAACTATTTGAGGGACACTAGTCACAGGACAAGGACGAATACATGAATGAGAGATCAAGATGTATGACCTACCTTTGATAACCTAGTCACAGAAGCTTCCCCGCTACTTCTTCTTGCCTTGCGTGGCTTTTTGCTGGGTACACCATCCGATGTACTCTGCTCATCAAACACATCGTCTTGACCCATCTCAAGCTGGGCTTGCTCCAAGGCAAATTCATTGATAAGCTTAAGGATACAGGCTAAGCTATCCTGCTGCCACTGTAGAGTAAAACAAACAAAAACTTATACAAGTGGATATTCTTAAACAAGCGTTGCCCGACTACTGGACAAAAACACATATTGAAATGTGGGGAAATTTGGCACATGACGATACAAAATTTCACTGTAAACCTTAAGGCTAAAAACATTTCTTGTCAAATCAGTTGCAAAGCAGATTAAATTTGAACATAAAACTATTATGTGCACTTTTCTTAAACATTTTATGTGTGAAAATCTTTTTCTGGATATCTCACATAAAGAAAAGAAAATGCATTAAATTGTTCAAAAAATAAATGTGTATGCCCTAAGAGAAACTACCTTGATTTTTGATTAGCCAGATATAAATGATAAAATTGTGAAAATATCATAAATGACAAAAAAAGAAAATTAATGACAGAACAGGCAATATCACATTGGATACAAACAAACCACAACTTACCACACTCCACTGATGTCCTGGGTTGGCTTCTAGATTTCCAGACATGAATATGTTGACTAGGTGCTTCAAACCACCGCTGTTAATAAACTGTTGACATCAACAACAAAGATAGAAAAAACAGATTCTGTGCATGAGGGATTTAATTACAATACTTTTTACAGTTCTTGTGCATTACCCAATTTGGTGAATATTGATTCTAAACCCCAACTGATAGTTGGAAACAGCCCAGCTACTGGACAAAGCCTAGGTCATTTATCTCCCAATACACATTCAGCAATCTGTCAATCCCAAACTACACTATTTCCCCAAACATATCATTTTCTTTCAAGTATCCCTATGTGGTATAAACACTCAGGAATTGACAGAAATCCTTAGGGAGTTGGATGTTGATTTAAACCAATAAATTAGATGATCAACTCACCATAATATTCCATGATTCCTGAGCTGCCTCATCAGATGCTGTACTGAATAAACATGAATCACTTTTGCTGGGTATGCTCTGAAGAAGAAAAACAATTAAAATGTTTAATTAAAATTCCTATACTAGCGCCTGTATAATAAATTAACATCTCCATTTTCTTCATATATTATCAGAGGCCTATAATACTGTATAATTTTTGCCTATCATTGATCAGCACGCAATAGGCTGGACTCATAACATTGTAGATTGATCAAGGATAGTGTACAAACAGTTTAGTGCAACATCCATGCGAACCGCGCTTTGCGTATTGCTTGACTGATGCATGCTTTTGTGAATCCACTCTCAGTAGAGACATCCTATTAATAAATACACAATAATACAAACAATTCTTTATTTGACTTACCTTCAAATCTATGACACCAAATTCTGAATTAGTAATGGACGGACTTCTATCTAACCCACTCACACATGCCTGTAAAAAACAAAGTTACATAATTTTAAAAATTGTTATGTTTACCTCATCTCACATGGTAACAAACTAAGAGAGGTTAAATCAAACACTTTACTTGGATAAACTTTTGTTCCATGGCTTTCAAATATATTGACAAGTTTAAAAAAATATTACTCCTAACATCACATATAAAACAACTCTCTTGCAAGATACCAGATACTTTGAGCAATTTCCAGATATACCTTCAGAAATTTTGAAGTGTGCCCTTTCCTATTTCTGAACAAGAGCACAATTTTGAGGAAAAAAAGCCAGCCCTGTAATAAACTAATATTATCTAAAATTTCACTTTACAAAAGAATAAAACAATATTTTCAGAGCAGGAGAAATTCCTTTCTCACTTCCATATATCAATTGACCACACAAGATTTTATCTTAAATAATTTTACAATAAACTGAAAATTGAAATACAAGAACTTCTCCATTTGAATGTGCACATAAACTAAATCTTACCAGAGACTTAGTACGTCTCTTCTTAGATGGCTGCCCTAAAGCTTCTACAATCTGTAAGGAGTATAGCAACTTGTTGGTTTGTTTCTCATCAAGTAGATTGGCCCAATCAACTCTGGGAGGATCTGGAAGCTCTGTTGCTACGAGTGATTTCTTGGAAGATGACTCGCCTTCATCTGACGTTTTATTCTCACCAGCATCCTTTTTGTCAGACGTTTCCATGGGCTCCTGTAAGCAAGAAAATTTTAGATAAAGATGAAGTTTGTCTCAAAAAAACCCTTCTCTGTCTTAAAATTGGCTCTCTCTTGAGCTTTTGACATGTCCGTTGAAAATACTTTGTGTTGTAACTACTTTGTGTTGTAAAAAAAAAATTTGTGTTGATTTCATCAAACTTACAAACAAAAGATTTTCAATTTCAATGTTTTTTCTATAATTTTTAGCTGAGTCATAGTCTGTAATTTAAATCTACATTATACTTTTTCCTAATATCTTATTATT
The DNA here is from genome assembly GCF_039555335.1 of Amphiura filiformis. Taxonomy (NCBI): domain Eukaryota; kingdom Metazoa; phylum Echinodermata; class Ophiuroidea; order Amphilepidida; family Amphiuridae; genus Amphiura; species Amphiura filiformis. The sequence continues at coordinate 20,572,798 of NC_092632.1, read as the reverse complement.
TTTTTGCAAGAGATTCAAGAATATGAATAATATTTTGGGTTTGCCTCACATTGTTTTGACCAACATGATTTATTCAAACCTACAAATGCACCTATTTCATAAGAAATTTTCTTGTGAATTATCATATCCTTTTACTTTTCTATTTCATCATTGTCTACTAAAGGAATGTCTTCTATTGAGAACAAAGAAATGGGTTGGAATTGGCGTTGACTGATAGATGCATGCAAGCCATGCACGTACGCACACACACCCCATATATGTTTGCAAATGATGACAACTCTACTCACCTGTGACGGTGTTAGTGCTTTGAATTTCTTGAGTAGATCTGAATTGGTTGGCAGCAACATAAGGAGATCCCACACATTACGTGACAGCATCTGAGCACGACTCTGTAATTCTAACCTTGCCTCGTCATCCTGAAATAATAACATGATAAATAAATCACTGCTCAAGATTTGTGTGAGAATTATAAAAGATTGGATTGCCCAAGGTGATATCAAAAGACGTTACCTTCAAGTCACTTCAAAGATTCTGGTATATATGATATCTCAATCACCAAAATAAGCAAAAGCAGTATATAATCTAATAATACACCAAGCCAAAAAAGAAACTTATAATTTTTCACCAGACCATATCTTAAAATCCTGTCCATCAAAATTAACCAAAATTACACACAGGATTGCCTCAACACTCTACTCTAAACACATGTCAGTAACCAATCAGTTGACCAACTGACACAACAGCAAAATGCAGTGATATGGGACAACTTCCTGGACCACATTCACAGCCCTATTGGCACCCAGCAAAAGAAATCTGTGAGAATGGCATCTTGAATCACAGGTCACAGCAACCAATTTTAACAACATTAAGTTAAAAACATTAAAGAGAGTCAAAACAAACTTACCAGGATCATTATGTCACATGTCCAAACAAATAATGAAGTCCTTTAGTAACGAGAAGCATGGGGCAATCTCCCCTGGATATCATCAGGAACTTGGTTGGAAGCATGAGAAGCAGGTGCACAGCATGCGTGCAAGCGCACGGTGGACATACCGTTACTAATGGACTTCATTATTTTGTTTGGACATTTGACATGATGATCCTGGTGATTCAAGATGCCGTTCTCACAGATTTCGTTTGTTGGGTGCCAATAGGGCTGTGAATGTGGTCCAGGAAGCTGTTCCATATCAGTGCATTTTGCTATTGTGTCAGTTGGACAACTGCTTGATTAATGACATGTGTTTAGGTAGAGTATTGAGGCAATACTGTGTGTAATTTTGGTTAATTTTGATGGACAGGATTTTAAGATACGACCTTGTGAAAAATTATAAGTTTCTTTTTTGGCTTAGTGTATATACAACTAAGAACCTACACTAGCAACTCTTGATCTTCTTTTATTTTTTTCCATTAAGTGCAATGTGGCAACATACCACATGAAGTTTTTCGGTGCGAAGTATAGAATCAAATCACAAACTTTGTCAAGTTGATACAACATGTTATCTATGATGTAAGGAACAAAACCCTAAATTGAATCTTAAATATCTTTATATATATTGTTCTTGGGTTTGGTTTCTATTGCTCGGTCCTATAGAATGAGGCGGTTCTGTCAGAGCGCCCGCTGTCAACTGACCAATCCCTTATTATCTACTGACAAGAAGCAGTGAAAAATTGCAATATCATCAAAGCAATTATCATAAAATATATCCAACAAAAATTGCTCTCAACAGAAAGTGGCAGATGCAAAAAGCAGCATCCTATTCAATTGAATATATGAATACAAAAGCCACCTAAGTCCATACTTTGGCCAAATTGAGTAAAAGCATGGGAAATTGTTGCTATACATAGGCCTGTCATATGCATGAAAGAACAACTCAAATTCATTCTCTGTGTCTATTGGGCATGTGAAAAATAGCATGTATGAAAGAATCACCCAATTCCATGATTTGAGTCTTGTAACACATTGATTGAAATCCAGTATGTATAAAAGTCCACTTGTAACACATTCATTGCTAGAGAATGACTTTTGAACAAAAAATGGGTTTAATAAAGGAAAGTGTGTGGTTTATATTACATGGCAGAATGCTTATCAACATTATACATACCTGTGTGCTTTATTTTGTATTATCTTACTAGTGGTAATCTCATTCTAACATTGTTGTCTTTGTATATGATTCAAAAAACCACCTAAGTCCAAAATTTAAAATGAACCCCACGAAGTCCCTGAAATGCTAATCGTCATACCTAATACAGGTTAATCCACTCATTTGCAAGTAAAACTTACCATATTGACCAGGTAAATCTAACTGAAGGAATTAAAATGATACACGGGTTTTTCTCTCAAAATAACTTCGCATGGACTTAGGTGGCTTTTGTATTCATGTATTCAATTGTTAACTTACCATATTATCACTCTTGATATCATAGAGTTGTTGTAACAGGTTGAAAAGACAATTAAAGTGTGGTTCCTGCAGCAGTAACATCATGGGTAGTTTGTCTTGGGGTGGGGCTGGTAGACAAGAGGCAGGCTGATCCATACCATCTCTTTTCCTGTCTCTTCTCAGTGCTCCAAATGATACAAACACAAGCTATATGATTGGATGAGGTAAAGAGTTTGTTGTATTACTGTAAAATCCTACATTTTGTTAGATACTACAAAATAAAAATAGATACAACACTTATTGCTGCCTAAATCAGTCCAAAGTTTGGCATAATTGCACCATCAATTTGGGCATTTGGTTTTGGTCTATGGTCATTCAAAGCAGAGTAAAAGCAAAGTGTACTTTCATGTCCACAAAAGTTGACAGGTGACCAAAATTAGAGTCATGCGGTAGCATGACCAGCAAGTTTTAAAAAAAAACGACTGATAAAGAAGAATAAACAGATGCACCGCAAGACTATATTTACACGGAACAAAACGCTATTGTTCTATGATATTTTTCGCTGGGTACAAAATATATCTAAAACCATGCTAAATCTTATTTACTGTCCAAATTGTCATATTTTAATAACTCATTATTTCAAAAAGTTACACCAATCTTACAGTCAATGCGATTGTTTGATAATAAACAAACATTCTTGCTTTATTTCACGCGGTATTTCATAGCCAAAATTAGTGGCAAATCATAGCTAATCATACTGATATCCACAATCTTTCGTCACTGCTACAGCCATACATGGCTGTCACTGTCGCACCACTTTTTCAGATTCACTTTCAAATATACCCTAGCATTTTCCTGGATACCTTACATACAAATTCTGGATCCCATTCGCCAAAAAATCACGTTTTTCACAATTCTTTTATTCTTTCCGGACCACAGCATACATTCATATTAATAAATACTCCACTTTCACACCTCGTTATAACAGGGACGTCCCTGTGGCGAAGCAGTTAAGGCCATGGACTTCTAATCCATTTATGAATTTTTGCTCAAGTTGAAACTTCTCACCACTTTTTTTTAATGTTTTATTAACCAATTTATTGTCATAAATCAAGAATAACACCATTTTGAACATCCATTGCTATTGTGATATTATATTTTTTCATCAAACAAACATGTTTGATTTTTTATTCACATTTAGGCCTAGGCCTAGGGCCTACTTTCACCATCCAGATGCTTTCACCATGCCTGACTATCATGACATCTTCGTCATTTAAAACCCATTTATCAGTGTCTCTGTTCACAGCTCAGACTGAAATTATATTTGGAATAAATATTATAAATTGTCACAAATTAATAATCACAAACCGCGAAACATCGCAAACAACTGCCGCTGAATATTGATATTGAGAACCACAAACCGCGAAATTTGGATATCCAACTAGATTGCCCCGTAAGGGTACAAAGAATCACACACCACGGAATATGGATATCCAACAAGCTTAAATTATAAATTAAGCTCCCGATAGAGGGCAGGGCTTGAAGGAAAATTAAAATCACAAACCGCGGAAGATCGCCGACAACCGCCGCTTAATAGGGATATCCAACTAGATTGCCCCGCATGGCTACAAAGAACCACAAACCGCAAAATTTGGATATCCAACCAGATTTCCATGAGGCCTATCGATTATAAAGAACCACAAACGCGAAATATGGATATCTAACAAATTAAGACTTCAAATCGCGAAAGATCGGCAACAACTGCCTCTCAATATTGATATCCAACTATATTGCCCCGCAGGGCTATAAAGAACCACAAATCGCGAAATTTGGATATGTAACTATTACCCCACAGGGCTTCAAAGAACCACAAACCACGAAATATGGATATCCAACAAGCTTAAACTATAAATTAGCTCCCGATAGAGGGCAAGGCTTGATGAGGGAAATTAAAACCGCAAACCACGAAAGATCGCCGATAACCGCCGCTTAATAGGGATATTCAACTAGATTGCCCCGCAGGGCTATAAAGAACCACAAACCGCAAAATTTGGATCTGCAACAAGATTTCCCCACAGGGCTACAAAGAACCACAAACCAAGAAATATGGATATCCAACAAGCTTAAACTATAAATTAGCTCCTGATAGATGGCAAGGCTTGATGAAAACCACAAACCACGAAAGATCGCCGACAACCGCCACGTAATAGGAATATCCAACTAGGTTGCCCCGAAGGGCTACAAAGAACCAAAAACCGCGAAATTCGGATAGCCAAGTATATTGCCCCGCAGGGCTACAAAGAACCACAAACGCTTGGTTTGGAGCTGCTTGGCTACATTCATAAAAAGAAAAGAATCTACCAAAAAACGTTGACAACGTAAAAGAAATCAGCAAGTTTAAAAAACCCACCTCGGCTCACTTTTTGAAACTTGGTCCCATTTTGAATACCAACAGCAAATCAGTGTTTTTATTTTAATTCAACAGAATACAGCGTTTCCAACAAAATTACAAGCCTACTTGTTATTCGTTTAATTCAATCATTAATCATGATTATTATAAAACAAAACACAATAGGATATTGGCTTACCTTGCAAGAACAAGATAATAACCTTTCAGGTCGTTCCAGAAAGCTTACAAATTAATATCGCATCTGCACATTAAAGATACATAACACTTCTGGAAATGTTTTAGATTTATATAAATATGATAAAGTTTAAATCAGTACCTTTTACAAATGGGACCAAGTTTTCAAAAAGTGAGCAGAGGTGGGTTTTTTTAAACTTGCTGATTTCTTTACGTTGTCAACGTTTTTTTGGTAGATAATATATATACACAATTACACATATTAGAGTACTTCATGTACACATATAGGGACAACTCACAAAAGTAAGAGATGATTTACAAAAATTTAATGTCATTTCGGTGGTGTATTCTTCAGGGAATGCTCATTTGGAGCTCAATGCAATTTTCTATGAGTACTTTTCTTGAAATTCACATAAATATAAGCCAAATATATTTCTTTTAACTATAGCCATATACCTGTAGGTCACTAAATCCCATCTCCTTGAGTGTCTTCTCATCAAGGTCAGGGGTCAACTCATGACCAGCGGATATCATCCTCACCGGACCCTGGCTACATCCGGCTAACACTGCTATGTTAGGCAACACAGACTTGAAGGGAATATTGCCAGGAGATTTGGGTTGCTGTTGTTGCCCTTGATCGTGTGAATCCTGGATTTGTTGTTGCTGGAAGCGTTCACTGAAATGTGTGACCTCTGCCCTAAGGTCAGCGATAAGATCACTGGTGCTCAGCTCAAGAGTGAACTGTTGAGGAATAAATACAAGATAAAATGCATAGTGTTTCATTCTGATAAAAACATCTGCAACTCTAAACTCAAATAACAAGATGGTAAACAATCACTTTTCCTTTTAATACAGCTTCAATGACAAAGAGGGTTTCAATTTCACCTTGACAACGAATAATTCTTTATGAAGTGGGAAAACCTTCCATCACAATTTGAGAAACATCCATGATGATCCTGTTACTAAAACTATAACAACCTGTCAACCTAAACATCAATTAACCTTTTTTATAAATCCCTAAAGCCTTTGCAATTTACCCCAACACACACCACACCAATGCGCACATCATTAGCGGACATTATTACCACCCAGTGAACTGTGCAGTAACAATGTGCGCATCGGTGTGATGTATGTAGGGGTAAATAGCAGAGGCTTTCAGGATTTACCAAAAACGTCAAAATATAGTTGGACATTTTTATCATTTTGTATGCTTTGGCCCCAATGCATCCTACATACTTCATTTTACAGTCAATAAGAAGTAGAATGTAGTATGCATTTTATATGAACTAATGGCAAATCTCCCCTTATATAATAGCCCTAAGGGCCCTTACATACCTTGTCTGACATGCCAGCCAGCTGGCATACAACCCTGATCACCTGAGCATGACCCTCAATAGTATGTTTCTGGTGGCTTGTTATACCTTTGCCTTCTAGCTGCCATTGACGTAAATGATATGCATATCTGTCGGCAAAAAAGAAACAAAATCCCAACATTACCATGAAAAACTGTCAATCTCATACAATAACATTTACTTGAGAATGTAAGATGCAATGTGCATGTACGAAGCAACAACCTTAAAATACAAATATACAGCTTGAAGAGAGTATTGTAAAGAGTTTAATTTAATTAATTCACATAACCCTTACTGATCCCGTGGTGCTACCATTAAATATTGACAACATTTTTGTGTTTTAAAAACATGTATGTGTTTGCTGGGATAACACAAAGTTTGACTTTAACAGGACTCACCTTTTCCTAAAAGCCTCTAGATGTGTTTTCAATAAGATCAAGCCCCTCTGTAGTACCAGCATACTTGAGTCTTGTGATGTGTCCAAACTCTCTGACGCTAGCGATAAACTTGACATACATCTACTGATGAATTCCTCTTCTTTCTCTAATGACCCATTCCCTGCTGTTAAAGGTAAAGACATTTTATGGCACACCGAAATTAAGTACACTACAACTTTGCGACCAAGAAACTGAAGATCAAGGACATGAGGCAATGAATATGTGAAGTCAGTACAGTACCTATCTACCAACTATGAAAATATGACACTGGTTAAAGGTCAAGGAGATGTGGGATCTCTGACTGCCAAGTGAGTACTGTACCTATTTATTAACTTTGAAAAAAATGTTAAAAAGGTCTGGAACAGCATGGTAGCTGAAACCACATACACTTATGGAAACTGGGAGCAGAGGCTACAAAGAGTTTTACATATGTTTCATGTATAACAGTAATTTACACCCCGTACATTGGTAGTGTCAACAGTCATATGGAGGTCGACGGTTATTGTAGTACAATTTGTAAAATCACCGAAAGTGCAAAATCTATCAAGCAGTTCAAATACATGCAAATTCATCTTCACTTGACCTCCAAGCATAAAATCTTACAGTTTAACTTTACTTTTTCCTTACATTTCAAATTCTATGCAATTAGAAGTATGTTAAATATGCATAATTGCAACAACAAGTGTTTATATGGAGAAAACTTACCATTGACATAATATGAGTTGATGTACTGGATAGCAGACAAACTAACATCTGTATTCCTAGCTCTAAGTGCAATCTTCCATAAATGATCTATTCCAGGCATCTAGATATGGATAAGCATAACATTAATAATAATTTTCTAGTGTACAACAAATGACACAAAAACAACCAATGACGTTTTTGTTTGTTCTCCATATGCGCTTCTTCTTTCTATATATGTATGTGCTTACCTCAAACAACTAAGTATTACACACAGGATTTACATGCACAGTAATTTACTAAGCAGGATCCTGGAACCTTGGATTGGGGGTTGAGCTGATAACAGACTCGCCATGATATCAGACTTTTTCAAAGGAGTCTGTGACCTTTTACGTTTTTACAGTTCACCAACCCAAAGTGTTACAATTAAACAAGACAACATATACACACAAATCCCGACCGGTACACAACCCAACTTGTCACAAAATAGTAAGGGAATGTGCCGGCATGGGATTCGAACCCACGACATATTGGAAGGTTGTGGGTTCGAATCATATGTTGGCCCCAGATTATGGCAAAAAATGAATACAAAGACATAATATTTACCTCTATTGGTGGGCTATCATATGATGAGCTACTAGCTAGCCTTGCCAGACTACACAGCTGCTGGAAGAGGTTTAGACCAGTCATGCTGATCTTCTCTGGCTCTAATTGGGGCATCTGCAACAAAGACAAAATAAAAATCAAGCCTATTTATACACATCAAAATAGCATTTTATTTGCAGTGTAGGAAAAGAATCCTTTGTGAAGTACCTCTGTACTATTAATTGACGGCAATTCTAACACACTAGACCCAAAGTGTACAGACTCAGAATTGCCCGGATGTAAAGCTGTACTAAATCCACCATTTAGGTTTGTAACACATGGAGACCAAAATAGTGTACCTCTGGCATATGAACAACCATTTGCATCTTTAAGCTTAAACTTGATTAAGGTTTGCATGTGTAGTACTTAGTATGTGTTAACGGCACAACACAATATAAACAAGTTTACCGGTCACATGGCAAAATAATCCGAGGTACACTATTTTGCCCTCCATGAGTGACATACCAATATGGCAGAGTTGGTCATCTTTGGGTCTAATCTCTTTGTGGTGATTACACTTTGGAGTGTCTTTTGCAGGTGGTAATACTGCTGACTGAATAACAAACTAAAAAAAACACAGGAAACTGTCTTACAGACAGATAGGTCAGCAAAATAGCTCATGCAAAGAAAAAGTAACATGTTTCACTATTTCATTCACTGATCTTATTTTCAAGGCTTGTCAATTGATCCTGCCTGTATTATATATAATTGATTAAAAAATCAATCTTACATCTGGTGACTACTTACCTTGTTGAAGAATATATGCTTGAATGTTTCCAATCCAAGTGCATGCTGGTCTTTATTGCCGGCCTGATTGAGAAACCAGCTGAGGGCATCGTCTGAACATTCTGCATCTTTGGCTAAACATGCCCATAGAGTATCTACTTGGTCTAGACTAAGTCCTGAAAGAAGTAACAAAAATCATCAATGCAGATTTTCTTTATGACACTTGCAGACATCAGCAATTAGATTAGGTTTCTATTTAAAGGAATCCAAACAATTATGAAAAACTTATAACAATCCATAAAAATATGTTGCTGTTGGAATATGATGTAGTTATAACTCATTTGAGAATATATAATTTTTTGTCAATTTGATTCAAAAAAGAGTTTACAACTGAAAAAAATAAATAAATAACTGAGAATTACAAAAGAAGTCTTCAAATAAACATGCAATCGGTTTCTTATTTACAAAGATTCATTGATGAGCAGCCCAGCTACCAATGGACAGACTGCCATGAACTTCTACAAGCTAAATCAACTATTTATAAAAACCCAAGACCCATGTTCAGAAGTAGGGAGTATTTGTTACTGAATATCTACACAAAATTATAGGCCAAATCAAACTCTAATATTGCATAAAATACCAAAACTCCATGGTCGAAGTAGAATATAAAATGTAATTTTATAATGAATTGCATCATCTATTTAACTTACTGAAGTGATCAGGAGATCCCAGTGTTGAGAAGACACATGTCAGAAACTGTAGTCTGGCTTGAACTTCTGTAGTATGAGTATATCTACAGGAGTAATAACAGATTCATAACATCAAGATTAGTAATACATCATTAGAAATAGTACAGAGCAAAATCATTTTAATGGCATAAAGAAATGTATTCCAAAACTAAAATAAAATCATCTACATAACCTCAATGCACATACATGGGCAGAACAAGTTCTTATGATACTTACAAGCCTTTATCCAGCTTTTCCCCACTAGCTATAAGATTTGTGTAATGTACAAGGTTGTTAAAGAAACATTCCATCATGTGTAACTCTTCCTCAGCCCACCTGTAAATGAAAACAGTTCAGAACATTTACACATCACAAAGTTAATGGGAATGAGCAGCTCTGGAGGCACCCTTACATTATACATCAGAGCGTGCAGATTTACAACTTACTCTTAAATCTGTTTTAAAAAATTCAAGAACAATTCAACTAAGGAGCACAAACCCTAAATCGCAATTGACCTTAACAGCCAGGATCAGCTCCCCAAGTTTTCTATGGAAACAACTGTCAATTAGCAGTAAAGACAATCAAGCTTGATCAGTTTTCCCAAAAGAGCAAAAACAACACCACCAATGGGGCTTACATTTTTACCATCACACACCAGAGTCTATTATTGATACCACATTATTTATTTCAACTAAACATGATGACTTAAGAGTGCATACTTACATGGTAATCCAATGTGTATTGTAGTTATTCCTATACTGCTGGAATGACCCAAACAATTTTGGTAATAACCTCAATGATACCACTATGGACCTAAAAAAGAATTAAGCAACATCTTATTATTAGCCTCCAATGTAGTCATTTACATACTTTTACAAATTTTAAAATGTGAATACATGTTTACAAGATGTAAAGAAATTTTTAAAAATTATGTAGGCAACCACTCTAACAGACCAAGGAAGTGGTCAAATGATACCAGTATTTCAGTCGGTAGTCTAATCTTGCAGCCATTTATCTGTTTAAGACACAACATATTATTATGTTGGTCAAAATTCTAGAATTCCGTATCTTTTTAGGGGTGACCATACTACCGTATTTTTCACATTTTACCGTACTAAATACAGTGAAACCGTATTAGTTGGCATGTCTGCTTATGTTCTCCATGAATAACAATGGCGGCAAGTCAGGATTCTTCTTCTCTATTGTTGTGGTTGCAATACAAAATGTTGACAGTTTGTTAGAGGTTATGCAACTTCAATCATTTACCACTTACCTATGATGTTTGAGATTTTCAAGGCACCCTTCAACAAATTTCATTCGGATTTCTCTCTCAGGAAACCAACACACAAGACTACATAGAAGTTTCTCAGCCTCAGCAGTCAAACCCTCCCCTAAATGTACCTGTATCACAATACACAAAAGGAATGATTGAAGGACATAATAATGAGAGAGAAAACAAAATTAAAATTCTGGCATTCCACTGAGTTTTTAATACTCTACTGTAAATAATTTAACAACACATGCAAGTTAAAATTATACACAAGGAATAAAACTATAACTACAAGTTTGTCAGCCATACCTTTCAAATATTGCAGCTGTTTCATCTTCTTAAGAATCTAAGGTCTCAAAAATCCTATATTTCAATGCCCAAACTTACACAATACAATTTGCCATTTTTAATTATCAATAGCAAGCTTCAAAGTTGAACCACATTAGCAGCACTAAACATGATAAGAACTAATCAATTCACAACATTTTCTATACTAACAACATATATAAGGTTTATTGCTGATACTTGCATAAAAAAGCAAGCATATTACACATAACTACTAAATTTATAGATTAGCAAAATAACATTCAAACATCATCTTACAGCATTTTCATCTTGCACTAGATCCCATAGTAGTGTTCTATTCTTTCTGCAGACATCTTCAAATCTAAAATCTCTAAAATGGGAAGTTTGATCATCCTTGTCTCCATGAGAACAAGAACCTGAAATAAGAAGAAACAATTGAAAAATAACATTTAGCAAAGGTTAGTCAGGAGTAGTTAATTCACAGTGACATTTCTCCTCATGTGGATCTACTAGCACATGTAACTAATCTAATGTGCAACTAAAGTAAGTGCTGCGCCCAATTGCGTGCATACCATTCTATATCAATACACTATGTTACGAGTCTTAATTTTTTTCGGCCATTATAAACCGAACATACTTTAGAGTCGGAACTACTGGCCTTTAATGCAACATTGTGCCATTTCTGAAATTTGTCAATTTCTCACTTTGCAAGTTACAATAAGCTGGCATGTTTGCCAACAGACCTTTCCAGGGACTTTGATGAAAAACACCAATCATAAACGACCATCAAACAGTATTCAACAAATCAATGTTAGTCTGCCAAAAAAAATTGAATGTACAAAGAGAAAATCCCAATACTTACTTGACAGCCTATTACGATACACAGAGGTGATATCAGAGAGATGAGGATGTGCTCTTGTGTGATGATGGTGATGATGACGATGCTGATGTAACTGACTTAGATGAGCACTGAGTTGAGCCAGTTCATCCTCACAGCCACTCTCATCCTCCTCCTCCCCATCAAAGTCAGCCATGTTCTTCTCTGACTTGGCACTAGCTTGGGAACTACTGCATGAAGCCTCCTCTGCACTTAACAGATCATCCATCACATTCCTTCAAACAACAAAAGTTTAAACAGCTTTCTTTCACTCACTCATATTGCATATTGCAAATGTATCATGGTGGTATAAGATGTTTGCAATGAATTAGTGAAATTATTCTTCATAGAATAGACAAGGAGCAAACTCTAATCTTACTCTTCCTACCCACATATGTTTTCCTGTCACCAAAAGCAAACATGGTGCAAAATGTGATTGCAAAACTGCTATTTTCTTTTATTTTCCTATTGTTTCAGGAGCACTATAAATATTCATATTTCAGAATCAACCTCATTTTAGAATGTGTAATTTAATAATGTACAAAAACCAAACTGAATAAGGTCCACAAATAACTCATTCTGTTACAAACTATTCCTTCTTTCCAGTTGGCCATGGTAAGACCCATCTTTGACAGGGATTTGAACCTGAGACCTATGGTATGGAGTTCAGTACTAGCACACTTATCAACAAAACCCCCAAGAATGCTTGTGGCATAATTCTACAGCTCCTGTATCTATCAAGAAGCATTAAGAAGAACTACTATAGATGAGTTCCAGCAATTTCCAGCCAATTTGCTTCATTATCAAGTTGTTATAAGACAATTATTATTAAAGTGATATCATTAGCTTTTTAAATATAATATCCCAATGACACATCACTCAACTTACCCTCCAAGACCATGTGGATGAGGCAGAAATCTCCTGCAGTCATAGATTTCCGTTTCCATGCTGCTCTCCCCAAGGAAAAAGTCATCTGAGCGGTGGGCTTCCTGTGATGACAAGTGATCTGAAGCAGGTGATGATGGAAGTCTATCCAACATGACTTCATCAGTTCTCACTACCTCAACTGCTGCTTTGGGTTTCTCCATAGGAGAAGTAAGAGCAGCGGCGCCCTCGTCCTCATCAATACGAGGCAGTGGCTCCTTGCGCAATTCACCTTTATGAGGATCACACACTTGCTTTAATGCCTGTCGTTTAAGACGTTTCACAGGGGAGAGTTTAGGTTTTCTAACAAATCTCTCCTCAAAAGATTCGTCTCTTGAGGAGCTCTCATCGCCTTCTGACGGCCGCCTTCTGTGTCTCACCGGTCTTCTTGGTGCATTTTGAAACATGTCTTCTGTATCCTCTTCTTCTTCTTCCTCCTCCTCCTCATGATCGCTAGGCATTTCCACATCACTCTCCTCTTCACTCACATCCTCATACTCGCTTCCAAGCTGAGCGATTCGCTCTTCTTCGCTATCTTCCGACTCATCACTACCACTGTCCGTATTATCAGGGCTTGTGACTAAGCCTTCATTTTCAGAGTCCCATTTATCAGAGTCATCTTCTGAAGAGCTCTCAGTGCCATCTGGGGTATCATGGCGTCTTCTACGGAGACGTCTTCTGGCTTTTCGGCGGGCAGACGGTGAACTGTCTTCACTAGGGGTTTCATAGTGAGGGCCACAATGATCATGTTTTGGCCTAATTGTCCTTATATGTGCACCTTCAGACCCTGAACCTACTGCTACTACATCTATAGCTTCATCCTGCAAGTTTAATAAATACACAACGGAATAAGTGAGATATGGAAAATAATCACCAATGCCTACAAACAAGGCCTAGAAAGACTTTTAATGGAGGTAAATTTTATCCTGAAGTTTAATTTTCAGATTTTTAAAACAATATACAATATGGCCCACAATTTAGGCCAAAACAATGAAACAACAAATTGGCTGTCATTTTATATCATTTAAAGTTTATATAGCACCTTCCACATTTCAAAGAGTTTGGGTAACTACTGCAGCTAGTTTTGGCACAATTAGATAATGACTTTACAGATAAGTACCCCTCAAAGAAGGAGATAAGAAGAAAAAGGAGGACATAAAAACAGTGAAGGTAAAAGATGAAAGAATGTGAGAAATGAAGATAGGAAAAGAAAATAAGAAAGAAATATAGATGAATGAATACAATGTAGATGGATAGATGTAGTAGAGTGAGCTTACAAAAGTCTTCTAGGTTTACCTAATGTAAACAATGTGTGCAAACTATCATGACTTGGGAATAAGTGAGATGGCTTACCTCATGTGAACAATGTGCACAGTCTCCCATCATGACTGGTGGATGCTGACCAGCAGCACCTTTTTCTAACTCATATAACTCTATGGCACGACTGTTGTTAGTGTTGGCTAACGCATAACCACCTGCACAGGAAAACAAAAATCATTACTATCAAGAAATATTTAGTAACAAGTATTTTCACAAAAATGCTTTTAAAAACTTCTTTAACGCTCATTTAATGTAATTCCTGCATGTCTGGTCTAGCATTGAGACATTACTTACAAAGGATTCTTCACCTGTTTTAACAACATGACACCATTTGATTTATTGGAAGTCAACACACTCGCAATCTTGGTTAAGCTCAAAACTCCAAGATACAAGCTTGTGATCCACTGGTTGGGATCCGTTGTATGTACATTTTGGTTCATTATAATTGAAATATATTTATTGCACCAAAATTGTAGTACACTTTTAACAAAAGCTTCAAACTTCATACTTCACTTCAGTTATGTAGAATTATCTAGTTGTGACTAAGTCTATTTAATCATACTTTGATATATCCCAGGTTAATTTCAGGTCTTACTTTTATCTGCAGTGCCTTCCAGATTGCTTCTCAGCAAGGGGAATTCTTGCGGCTGTGGATGTACCGGTCTCTTGTGTGTAGTAGCGCTTACAGCACTGGTTGACAAGGCATTAGTCCAAATACATTTTGTGATCACTTGGGACAAGTAGAGCGACTGAAACAAAATATGACAATAATTCTTTATCTCTAAACAAAATCTGGATCAATCAATTGACAAAATTGAAATCACAATTGACAAAATTTAAGTCACATAAGGCCAATAAAAAAAAAATACAGACTCAAACATTGTTCATTTTCTTGATTGTTTTGGTTGTTAAAAAGATATAATAAAACAGATCGCCAGGATATGAAGATCTTTAATCCATTCTCTGCCCTTTTTTGGTGGCTCATGGGTAAAAATAAAACTCATTATAATGAGACTTGGGGCATCATGTATTGAACCCATACTTTCCCTATGGGTGTGGGTTTTATTATTCTCAATATTTGAGCACAAACACCGCTAGCTCAGACAAAGCCCTCCGACTCACCGGAAGTAAATAAGAACATACTTTCAAATTTTGATTTTTCAAATCTATGCACGCTTGTTTCTGACAACAGACCTTTTAAGATTCTTGGTCTTATACTCATACTAAATGCAAAAATCTATCTAGTAGTTTGCCTACTCTTTCAAATCTACTGTGTGAACATAGAGGATTTGATAGCTAAGTCATGATAATTTTACTGTACTTGGCAGCCTCTGCTAGGATGGGCTTTTTTTTCTTGTCAGAGCATTGCCCATGGCATAATATCATTTTATAGAGGACAACTAAATCACATCACCTTAATTTGTTTGCTATGCTCACCTGTTCAGTATGTTCTGAAGGATGCAGTCTAGATACCAGCTTCAACAAATGGAAAAGGAGTTCAGCCTCAAGGTGTTTGATAAGATGAGGAAACAGATCATGCACATAGCGACCAGAGTGTTTTAATTTAGCCGCAGCCCATATGCTATCCACATGCATCGGGGTTAGAGCACCCTCAGCTGCTAAGAAGTTGAGAATGATTTGACACTGCTTTATGATCTGTAGAGGATAAGAACACAATGTATCAAAGTTCATCAATACCATCTCTCTTTCTAAATGAGCTATATTTTCTTTTGGCTGACATTGGAAAAGGTTGGATATCTTCTTGCTTGATTTTGTACATTTGTCCTTTATTGGTCTTCTCGTCGCTTTCTTTGCTCTGTTGTGGTTTGTTATTTTGTCTTTGATTCTTTATCTTTTTGTCTGACAACTTTAAATACTTTAAGGTTATGGCTGAGAGTACTTGACAATGAGAGACGAAACCCTGATTGCTGAGCCAAACTGCATACGTGAATGTGATCCTTTATATAAGCTATGATGTGGCTGTACAATTTCCTACACTTTCATTCTTACTTACCTCAATATGAATATTAGGCCCAAACATATGCTCTACAATTTCCTTATCTAGCAACCATGTTGTCAGTTGAGTACCAACACTGCAGAGAAAATGCAACAGAAAACATTCATCACAATCAATGTACATATAGTAATCTGTAAATCATGCATTAATGGACATGTTTGCAAGGTTTTTTATTTACAAAATAATTAAATTTCAAAACCTGGAATACAAAAGCTCACAAAGCAATTTTCCCCACACAATTTAATGTATCGCTATCTGAAACTGGGAATAAATAAGAACTGGGAATATAAGAAAAATATGAGCTTTTTCCAGATGCCAGAGTTTCAATTTTGAGATTTAAAGGGAGTGTGAGGCTGTTAGTCAGGCCAGCCACCTTCAAATGGAAAATGATCCTGATGAGATGAAGTACACAGAAGAGTGCACCACAACCATTTTATAGTACTGTAAAAAGTAGAAATATTTGTGGAACATTAAATTTAGCATTTTTTGCCCTGGATGAAACCACCATATAAAAAAAACACAATTGTATGTATAGGTCTATGTACAAAAACTCAATATTGCAAATTAAAAAATAAGCGCAGTAGTCCATAATCAGCAAAGTGTGAAATATTACACACGCTGAAATTTCTACTTTAACAGTGACATGTATCTTTCTCCAATTACCAGAAACAAGATATCTTGCATGCTAATTAAATTAATGAAACGGGCAACTTCAGTATCCCTTGATACAGATTGGACATTTGTTTTCATTTAATTCCTTTTTCTTTTTAATAGCACTTGGTGTAAAGAGCAAGTAAACACTAGTTGAAGAAGTATGGATCATATAGAAAACAAAATGCAAATTAACCCATCCTTGACTATCATACGTACTTGTCTATGTCTGCTACAGATTCGTTGTTGTAAACTTCGTTGAACATGTGAATTTGACTCTGAAATATACAAAAAATACAGCAAAATTTAAAGTAAGTACAATTTACATGGGGTTGTAAAACACATAAAAATTGTAATCCAATTTCCCTGTTATATAGATGGATTAAATGTACATATGTCAAACTTCCAACTTTGTAATCATAATTTTGAGGTGACAATGAACGATGCTGATTATCTAACACTAAGCCAGGGATTTTCGGGCGGGCTCGCGGGTACCCGCCCAAAATTACATTACCCGGTCAACCATGAATGATTTTTTTTGGGGGCAATTTGGCACGCTGAGTTACCCGCTCGAAAAATGCGCCGGTACCGGGCACAAAATTACCCGAAAATCACACCCCTATCTAACACCAATGTATGTTTTTTACAACTTGGCTGCAATTAAATCAATAACATATTCATATACTATTGATATCATATTCATATACTATTGATATCATTTTCATATAATATTGATATCATATTGTTATTTTCATTTGCTATTCATATAATATTCATATTATATTCATATAATGTTCATATCATTTTCATATCATTTATATCAATATATTTGTGGCCTTTTTCACATACTATCAATGTTTCTCAAGTTAATTAATCATTAACTCCAAAATCACCACCCTTCATTATTTAAAGTCATATGCAAATCAGATTTAGATTGACTGTTGGCATTCAGTCAAGGAGCATACCACTTGTGTTGAGCTTCACCTGTTGGAATGTCCTGTCAGCTGAACCAGATAATATATAATTGGCTATGAGAGTTGTCATTGACATTACTATTTTAACACAAGTTTAACCTAACTCCACAAAAAAAGACAAAATACCACACCCTGGGTTTTATTTCCTGGGGAGAAATGTCAAATTTCTTTTAGAGAAGCAAAAACTCCCTCCAGATGTCATCATTTCCCTGGAAGGAGATTCCTGATTTCCACATTGTTCCTAGGCCTGCCCTGGGTGTTTCCCTAGGGTGGGGTGGGCAGGCAACACATAGGGCATCACCACCCTTGGCATAATTGGCAGTGTTAGCATCGAGAACACCACATATTACACATTACATGTACAAGAATATAAAACAACTTACAGTGATCTGACTGAGCCCAGTTAGCCTCATGGTTAGTGTGGAAGAGACAAAATACTTGTACGCTAACTCTAGACTATCCTTATCAAAACTAAGTGGTGCTTCCATTGGTTCTTTGATAGCACTCCACATCATCTCTGCCATGTCTCGAGCACTGGTTCTCCTTAGCTCTTTGTCTGATAGCTTACATAGGTACCTGCACAATCAAAATAGTAAATTAAATCCTTAATTAGTGAGTTGTTAAGATGGTCAATGTGCTTTTAAACCTGAACAAGGAACATGTATTCTATTTTAGAAGGATTTTCCCTTAGCTCCCTGCAAGCATTTCTTCCACCAAAAATTACTATTTTTTACAATACTTTCTGACTTATTGGGAGGGGGAAGGGGTTAACATTGCACCCACCAGGCATCACAACCCTAACTACATAATCCAAGTAAATCACACCTATACCTTACCTTATAACATGCGACCTTAATGGAGCAACATACTGCATGACTGCATGAAGGTGCAACCACAGGCGAAGCTGAAACACAATAAATACAAAAACAACATTGGCTTTGGAAATTAAGACAGGAATTATTTCAAGACAGGGGACATGATATCACCCAGATCTAGAGTAGCTTTGAGCTATAATGTTTTGTTAACATTAATGGATGTAATTACAGAAGTGTGTCATTATGCATGTATTTGTTTGCATTAGATCAGTATCATTCGACTCAACATATTTTTGTCTATGTTACACCATTACCATCTTTCTCTCACGCTTGCTCTTATTTTCTTGCTGTCTCTTTACAATTTCAATTTTACAACATTACCAGTTTCAATCATTCAATACCGTACCTGTAATATGGAATATACATGTAGGCATTTTTGAAACAAATGTATCTATTTTTTATACCTTATGAATGAAAATTGATATCAATCCTTATCTCTTGATGCATGCATTGGGCTATTCCAGTTTAAATCCATACTACCCCACCCCCCTGGAAAGACATGACTTTAATCTCCCACAAGTGGGAGGAGTAGAATTCAAATGGAGTCACCTATTCAGGTAACCTCATTTGAAATTCACACTCCCTGTGTGGGAGATAAAGGTCATGTTTTCCATAGGGGGGGGGTGTATGGATTTCAACTGGAATAGCACATTACTGGTTAACTTACATTTGCCACGATAGCTATCATAGCATGGGCCAGAGCAAATGGAAGTTTGTCTGGGTCACAATTCTCAAAGCACTGTCTCATTACTGCTAAACCATTGCTATCACAGAAGAAACATACATTCCTTAGAAGGTACATGGGCACATCCAGATCCTGGAGGAAAAACAAACAAAAATAAAACAAATATAACTAACTAATAATACAATCTTTCCAAAAAAAACTCATTGACTTAAAATGTTGTTAAAATACATTTCATATGTTTCCCCTTCCATTTTTCCTGGTTTTTAATCAAAGTATACCCAAGCATCAACAATGTAGTTCTAGTAGTTATGTTATTTTTATCATCAACACCATCAACATTAACACCGGAACTTATCCTCCATCAAATCTGATGTAAACAGCTGATAAAACTGCTTCATTTTCTTGAACTTGTTGTAATTGTCATCATCAATACCATTAACATCATCATCAGCACTTATCCGCTATCAAATCTGATGTAAATAGCTGATAAAACTGCTTCATTTTCTTGAACTTGTTGTAGTTGTCATCATCAATACCATCATTATCATCACCAGCACTTATCCACTATCAAATCTGATGTAAATCGCTGATAAAACTGCTTCATTTTCTTGAACTTGTTGTAGTTGTCATCATCAATACCATTAACATCATCACCAGCACTTAATCTTCATCAAATCTGATGTAAACAGCTGATAAAACTGCTTCATTTTCTTGAACTTCCCAACACATTATGCACAATTTATGATGAACCTGAGGCATAAATATGGTTCATCGGAATGGGAGCACTGAGCATTGAGAGAACATCAGTTTTTCAACAATTTCTCCACTGAATTTGTCAAATGTTCTCCCTCACTGCCCTATGTAACTGAAAACTATATTGCAAGTTGTGCATGATTTCAGGCCAGTTATCATGAATGTTCTTTATTTATATAAACAATGTTAACAACAACAATAACAAAAATATTCAACAGCAACAACAAAATCAAATAGTTTATAGAGTGAGAGTAAAAGAAGTGAAATGTCATAAATATGTTATAACACTAGTCTCCACCATATAGACATGATTATGATAATTATGACAACTTAGTATCTGGAAGTCAAAAGATCAAAATAACCTATTTCCCAACTTGCATAAATAAACACATTGAGATCCAGTCAGAAGAATAAATGCTGCAAGCATTACAGAAACACACAAACACCAAATACTGTTGAATCTGCTCCATCATAAGTAACAGATGTAATACAATTTGTTGTGTACTAAATTGTGCTGCAATTAATAGTTTTTGAGGACAAATTAGATGGTCGGTTTTAGTTATCACCCAGTCATAATCAAAAGTCAGGACTATCGGTAGTAGTTGCGACTAAAATAGTTAAATTAGTCGTACAACCCTACTTGCAGACAAAACAGATAATTATGTCACGAAGCAGCAGCTTATCCACAGATAAATCAAAACCAGCTGTCATTAAACACAAAACATTTCAAACATCACTTTAAAATAACCGTCTTCTTGAGTTGCACTTGAAACCAAAAAATATGTAACCATCAATAATGCCCTTTTTCCAAAACAGGAAGTTACAGAAGTAAAATACATTTTGACTTTTCTTTCTCTTGCAAGAAAAAAGTAAATTATAGTACTAAGAGATACTTTATTCATGAGTGTATTAAATTTCAATAAGCCGTGGGAGTCAGAGAGTTGCCACATCCGCTTGCTGTGACTAAGAGAAAGAAAAGAGTTGAGGATGGAAATGCTAATGCATGCATCCAACCAGGGACTACAGACTGCTGGTCTGACTGGAAACAGTACGTCTATCACACAAGTAAATATGAACAAAATACTATAGGCACTTTGATATTGGGGGAATGCTACTTATTAACAACAATTTTAATTTTATAGATCAATTTGCAGAAAACTGTCAAAATTGCTTCCACATTAGAGCTTTTGTATTTTATATACACCTGATTCTAAAAGTAAATAACCTCTGATCTTTCTATTTACATATTTTATTTCATACAATCCCCACCCACAGAAAAAAGAACACCACAATTCCATCTCAAATTTTGGACAATTTTAAACATTGGCAGAATGTTTTAACAATTTTGTGCATAAATTCCTAATTTTGACTTAAATGCCCTTAAAAATGACTGAAACACCCAGGGCACTAATTAGGTCAAATACAAGGTGTCCCATAAAAAGGTTATATATAAAAAAAAAAATGAACTGCATTTTGTAATGGTACAACAAAACAATGTCATCTTTTCAAATATTACATATATTTATATGTATTTATTCAACCTAGATTATTTCAAAAATCTACATGTAACCTTTTTTTTGGGCCTACCGGTATGGTGGTAGTTATACTTGAGACATTGATTTTAAGTAACATAATTACATCATCTAACTTACCTACACACATGGGCATTCCATAATGTGTTAATCACATTCAACATTTTGAACATCAACGAAAGGTCACAATGCAACCTTAAAGGCTGGAGTAAAAACTTTTGGACAGTATTTTTTGTGGGACATGAGAGCACATCAGACATATCAAACTGCACTCTGTGTGTTTCTAATGAGGACCAAATTCTGTGCCGTGCCGGGTCATGGCAGGTAACAATACGCGAAATTATACACATTTTATGAAAAATGATTAAAAATTGATATTTGTGATATTGAACAGTCCTTGAAGTAAACCTTTTTTTTTCGATACGAAAGGTCAAAATTTTCAATTGATTGTCGGCTTTTCATCCCAGCTACATACATACACTTTTTAAAGTACATACCATTAGATTTTAGAAAGTTTACTTTGAGGAATGTTAAATATCAAAAGTTTAAAAAAATATCAAATTTAATAATTTGTCATAAAATTTGTTTTATATCACAAATTTCAAAAATCTAAAATTATTTGATATCAGAAGGACATTCCTCATATTCAGAATTCAATTTGATATGTCTGATGTGCTCTCATATCGCACAAAAAATACTGTCGAAACGTTCATACCAGAGCCCTTAAGACAAGCAAGTATATTATCAGGTCATGTGTGTAGTCTATACTACCATCATGATCAGGTATGACATTCTATAATTAGCTGAGCTAAGCTGATTTAGCTAGCTTTATACTTACATTCATGTCACAATAGTTGCCCAAAGCTTCAGTCTCCTGGGAGGACATTTCCTGCAACAAACAAGCAATGACAGCTGAGTGAATTGTCAATTACTTCATTTTCCTGGACACTAATGTCACATTGGCAAAGCTTACTGTTACACAGCCAACAAAATGAAAATCAAATCTCACTGTTCTTTAAAGACTGTATAGGTTAATATCAATTCATTAAAGTTCCTCCTAAGACTTTTTAAAATAAATTGAAAAGTTTTATACGAAATTTAAAAAGTTATTGGTAAATGTATTCTGTTTTACATACCTGGTCCAATTAACATTGAGCATTGGCTCATTATGTAAGACAAAATGCGGTTTTGAAAGTTGCACCTTGATCCATTCAACTCTCACAAGGCATGCAAATGGTCATAACTATTGCATTTTTGCGAGTTTAATGAACCAAAGTGCAACTTTCAAAACTGCATCTTTTCTTACATAACAAACCATTGTGACTGAACCCAACAATGTGTGACGTTGTAAATTGGACCAGGTGTGTCAAACAAAATGTGCTGCCAGTTACATTTTTAATTTTGTAAAAACTGTAAGATTTATTCTAAAAGTCTTATGGAGAACTTGTGATTGTGAACCCTTTAGAACACAATATTATACTAGAAATTTCATTGGAATAAATACAGCTTTCAACAGCTGTACCCAATAACCGTGATCGTATTTTATATTTCAAACTACAACGTAAACCCATGACCTTGGACACAATAATTAAAATACTAACCAATCACGAGTGTGTTGGCATGGTTGCAATCACTTCCGTGTTACGCACAGTCGCACACCCAGTTGCACATGCTGGCGTACATCGTACAATGTACGCAGAATCCTTTAAAATGTTCATTCAATTGAAATAAGACACAAGATTTGAATATCCTAAACATGCTTACCTCTGTTACTCCATGGTAAAATTGCTTGTGAGCAGCATACAATGGAAAATTGAGTTGAAACGCCTTGGCAACCAGATGCAGCAATTTTTCCTCCTCATCTGTTGTCCACCTCAAGCCACCCTCTTCATCCTCAACTTTCTCCTTTTCTTTGCTACTCTCTTTGATATCTTCTTTACTGTCATCTGTTTTCTTCTCTTGTTCACTATCATCTTCAGGTTTTTGCTTTGAGTTACTGTTCTCATCTTGTGCAGACTTGTCTTTGGTATCTTTACTGTCATCTTCTGCCACCGGTTCCTTGTTCTCTTTGTCTTCTTTATCCTCATCTTTTTTCTCATCTGGTTCTACTTTTGCATCATTTTTTACGTTTTCGTTTTGGTGGCTATCATCCTCTCCATCTAGTTTCTTATCTTTTGCCTTATCATCACTTTCTGAATCCTCGTTAGGTGATTTATCTCCTGATGTTGATGCTGTGTCACTAGGAGCTGTCGGTGGTGCCGCTACATCAGGTCTGGGGCTACCAATCACATCAATTGCCACTCGCAGGATGAGCTGGACCAGGCTGTTCAGTCGTTCAAAGTTTTTGTAGTCTTTGAAGATACAGCTACACTGACTGCATTAAAAAACAGAAAAATATTGCCAATTGTAAGGGTAGAATCTGATTTTAAAAAACAAATTTGACCAAAACAACAGATTTGGTCAAATGTTAGGAAAATCAAACTTGATTCACACAAACCCACACACATTGAGTAACATATCTACATGCATTGTAATGCTCAAATACTGCACATGATTATAGAAATATTCTTACTTTTTTCAAGTAACATATCCCAAGTTCCCAACAGTACATGGAAAGTTTCCTAACATTTCATCATGACTACAAAATGTATATCTTTGATTAGATGTATATATACATGTAGAGTAACTTGTTCCCGATACCACACCATGATCTAATATTACTTACATCGTGGCATTATGCCCTTGAAGCACTATCTGAAATCCTTTTGAAAAAATTTATGAGATTTGGAAGCTAACATTGTAAAATGGACCATGAACCTTAGCAAGCCCAAGCTGCATGTGAAGTTTACATAGTGGAAAATGCTAATATACAGCCAAGATTTTTTGAAACTAAATAATTTTCAGTATTTGTAACCATCATACACAAACTGTTATCATACAATGTACTTCACAGAGCTCTTAGCAGCTAGCCCAATTTCCTAAATGGTGCAATTAACTAGCAATGAGCAGAGATAATTACCAATTACTGATCACTTAATTACCTCATCCAATCCCAATTAATATAATATGGCAAGACAGTGCAGAATCTCCCATTGACCATTCCAATAGTACAAACTTAAAACTTTTAGATTCAAAACTATTAAGGCTCAAATTATACCAATTCAGAAACTGAAGACTTTTCTTTTCTGTAAAATATCAAAACAACACATACACAATGTAAACATAGCACTTCATGCATCTTGATCTACATGTATGTAAGAAGTGTTCTATTTATAAACTTCTTCCCATGCAGTAGATATTCTTTCACGTCTCTTACTTCCATGCATCTATCAACAACTGTTTGTCTATTTGGAGATACTCATCAGATTAAAGTGCTGAGTTCTTCTAGTAGTTTGAAAACAGAACAGACAGGTTCACCAAGATACATTGGGACTTGGGAGCACAAAATGATTGGTACACAGCGTGTATCAAAATGATTACCCATCAGTTTCTAGTGATGTGGACAAGACTGCCATATCAAAATATTAGTTCCACTTAATTATGGTAAATAAAAGGTCATAAACTGCACTTCTGCCAAAATTTGTGCCTATTTTTGCATTTTTCTTAAAAATTATTGCGCATTGGGGACAAGTAAGATATGTATATTATAGAGGCAAGGACTACAACTACTGCACTGTAAATTTTATTTTAGCACAGACAACAGTTGTGGGGTTACAGTCAAAAATGAGGGAAAACCAATATTTGATCAATAAATCAATAACTACTTGCTTTGAGTTGCTGAATTTTCAGTACAGTAGTTGTAGTTCTTGCCCCTATAATATAAACTGAGCTCAAAAAGAAACTTATAATTTTTCACAAGGTCATATCTTGAAATCCTGTCCATCAAATTGAACCAAAATTACACACAGGTTTACTTCAATACTCTACTCTTAACACATGTCAGTAACCAAGCAGTTATCCAACTGACACAACAGCAAAATGAACTGACATGGAACAGCTTCCTGGACCACATTCACAGCCCAGCCCTGTTTCATGAAAAAAGTGTATGAAAAGCAAAAAGCAGCACCGTTTTATCATCTGTGCAAGGATCTTGTGTACATTCTCACAGATTTTTTGTGCTGTGTGTCAAATGTTGGGCAGTGAAAGTGGAGGAAGTCCAGGAAGCTGTCCCATGACAGTGCATTTTGCTGTTGTGTCAGTTGGACAACTGCTTGGTTACTGACATGTGTTTTGAGTAGAGTATTAAAGTAATCCTGTGTGTAATTTTGGTTCATTTTGATTGACAGTATTTTAAGATATGACCTTGTGATTCACAAGTTAAAAAAAATATAAGTTTCTTTTTGAGCTCAGTTTACATATCTTACTTGTCACCAATGTGCTATAATTTTTGAGAAAAATGCAATTTAGGCATAAAATTGGCCAGGGGTGTAGTACCCCCTTCAACCTCTGTTTGGATATTCCAAGAGGATCCTATGTTGCATTTAGATGTAGCAGACTAGCAGACTCGCAACTTTTCAGCAGACATTAAAACTGTTGAATACCAATCATAATCATTTACTTATTTAGATAAAAAAAACACACAGATTGTAGAATTCACACTCAATTTTCTTCAAAATGCTCAAAATTTCTTCAAACTCTCTTCAATTTCAAATGGTAGTTACAAATACACTGGTTACCAGTTACCACTACACTAGTTACAACTCATACTTATTTTTGACATGTTCAAATTTGTACATAATTGTATTCTTTCACAATTATTTAAAATAATAACAGATGTATTTTTTGTGTGTAATATTTCACAAGTTCAAAAAATATTTTTCACACTATGTTAAATTTCACATTTAAAGCTGGTGCTGAATGTATTTGCATTACTCTACGAAAAAATGAAATTTACAGCAAAATTAAAAACAAACAAATATCTTTGAAATTGTTGTAATGCTTAATAATTGTATTGAACTGACCATTTTTTTACTGGCCTTACAAAATGTAAATATGGACGATTTGAAAATTAGAATTATAAATATCGTTTGTATTACGGTATGTCAAAACAGGCAAACGCTGTCCACCAAATGTATTATTAAATGTGACAGCTAGCTTAGGAGTTGGAAAGCATGAAATATGCTGCTGCAAGGCACAAATATTTAATGGATGATAATGAAACACAATGTATACATGTATGCACACACATGAGGAAAAAATTAGAGCATTATAAATGAGCTGAAATTCATGTCTGATGACATCTTGGGACAGAACACGTCAAATCTTCCAAGAATAATTCTGACATTTATATTAGCGTCACTGTAGTGGTTAAGGGGATAAGTGCAACATTGCTGTAGTTTTCTAATATTCTCCCTCTGAAACCTCAACTATGTATTTATAATCTCATGATAAATTGAAGAAAACAAAATAAATGTTCATGGCCGATTTACAATAAGTATTTGATGTGACTTGAGACAACAAATATCAATGTGTGTGTATGTGCTAGAGTGGAAGATGGGGGCGGGGGGTGAGGGGTGTGTATGCAAGGGTTGGACCTGTTTGTCATCAATCGTACTGTGTAGTATGTACCTAATAATATGTAAGTTTATAGATCATTTAAACTGAAAACAACTTCAACATGTTTTTGGAAGTTAATGTATCCCTCATCAACCTACTCACCATGTTAACGGCATGTTTCCCATTTCTATTACATCTGACAGTCAACAACAATGTGATTTGTAAAATGCTAGATAGAAAGTCCCACCTGATTAAAGTTTGCTATGTGTAAGTCTGAAGGAATATGTACCTTTTACCCTTCAACCAGCAGCTGAAGATTTTTGCATTGATCAATCTAGTATGTTGATGTAAAAAGTTGCATTTTTCATCTCCAGTGCTCTGTAGCTTTCAATAAAACACAGAATATGAAGAATAATCTTCATGATTTGCATCTATCATAAAAAATTTTTGAAGTGCAGTTATTCATAAAGCCATCAACCCATAAGCCTCAGCACACATTGCAAGAATTTGCTGACCACTGTGGCCCACTGTGGCAACAATCGGGGACTTGCAGCTGCGAAGCACACACCCTTTAGGCAATTAGGCTTACATGTACCACAATAAACCATCACAGCCAGAATCAGCTCCCCGACCTGGGCTCCCTGAGTTCTCATACAGGTACATTGTGTCACCAAGACAATAAGCAGTTAGTTCCTTGCCCAGGGGAATTTAAAGGTACCTCAATTATTAAGTTAGCTCAAATAACTTCAAGTTAGTCAATTTTATCTCAAATATAATCCTAAATAAGGATGACATCAATTATCACTTTCACCTTTGACCTTTCCATGTTCTGCAAATTAAAGGTCCCCATTTATACAATACTTACAGCACAAGCCTATTGCGAGCTGAGCATGTGGAATGCATTGAGGCTTCTAGGTTAAGTTAGGATGGAACCAAGCATTCGTCACTTTCCTGTTGTGATTGACAGGAAATTAACCTGCCTTGTCTCTACACTCATCTACTCAACTATAACTCAATGTGATAGATGGACTACTTACTCTTATACATATTAATATGTACATACTATGCAAGACATTAGTGTTTCAACTCTTGATGCTTTAGATCAAATGCGTGTAACTTCAAAAACTTTTTTATAACATGTTATTTCCCCAGGGTTAATTTCAATGCTAAAGAATCAAGTACCGAATTTGACCTAATTAGCACCCCTCCCCTAACAACTGCTCCTGTAGGAATTTTCAAGGGACAACTGTCCAAGATCCCCCCGTACAACTAAATTCAGTCAAATGTTGAAATAAAAATTACAATCTTGACTTTCCAACATAGATTATGAAATTGCCTTCTGATGCACTATATATTTTCATCGATATTTAAACTGTCATATAACAAAATTGGCTTGCATTTTATCATTATACTAAGTCCTCTGCCCCTGCCCATCTACCAGCTACATGTTGTAATCAACCCAATGTGATTGGCACAGTTCAATAACCTAACCTCAATTCAACAATCATCTCTCAAATTTGACATCAAGTTCAACAGGCATGAGCTTTTCCTACATTTGTATAAGACCTTCCCTGGTTACCTATCCACGGGGGGGGGGGGGCAGACCAAAATCTTCAAAAAGTTTCAGCACATATTTATATTATATACCTTATGTAGCAACATAACGTAAACATGCAAATTAGATTGGGACAACATGTACTTTGTTTTTTCACATGCAGTTCACACAAAATTATTATCTATTGTTGACCCAAATTTTATTTCATCAAGGCCCGCCGGCTGTCGTGTACCAAAAAACCAAAATATGACAGTCATGATGAGCTGGGGGACACAACTATGCCACTGTTTTTGTTGTACAACCCATCCCACCACCCCCGGCTACGCCATTGTACAATACCACTAGCCAACTGATTAACTTACCACCTTTGTTAAATGTTGGATATGTGGATTATTCCAAAGTTTTAATTGGTGCGCATATGCATGCATAATAAAGATTGTAGCCACTGTGCAAATGAGAGTCACACCAATACAGTACAAATACCTGCTTTGTATTAAATATGGGTTCAATTCCAAACAAGCTCCCAAAATAACCTACTTCACAGAGCCAATGAAAACTTTACAATAATTTCATTTTTTTCCAATAAAATATGGGGGCGATGAAGAGTAAGCAATTCTATACTCGACACTGCAAATAAAACACACTTACCGTTGTGACCATGCATTAGTAAACTCTAACAGAGTCCAAACATCTTCTTTTTGTACTTCATATCTTCTGGTGGATTCAAGACCTTCAATGTCTGTAGAAAATATATAAGATAGAGTAAAACAGTTAATGACTTCAGAAAAGATGCAAATCCTGTTTGTTTGTACATCTTGTGAACAATGAAAGCTTTATCACTTTAAGTTGTATTATTATTTCAGAAAAACACCATAACTCTCAGCAACAGCATTGCATTTAATTATAATGATTAAACATGTTATTACATATTAAGTTATTATTTGTGACTTAATGCACACACTAAACAAATCAACAATAGAGGTTATCCACTTCACTCATGTGTGACTTCTAACAAAAGGCACTGGTTCCCGTAGTATTCCTCTCATTCAAACTAATTCAATGCACGACCTCGGAGTTACCTGCATGACTTTGGCGGGCTATTTTGAAACAGTCATGGTTGCACATGCAGGTACTTCTTTAGAATGTCCTAAACAAGGTATAGCAGTCGTTGATAGGATATGCAGCTAATAGAACATGGATAACCTATATTCATTCAGTTGTTCAAAAAGCATTGTTCGTCACTAGCCAGTAGCCACTGCTATTTTGGTTATTTTGATATGTGACTTGAAGAAGGAAAATGAATAAATTCTGCCGAATTTAATATGGTAAAAAAGTGTCTCAGTTGGCTCCCATCATCATATATCATCATGTAAACAAACAAACAGAAAGTATCAAACAGAAAACAATGGAAAAAACAACAACAACAAAGTACGACATTATTCAAAGTAATCACAATTGTCTACATCATAATCTATGACTACAAAAAAGTAGTTACACATCCAAGACACTTTTGTTACAATGCATATAACTAAGCACCTTGTAGCCTTGCATTATTCACATTTATATTGCCAGCTTTTATCAAATATCAAGGGTCATCAACGATGCATGTAATTTCTCTAGCACATTTTAAAGGAAATGCTGGCAAGATCCTCACACCGTGGTCAACTTAAATTTAATCACACATCAGTTCATATTACAGATCTGTTCAGATGTGGCAGTGATAAATGCTATTGCTTATTACAGTAAATAAATATCCATTCTTACTTATGGCTAAACTACTTATAAAAGTGCACCTGGGAAACTCATCGTGCATCTGTTGTATTTGAATTAATTTTTTGTCTATCTACTATTTTTCAAGGTCTATAATGAGTCTACTAACACAAACATAAATATAATTACAGAAGTTACCCTTTTACTTGCTATACAATGACAAAAATCTATGCACTTGTCCTTTATTTTTTCCCATCACAATGCAGCCCCATCCCCCTTTCTGGTCATGCATTTTTCTGGTGAATAAGTAAAGGGGCGGCACGTGCACTGATTGTTGTCATTTGCACTACAACAAAATCATATTCAGTCATTAACCTCTAATCTGTACCAAGCATAAGCTCTTGCACTTGACCAGTAATAATATAACATTTTCTTTTATTTCATTTTGAAGATAATTAATGTCATTCGTATATTTTTGAATTTTTCACATAAATTTGTGTTATGTTGCTTCCCTTCAAGTCCAGAGTTGTTGAAGTTAAAAGACGTCCTGTTTATACCCAAGTTTAAAGGCATGCCTCCGATTTTACCAGACAGCCTCAGATGCCGGACCTAATGTTTCTTGATGCCCCAAACTAAACTTATTTACCATAGGTTCTCTGTTCTCTGACTTTTTATACGACATGGTTTCAGATTTGAAGCAGGTTTGACTGCCAAAAATGGCAAAATATAAAGTTTCAAAAAATATTGTTTTAAATATGTTTTCTGAAATTTTGTGCAGAATTCATTTCTGAAGTCAGAAATGCAAAATCTGTCATTGTTTTCCTGATATGAGCATTACAGTAGAGGCATATGCTTTTGACGGAAATATGAGATCCATAAGTGACAACACCATCACAACATATTTGAACTCTATTGGCACACTTATGACACGGTTTCAGATTTGAAGCAGGTTTGACTGCCAAAAATGGCAAAATATAAAGTTTCAAAAAATATTGTTTTAAATATGTTTTCTAGACTGAAATTTTGTGCAGAATTCATTTCTGAAGTCAGAAATGCACAATCTGTCATTGTTTTCCTGATATGAGCATTACAGTAGAAGCATATGCTTTTGACGGAAATAAAAATATGAGATCCATAAGTGACAACATCATCACAACATATTTGAACTCTATTGGCACACTTATAAAGGCTCTGCAAGGTTCACATCATGTTGTAGTGCAAGTCTGACATCTGATTGGTGCACATACATTGAATATAGGTCACATGATTGCGCAATATTACAGGTACTAATTGGTCACGATTTTGCTGAAAAATGGGGTGGCGAGTCAATTTGATAAAAAAATTAGAACTCAAAAAATATGCATTTTAGCACAAGTTTGATACTATATCCCTGTAGTACTGTATCATAGGAATAACTGATTAGTTTTTCTGAAGTCAGAAATGCAAAATCTGTCATTGTTTTCCTGATATGAGCATTACAGTAGAGGCATATGCTTTTGACGGAAATAAAAATATGAGATCCATAAGTGACAACATCATCACAACATATTTGAACTATATTGGCACACTTATAAAGGCTCTGCAAGGCTCACATCATGTTGTAGTGCAAGTCTGACATCTGATTGGTGCACACACATTGAATATAGGTCACATGATTGCGCAATATTACAGGTACTAATTGTTCCCAATTTTGCTCAAAAATGGGGTGGCGAGTCAATTTGATAAAAAAATTAGAACTCAAAAAATTTGCATTTTAGCACAAGTTTGGTACTATATCCCTGTAGTACTGTATCATGGGAATAACTGATTAGTTTTTAAACATGTCGCCTCATATTTTTTTTTTTTTTTTTTTTTGAAATGCCAAATTTTACGTAATTTACAGATGTCACAAATTGATAAAAAAATTAGAAAAGAAAATTGAGAAGGAATGGAAAGATATTAATGTTATACCCAAGTAGGAACTTATACTGTGCATAACTGATTAGTTTTTCAAGCCTATAGCTCTTGTAGTTTTCTTGTAATCCCGATTTTTATAAATGGCGGGAATTTTTACACACATCAAAATTTTAAGGGGTAGGGGAAACATTTTTACATTTTGCAAGTCTTTCCCTTATTTAATATGAACAAAGTTAGGTATCAAATGAAAGCCCATTCAATACTGCATAGACTAGTAGGTCAACCATCACTGTAGCACCTTCCTATCAAGAGTTATGATTTTTCAAATCAATTTTTTTGCCGAAAACGGCTTATTTTGGCATGTCAATTGTCACGAGGCATGTCATATTTGAATGATTCTGGCGCAAATGATTAAGTCAATCACAAAACAAATACCTGAATCCATCAAATAGTACCCTCAGCTGATATGTTAACATTTTAAAGGGCCATATCTATGTATATTGTAGACTCTATGAGTATACAAAGTTGGCATGTGAAAATTTTTGTCACCCAAAAAGTGCATTTTTTTTTTTTTTTCGCCACAAATCAACATTTTGTAGCAAAACGATGTACGATGCACGCGTTTTGACAAAAAAATCATGTTCTACAAACAATTTTACCCTAGAAAAGACACCTTAGAAATTAAACATAGCTATTTTCACTCTGGGGTGAATTTTTACACACTTTGGCAGTGAAACCTGCTTCAAATCTGAGACCATGTCTTATAAAGGCTCTGCAAGGCTCACATCATGTTGTAGTGCAAGTCTGACATCTGATTGGTGCACACACAATGAATATAGGTCACATGATATACAGGTACTAATTGTTCCCGATTTTGCTCAAAAATGGGGTGGCGAGTCAATTTGATAAAAAAATTAGAACTCAAAAAATATGCATTTTAGCACAAGTTTGATACTATATCCCTGTAGTACTGTATCATGGGAATAACTGATTAGTTTTTCTGGAGTTAGAAATGCAAAATCTGTCATTGTTTTCCTGATATGAGCATTACAGTAGAGGCATATGCTTTTGACGGAAATAAAAATATGAGATCCATAAGTGACAACATCATCACAACATATTTGAACTCTATTGGCACACTTATTAAGGCTCTGCAAGGCTCACATCATGTTGTAGTGCAAGTCTGACATCTGATTGGTATAAAATGTTCAAAAATATTTCAAAAAGTCACACTAAAATTTGAATTTTGTACCCGTATCCTGTACGCTAGGCAAAAATGACTATTTTTGAAAGCATCAACTTAATGTCAAAACACAAAAATTACAAAACAAATCTTATGTTCCTAGTAACGTTAGACTGCATTCTTTCAGATGCAAAAGACTAGAAATTCATATCTGGTGTACACCTAAAGTTATTAGGGGTCAAAATTTGCCGATTTTTAGGCGCCATTTGTGGCTGAACCACTTTAAGGGGGCCTAAAATTCTGTAGGGGGTCTAGAATTTCACTTCTTTTGTATTGCTCATAGACATTGGCACATGGTTAATCCATTCTGAATATAATTCGTGATCAAAAATAGAAAAAAGGGCATATTAAAATTGGCATTTTGTCCCCGTAACATGTAATTAAGTCAGTCAAAAATTGGCATTTTTGAAAGTGTCAACTTAGTATCAAAACACAAAAAATACAAAACAAATCTTATGTTCCTATTAACGTTAGACTGCATTCTTTCAGATGCAAAAGACTAGAAACTCATATCTGGTGTACACCTAAAGTTATTAGGGGTCAAAATTTGCTGATTTTAAGCGCCATTTGTGGCTGAACCACTCTAGGGGGCCCTACAATTCTGTAGGGGACTAGGGGTCTAGAAACATTTCTTTTTTTGAATTTCTCATAGACATTGGTACATGGTTAATCCATTCTGAACATAATTAGGACCTATAAGTGCACTGTGACATTATCATGGGTCCTTCAAAATCAAATATAATTTGATTGAACAGAACTAAGTGCTGATTTTGACCCCCCTGAAATCCCAACGAAATTCAAAAATCAATATTTTTTGGCATTGGGCATTTCAGACACAGCCAGTGAGTGACCACATTCAACAAGAGGGTCACAACTGATTCAATTAAGAAGAAAATGTCCATCAAAGAGAGCACTTTGTCATTTAGCCCACTTAAATTCCCAATTTTGGTCAAGATCGCCAAACTTTGACGGCCTGCCATTCGCAAACGAAATGGAATTTGAATTTTTTTCTTGTGACCTCACCTAGGGATCCATGAAAGGTACCCCTGAGCCAAAGGAGAGCAAAATCCAAGAGGGTGGGTGTACACTCAGTCTGTTTCGGCATGGACTGACCCTATTATTAGAATTTGGTAAATAAAGAAAAACAGAATTGTTACAATTCTTTTATAAGACTCTTAAGATAGATGGGGGAAATGTTTTCTTTATTATGATTAAAGATTTATTATATGAATAGACCTGATTGATTTGACACAGCAGCCATTTTCCTGCAAGGGTGTTGTATCCAAGGCGGTGAGGCAGCTACAGGGTGTCCCAGAATGAAATACTGTGTTTGAACAAAATATTAACTAGAGCGATAACCGCACCATAGCTGAACCATGTGACTTTGGCAGTATATTGTGGTAGGCCTATACCACTGTCACCCGGAGTCTGTAATGGACATAATCTCGAAATGCTACTGAAGGTATGACCACCAGTGGTGTTAATGAAAGAGGAAAAGTAAAGAATATAACATAAACTAGAGCAACTGTGCCCTATGCAAGGGCACGAGGTAAGTTAGGCAGATGACTGTGACGATCTGATCAAGCAGCAATACTGTGCAGGATAGTATTAATTTTAATAAGACTGTTTCATTAATTGCCGTTTTAATATACCTTGATCGTGAGAAGCTGGCATTTTGAAAACTTGACTTTTGACCTCTGTATGACCCCGGTTAATGACCTTAAATGAATTTTAAAATATTTAAAACATGTTAAGAATGTCATAAGGATCATTGCATTTAAATTTCAGGTCAATTGAAGCATTTTGAAAACTTGACCTTTGACCCCTTTATTGCCCCTTAATGACCTTAAATGAATTTTAAAATATTTTCAACATGTTTAGAATGTCATAAGGATCATTGCGTTTAAATTTCAGCTCAATCAGAGCATTTTGGAAAAGTTGACCTTTGACCCCTTTATGACCCCTTAATGACTTTAAATGAATCTTAAAATATTTTTTAAATGTTTAGAATGTCATAAGGATCATTGCATTTAAATTTCAGCTCAATTGGAGCATTTTGAGAACCTTGACCTTTGACCCCTTTATGACCCCTTAATGACCTTAAATAAATTTTTAAATGTTTGAAACATGTTTAGAATGTCACGAGGATCATTGCATTTAAATTTAAGCTCAATCGGAGCATTTTCAGTTAAAATGACCTTTTTTGACCCCTGTGACCCCTGGATGACCTCCGACGTTTGGAAATATTTTTATAATATTCTTTATGTTTTCCTCTTTCATATGACACCACTCATGGGGTCATACCTTTGTGGCATTTAGAGATATGTCCATTTCAGACCAAATGGTTAGTCAGTTAGTAAGCTAGTAACTTAGTAAGCTAGTAAGTAAGCTAGTAACATTCACTCTTATAGGCTGATACCATTTCATGGTTCAGCAAAAATATATAGTCAACAGTGTATCTAATTTTAATATGTGCAATACAATGCACACTGTGCAATATATCGCTCATTCTACAAAATCCGGTGCCAATAGCCTTTTTTCCATTCTTTGGTCCACAAAAACTTTGTCGAGCATTTAGGGCATCAAATATGTTGTTTTTCTGGTAGAACTCAACGAGATCTACACGGACATATATAGTTTTCCATACTTTAAATGCTTTCTTCAGCCTGATTAACCCTTGCAAAGGCTCAAAAATCGCTAAAAATGCGTTTCCACAGCTCAAGTATCACATCTAACCCTAAATATTTTCTTTGAATAAATGCGATTTTTTTACATATTTGTTGTTTTTTAATTAGATAAC
Source organism: Amphiura filiformis (assembly GCF_039555335.1). NCBI lineage: Eukaryota > Metazoa > Echinodermata > Ophiuroidea > Amphilepidida > Amphiuridae > Amphiura > Amphiura filiformis. Next base: position 20,536,383 of record NC_092632.1, on the reverse strand, counting down.
GCACCATCATATTGTTTATCAACATTATTTTTTAGTGATTAAAATGTCTTTGTGTAATTCTAAAATAAATTGCACTTTCCACCAAAACGCTGTGAGCTACGTTACCCCTTTTTAACACACGTTATTGGAAAGAAGTAAAACAGAGGTATCAATGTAATTTGCGGTTTTGAAAGGAAACACTCATAGGTTTTAAAAATCACAGTAAAAATCGTGATGCTGTAGCATTTTGGCATAGAAATGTTGTAAACATTGAAATTTCGACCGACCATGTTAAGATTGGTGAGCTACGTTACCAGAATTCTATAGTATGCACTTGTATTACATGTACTTCCTAATAATATGTGAAAGCTACCAGTGGTCGAACCCCATTTATATTAGAATTAACCGACATAACGTTCTAACGTTCGCAAATCACATTAAAAACATTAAAAACCAGTGAACTACGTTACTGTGAGCTACGTTACACACTCATTTATGCATCTTCAAAACTTCTTGCAATGATGCTATCAATAATAATATTAATGATTCAAAGAAATTATGGGGTACTATAAGGAAATTGATTCCTAAAAATAAGTCTTCTGCTACTAATGTTCAGACTAAGGATGGTTTTACTTGTAATGATGCTGAAACAGCCAATCAGTTTAATAGTTATTTTACTTCTATTGGTAATACATTGGCTGATAAGTTTAATAATGATGATTGTAATAATGTTTTGTCTAATACTGGGGATTACATGTATGAAGATTTTCAATTTGATATCATAACTCCAGATTTCATCTTTGATCAAATTTGTAACTTTGCAAACAATAAGTCTTCAGGTATTGATAACTTCAGTATTAAACTCTTGAAGATAGCTGCACCAGTAATTTGTCACCCCCTTGCATATATTTGTAACCTTTCCATGTTCACATCTACCTTCCCAAGTGAATGGAAGAAAGCAAAGGTTACTCCTATATTCAAGAGTGGTGATAAAAATGATGTCAGCAACTTTAGGCCCATTTCAGTTCTTCCCTGTATTTCAAAGATTTTGGAACGTGCTGTACATGATCAATTGTATAATTATCTCACATGTAATAATATTTTGAATCCATGTCAATCAGGTTTTAGGAAGAATCACAGTACTAATACTGCTCTTTTAGATGTAACAGATCATATTCTCAATAATATAAACAATGGTAAAGTTACAGGTTCAATTTTCTTAGATTTAAAGAAGGCATTTGACACGGTGAACCATGACCTTCTTATTTCTAAACTTAAATCATATGGTATTAAAGGAAATGCAATTAATTGGTTTCACTCAGTATCTTAGTGGTAGATCTCAGGCAGTAAATATAAACTCTACCCTTTCAGATTTTAAGGAAATTGGTATCGGTGTTCCTCAAGGTTCAATCTTGGGACCGTTATTATTCATTGTATTTGTTAACTCTCTGCCTGAGTCTGTAAATTCTAACTGTAAGTGTGTAATGTATGCTGATGATACAACTCTTTTACTTAGTTCATCTGATCCCAATATTCTGCAAAATGATCTTAATGCTAACCTGAATAACATTGCTGATTGGTTCCAGGCCAACAATTTAACTCTTAACATAAAGAAAACTAAACTGATGTTATTTGGAACAAGACAAGCTCTTCATAAGTTTAACAATGTTTCTCTTGTCTATGGAAATGAACAAATTGAAAGAGTGGAAAATTTTAAATATTTAGGAGTTACCTTTGATTCACATCTATCATGGAATAAACATGTAAATTATTTATCTTCTAACATATCCAAGCGTATAGGAGTTATTCGTAGAGTAAAGCAATACCTTCCATGGAAAACTGTCAAAATGCTTTCATAAGCCCTTGTCTTTCCTCATTTTGACTACTGCAGTTCTGTTTGGTCCAATTTCAGTGCCTGTCACAAGAATGAGCTCCAAATTTTGCATAATAGGCTAGCCCGAGTTTTGCTCTCTGCAGACATTAGAACTTCAGTAGACAATATGATGAGGGACCTAGACTGGGTTAAACTTGGCTGTAGATGGGAGCATCAATTACTTATTTTAACTTTTAAATGTCTCACACAAATTGCTCCTAATTATCTTTCATCTCATTTTACTTTCACTCATTCTACACATTCCAAATGTACAAGGGGTCAGTCTCAAAACAGTTTGGTTGTTCCAATATGGAAAACCTCTTCTGGAAAAAAACTTTCCTTTACAGATCTTCAGTTGCTTGGAACAATCTTCCTCCAAATCTTCGTATCAATTTTAATTCAATGAGTTTGGGTGGATTCAAAAATGCAATTGGTCTGCTGTAAGTTTTGTATTTATATTTTGAGCTCAACATTGCTGCATTTTGTTTTGTATCATGCATGTTTGGTTCTTTCATTTTGTATAATATATATATTTCTTATTTTGTTATTATCATGTTCATGTATTATGTATATATAATTTTAATCAGGTCTTCCAGGGAGACCAGTACATTTGTATTGATGGAATTTCCTGAATAAATAACGAATACATACATATGAAATGGTGAAATCTGTTTTACATTTCACTCAAGTGATCTTTAATTTGCTTTTTATGACCTTGGATTGAGTAAAAACAGCCCATTTTATAGTCGGTAACGTAGCTAACATTACATTGAGTTTTAATGTTAAAAAACATCATGACATCCTGAAAGAAAAATATGCAAGTGGTGTTGACAATTTTTTACATCTGAAAGTAGTGATACATTTACTTTTAAAAAACACAAAAAGCAGGTTTTTTTGAACAACTTTTATTTTTTCTATTTTTTTAGTGGATTGGCACCGGATTTTGTAGAATGAGCGGTATCGGAGAAATCCTACATTCTTTTATAGGAAATACACCAAATTTGGCACAGATGTAGAGCTTACAACGCTGAATAATTCTTGATATGGGATTAAGTGAAACATTTCAAAATGTGTCTTCAAAATGTTATTTGATGTTTTTATACTATTTAAATCAAATTGCAAAATTCATGTAATTCAGCCATTTGGCTGCAATGTGTTATTAATAAATATACTATTCTATTCTATAGTAGTTGAATTTAAAAATAAGAAAAATCTTCCCCATTTGTATATATATCAGTAATTTCTATCATCTTTGTCAATTTTTTTTTTTAATTTTTAACTGATATTTTTAAATAATTGTTCTTAAAGGGGGGATATATGGATTGTTTTTAAAATTACATATAATATCAAATATCGTCCCCTTTATGCAGCTTTGTAAAAAAACGAGAGCATTTTCAGCGTAAATGTGAATAAATAGCAAAATTTGCAATCCAATATCTTGGTATGCGTGAACTGCATTCTGGGCAGGCAAGCAATAACATGTGCCGTAATTCCCGTTCGTCATGTGCTGTGCGTGCGTGGTTGCACTGGCAACCAAGCTCCACCAGGTGCACGTTCCGATAGTGACATTTTCATATACCACTCCCCATATAAACCAGTGTTTTTATAGAATTTGTGTATAATTTATGGCCTAATGGCAATAGCCAATATTGAAAGCAAAACAGAAATGCCCAATGCTGCAAATGCCCGTATTGAACGGAAAATTTTTGTTTCTAAATCTTTTTCATACCGATTCAGAAAAAAAAGAAACAAAATATATTTCCCCTTGCAATATGTGTATTTCAAATGAATGTAAAAAAGTTTGGGTTAAAAATGAAGAAGAAAAAGAAACCTGCCACCCGAGTATTGAACCAGGTATCTCTTGCATAAGTTGCATAAAAACCAACTGCGCCAATCAGCCCGCTACCACCATCTTGGATTTTTTAGAACTTTATAGTACCGTCGTTGATCTGAAGTCTCTTCAGCAGTTAGTGTGGTTCGCTCTTTTCACACAATGTGAATGACGCGAAACCAAAGTAGCTATTGAGGAGACTATAAGGAGTGGTGCAATAATTATGTGTACCCCGGGTGGTGAATTATAGGGGGCAAAGAATTTTGGCAGGCCAAAAGGGGGCAAGCATTTTTGGCAGGTCGAAAGGGGGTCAAGCAATTTTGGCATGTCAAAAGGGGGCAAGCGATTTTTGGCACAGATATTTTGGGCACCGTTCTATTATGCCCTAAAAAGGTGTAGGAAAACGTTAGAAACACGTTCTAGCAAAATTTCCTGCTCGCTATGCTCGCATTATATGATAAGACAATTTAAAGTTTTAAATTCAGGTTCCCAAAAATCTTGCATGTGTAAGGGGGCCAAAGATTTTTGGCACACCAAAAGGGAGGGCAAAGGTTTTTGGCACATCAAAGGGGGGCAAAGATTTTTGGCATGGCCAAAGGGGGGCAAGTGATTTTTGGCAGACCATTTTGAGAATTCACTACCCCGGGGGTACACATAATTATTGCACCACCCCTAATTATCTACGATATTAAGCCTGTCCAAAGGAAGCTATTTTTGTGTGAATTTTCTGATTTCTCCGGAAATACGTCGACTTGGAGCGTCAAATTTCAGGATAGTACCGTAATGAGAAAAATACGATCTATTTTGTGATACCAAAAACTCATTCACAATGACAAAAATCGGGAGGATGATGTTGTCGACCTGTTCTTAAATGTGAAAGAAAAGCATTGATATGATTTTAAAACTTAGCCAAAATGACTACTGGGCTTATACCCGAGTGCACCCTTGTTCCCTGAATGGTTTGAAAAATAGGGGTGGGCTTATACCCAAGTGGTTACGGTAATAGGATTGAGAGCTAGGGTTCGGGTTAGGGTTGGGAATTAGGGTTAGGGTTAGGGATTTAGGGTAGGATTAGGGTTAGGATTAGAGTTAGGATTTGTTTGGTATTCTCTTACACGAAGGATACACCACAGATTGAATACAAAGAAGAATGACAAGATTTGTGGTAGCAACTCTCCAACATGTTGATATCCCTTGGGTGGGATAAACTGCAGCTTCAAAGGAAGGTCAACAGTCACACCAGAGCGAAAGTATCTTCAACAGGAGCAGTGAAATGCTTCACACGTACATAGTAATACCAAACACAAGACTACAAGAGCCTACCAAAGACCGTCTGAGAGAAAAGACTGTCATGACTGTTGGGCATAGTGTCGCTTTTTATTTTTATGGCACACTTTTTACAAAGGTCACCCATTTTTATTTACAAAAATACAAAGTCAGGACCCCCACCACTTTTAGCTTTTTCGGTAAATTCCATAAACGAGGACAGGATTTAAGTTGCTCGAGAAGTCTAGCCAAGAATTTGCTCACCAATACCTTCACATTCTAGGTTAGAGACCATTGCATTCAAAATCAAGTCAGATTCGCTGAAGCATGACACCGTGTAAAGCAATGGAAGTTGAAAAGTAAACACAGCCGATCAAGACAGGCAATCACATCAAAAATGTTGCTAAAATTACACCACTGTCCGACCGAGAACCCATAACAAAGCACTCTAGCATGGAATGCATAACTATTGTGTGCAAATTCTCGAGTAAGACTAAAGTCTAGCAAGTTGCACCCTATTCGGTAATCATACCAAATATTCTTAGAAATAATATTCAAAGGTAAAACAGCCTACATGAAATAATAGTTTTTCCTATGCATGTCCAAAGTCACCCCGGTTTATGGAACCCAAAATGAAAGAACATCTCCTCTTATCCAACAATCGGTTGTCAAGTCATCATTTATGTTTTTGGTCAAAATGAAGCAAAACAATAAAAATTAAACATCAACCGCGTAGTTGAGCTGGTAAAAGCGATACTAAATTGCCATAATCATGATAGCTAGCGGGGACCCGCGCGAAGCTATAATCAAATTAAGTATTTTTTGGCCAAACTGGAACATATGCATGCGCGTTGCGTCCATGCAGTGTACTAAGCGTGTACGGCACTGTACGCAGTGTAAGGCACGTGTATACTTTCTTCTGTACCGCACTACATTTGTGTGTGTTTATCACGGAGCTACTAGCATTCACAGTGTTCCAGTTTGGCCAAGAAATACTTAATTTGATATTTATAGTATTATTTGGCAGAATTTGCAAATGGGGATATTTAATTGCACGATTGAAACTCACAGCTCCGACCGGGAGTTCAAAGAAGTGCTGTGTCCTCGCGGTTTAATGTAGTGCTGTAATCGATAAGCTTTCTGGGTATCGATATGTCGGGAGGCAAACATCCGACATGTCGATACTATTATCGATACTCACGCAGTTTGAAACACGGATTTGAGTTTACCAATTTTATTATCAGTAAGTTCCAGAAACAAGTTAACAACAAGTGTATTGAAGCCTAACAGCTAAAACTACATGGATCATGCATCAAACAAACGAAAGTGGTATTGCAAATCCGCAATTTTACATGACTTTGGCAACTGAAAATCTAAAGAATTTAGAATTAACGAGTGATTTGAGATAATCTAAGCATGTGTGCCATGTCGTTTGTGTATCGATACTGACATTGAGTGTTTCGACATGTCGGAAGTCTATGTATTTTCCGACTATCGATACTTACGACAATCGATTACAGCACTAGTTTAATGTGCATTCACATCTGTAAAGAAAATAGCCATCGGAACATGGAACAGAGATATCTTTGCTCATCTAGTTCCAATAATTGGAACTCTATGTGTATGTGTCACCGCGTCCCTGCGATTTCATTCACATACATGCATGTGGTCATGTTTTTTGAGGTGGGACCCAATTGCGTCACATCTTGCAATTTGCCAAAAATCAACTCCTTTTTTGTATAAATGATTATATTTCAAAAAGTTTTCACCCAAACTATGTAAAATTATACATTTTTAGAAAGCATATATTGTCAGGATTGCAAATCTGTAAAGTTTGAGTGGATATACAGGGTGTGCCAAAAAATATACAGGGTGATTCCACTGAAAAATACATAAAAAATTACATTTCTTTACCACTCCAATATTTCTACATGGTATATTAAATTTGAAAATAAACTTGATATTTGGAATGAACACAATTAGTGTTTTCATTAAATATAAAGTTTGCACTATATTTGTTAAGCCCATTGTGTAATACAGGGTGTGAAAAAAGTTAAATTTTAAATTGTTTAATTTAATGAAAAATTTCACTAAGTGCCATTAATTTGGAAAATACATTGAAAATAGTTTAAAGAATTGCTATAATATCACATAAATATCCAATTCCCATATAGGGTGTTCCAAAAATCAATATACAGTGAATAATTTGTAACAATGGTACATGTACAATAGGCATATACATGCACAATTAGCCTACATCAATAAACTATTTAACAATAGCCAGAGATCAATATGTCATCAGATTAAATCCTTGACTGTAATAATCTCCTTTGAGAAGATTTATTTTATAGATATTTCAAAGATAAAACAATTTTAAAAGATCTATTTATGACAGATGAAATGCATGCAAAATTTAAAGCCCATTATATTGCATGACACACATTCCACTGCATTAATTAAAAGCTTGTTAAATCCTTAATTACTAAATTTATTAAGATTAACTAGCTAATTATAGAAATAGAAAGTTAAATAATAAAATTAACATCATGCAAATGCATTTTTACTCCTACTGAGGCAACAAAGTGCATAAATTTTAAAATGAACACCAACTTCCCATTGGAATTACACAGAGCTCCTCCGCTTCCGGCTCCACCCCTGACTAATTAACTTAATTAAGCTGTTGAAATTAATTAATTGATTTGTTCAACTGTATTTGTTATTATTTCATTTAATTAATAATTTATCTTCAAAATAAGACCAAAACCATTTCTTCATGATGGATTTTAGCAAAAATATAAGAATAACTAGGCAAATGGTGGTCATAGACCACAAACCTAGCTGGGGCATGTATGTTGGTGTTGTGGAGGTATCTGACCCCTGCAAAATGTTCCAAAAATGTTCCCCTGTCATGAGGTTTGTTGTCACCGAGTTTTGAGTCCTGTACTCCTCACAGATGTCCAGAAAATGCAATTCTAAGATTTGACCCAGATGACCTTTGACCAGACCCCTGCAAGATGTTCCATAATTCACCCCTGGTCATGAGTTGTCACCGAGTTTGAGCCCTGTACCTCTTACAGATGTCCAGATAACGCAATTCTAAGATGTGGCCCCAGAATGATGTCTTTTGAGCTGACCCGTGCAAAATGTTCCAATATGTTCCCCAGGTCATGAGGTTGTCACCGAGATTGAGCCCCGTCCCCCTTACAGATGTCCAGATATTGAAATTCAAGATTTGACCCCAGCTGACCTTTGACCTGCCCCCTGCAAAATGTTCCAACATGTTCCCCTGGTCATGAGGTTGTCGCCGAGATTGAGCCCGTACCCTTACAGATGTCCAGATATTGAAATTCAAGATTTGACCCCAGCTGACCTTTGACCTGATCCATGCAAAATATTCCAAAATGTTACTCTTCTCATCAAGTTTATTGTCACTGAGTTTGAGCTCCGTACCCCTACATATTGCCAGAAAATGCAGCAATTCTAAGATTTGACATGACCCCTGCAAAATGTTCCCCTGGTTGTGAGGTTTGTTGTCACTGAGTTTGAGCCCCATAAATACCCCTTAGGGGGCTATCATTTTCTTTGGAAGGAGGATCCCAAATATACAGGGGTCATAAATTTTCGGAAAGAAAAATAAGGGGGGGGCATAATACTTTTGATGACCAAAATGGAGGGAGTCACAAGATGACCACAGATAGTGTGTTTATTTTATTCAAAACTAGCGGGAGCTAGTAGAGTAAACAGGAGCAGTTAGTAAACGGGAGTGGTTAATAAAGATGTTGAACGGTGATGATAAACATTGTGTCTTGGACTAAAACATGAATAGGAATTATTATTATTACCCAGGTATAATTCTGGTTTACCCTGTGCACCCTGTGTTTTAGGGTTAGGGTTTGGTTAGGGGATGTCATTTTTCTTCGTCGGGGTCGGTGACCGGAGTAAAAATTTTTATGACCCTCCTATCGCGGGCACAATTTTTTTTAGACCCCCCTATCTTGGGTCGAACATTTTATGACCCCTCCCCCCCACCCACTTCCACCTACACAGACTCAAGACAAATTATTCATTGCGGAACAAAGGCGAGGAGCGCATCAAAACTTTAGAGCAAAGAAATTGTGTGGAGTGTGTTAAAATTTAATTGTGTGTGTAAAGAAGGCGCTATATGCATAAAATATTTGCATTATATAATGAAAGATTGTGTGCAAGAATACATGCACAGCGCCTGTGAAAAGTTTGAGTCACCAGCCCTTAATAATTCTATACCCCCTATTTTGGGTGTTGAAAAATTATAACCCCTATAATTGGTCTAAAATTCTATGACCCCCACTCCCCAGTATATTCATGACCCCCTTCCAAAGAAAATGACAACCCCTTATAATTTTAATTTAAATTAGGGTTAGGATTAGGGTTAGGTTTATAAACGGTGAGGATTAGGGTTAGGGTTATAATTGGGGTTGCTTAATTAGGGTTAGGGTTATACTTGTGCGCAGGGTCTACCAGAATTATTCCAATACCCATGAATAGTCCTTGTAACTATCACTAAATAGAATTAAATTAATTAAACTATGATCAGTCTTACCTTGTTAGTACTAGCTAGTATTTCTCATTCAAGATCACCAGATTACAGAAAACAGCAAATGGGTGATAACCATGATAACAATAAAATGTACTGGTACCATTAACTGTACACATTTTATAAACATTTATCATACCACGATGCACTGACCAATTCATCTAACACTGAAACCTTTTGGAAATGCAGTTTTAACTTGTTGTAGGGCATAAGGTTGTGCAATAGAAATGATTTACAATATTACTTGTATACCCTGACCAATTGACCCCTTAAACAGCTCAAATGTTACAGTCCATGACATATATACTACATCAAATGTAATGTGGCACCACATTAGTTCTGCCAAGACGCACAGTATAATACCCAGTGGACTCGGAGGTTCCTGCACTTCTTTTACAGTTTCCAATCTAGACTTTTAAAGGCTTTTATACTATTTTCCCCAACTTCATAAACAAAAACAAAAAGGTAGGGAAAACAAATGAATTCATGTCCCGCATTCATGTAGGCCTCCCGGGGGGGGGCACTCGAATTTGTTTTTGGTAGGGGTGTGCCACCGCCAGTTTCGAACTTGAGGTCTAAGGAACTGATCGGCCAGCCAAAAAGGAGGTCTAGGGAACTGATTGGCCGGTCAAAAGGGGGGGTCTTGGGAACTGATTGACTGGCCAAAAGGGGGTCTTGGGAACTGATCGGCCGCCAAAATCTGAAAAATCTCGGAAACTAAACCCAGGCCAAACCAGGGTTCAATTTTGTTGCGTTTTTGCCACAGATTTTTGAAGGAATCGATTTCACTTTGAATTGTGCATTAAATTATTAATCAGGAAAATCATTAATGCAAAATAGGTCTGGTTTGGCCCATTACGATGGAAACCTCAACAAAGCAAAACAGCATTCAAATCAAAATTACTAGACCCTGTAGACCTACAATCTATGCTATTAGCCTACTGATAATTATAGCAGCATTACAAAAGCCCACCATAAAAACAAACCCACAACAATTATTTTTTTCAGTGCCGAATAGAAAAACATTTAGACTACACTGAACTGTCATGCTTATACCATGAGATGATTGAGTGAAGTGTGCAGAATTTGACAGCCATTCCACTCCCGATTTTACTAGACCAGTAGATCGTAAATTACCTTTTAATTCATTGTTTATGGAGAGCTGCAAGGATGTGTACATAATTATTAAGGTACTTTTCCTCATATTTGGCAATTTTATTCCAAAAAGAGATTTCAAAATCATTTATTTCTAGCTAAATGTTCACCAGCTGGACTCTCGCGATCGGCATTGCTGCAATGTTTATTTATTATCAGTCAACCAGTGTTGCCACTACTAAAGGAGCCCAAAATCCCACCCAAAGTTCACCTTATTCCTTACAATGTGTTTCAATGGGGAAGAAATTAATGGAAAATTCCCTTTGAAGTTTTTGGGCTCGCAAAAGTAGCTTTTGGGTCTGCTTTTGGGCTTGAAATAGTAGGACAGAAAACATGTCTCTCAAGATGCCGATGAGAGCGGAAATTGATGATCTGAGGGTCTATGGAACGGCTAGAAAAATTTTGGGGCTTCAGAGCGGGCAAACAATGAATTCAGAGGGTCTAAGGAACGGCCAGTGGCTCTGAAAAAGGGGGGCGTCGCCGCGGCACATACCCGTATAGCTGGGAAATGTGAGTGCCCCCCCCCCCCCGGGGTAGGCCTATTCCATTTGCAAGCTATTTTTGTGTTATGCATAATCTTAAACCATGTTTAATTTCCTGTAAAATACAAGAACACCAATTGTTAATGTTTTAAACCACACAAATTAGGAACTGGGATTCAAATATAAAACTTAATGCAAGATGTTTTAATCAAACAAAATAAGATACATACTCTAAGATATAAGTATAAAACAAAAACCCTAACATCAGAAGACAAGAAAATCCTCAACAATCATTTACTTAAACAAAACATAGAGCCTGTAAACAAATGCTAGTTAGAGTTTGATATTAACTGCCATGATAATGGCACTGAAAGAATTAAAGTTCCTACTGCAAAGGAAACACATCTGATAGTTTCATATACCGGTACTAACATTGGAATTACTAATCAAGCCAAAAACACATTCATTACAAAGAAAGAGGCCAGAGAACACTTTCATTAATACAAAGAAAGAGGTCGGACATAACCATACAGAAATAAATGCTAAACATTTTAAAGCCTGGCTCATTAATCCCCTGTTTCCAAACATACCACCAAAGTCTGTAAAATACGAGTGCAAAATCAAAATCAAAAGATAAGCCAGAGCCTAATACTAGTACTTTTAATAGTAAACATAATATTAAACCCATAAATTTATACTACAATTACTGTTAAGGAGTGCCTTTAACACACCTGCATGGTTCATATCAAAAATCAAATTTCTATTAAAAAAACCTATATAAATATGCCATTACTGCTTCTCATATTCTGTCAGTTTCAATACATATTGAACCAACAAACTCTGTGCAGTATCCATACCTTCAGCATCACTCACAGGGGATGAGATTTCAAACCCCAGTAACTAAATTTCCACTGAATCTACCCATGCTCTTCCACACTCAAATCAACCCATGTCACAAAAACGAGGCTACAACCACAAACTACAACAATACTAAAATTGAAACACATATCACCAACTAGGTAATTAGCTCGCAAAACTCTTGTCACCATGTCAATCCCTCAATAATACTATAGTAAACACCTATCACAATCACCAACATGCTGCAACAACCTTTCAATTCCAACTAACTGCATCCAAAATCATATTAGCCATCAATCCTCCCACACATACATTCCCTGGGCTTGCAGAAACAACAGGTCATTAATTACTTTTTCAACTAATTAAGTGCCTTAGGTTAAATAACAAATTACAGTAACAAACTAACAAACACATTCATTCCTTAAGAAAAACAATGATTCAAAAAGGCCAAACCATAGAGCTTCACTAGTCAAATAATTCTTACATAGCATCAAGTCAGGGTTTCATACTCAAAGGGTAACAAAAAAACATGTGCAATTTCACTTAGTTGCCAGCGGAAGAAAACGGGAAGATTACAGTGGTTTGTTGCCAGCGGAAGAACCCGAACGATTACAATACCTAGCTGGGGGGTGTAACCCCCCCAGCTAGGTAAGAAGAGAAAATATTTTGGAAAATGTGACAGCTCCACCTTTTTTGGGTGCCCACCTCAAAAAACATGACCATGTACATATTATAAATGATTTCATTTGAACAAAACCAAAATGTAACTCACGATTGACGGTTTCGCCTATCATGGTCGGTAGGCATCATCAGAATGATGGTTGTTGATCCTTACTTCCGGTTGGACGAATCCCAGCCGACGAGGGTGTTTTATCAGCCAGGAGAGGATCATACACGTGACTAAGGAAGTGGGCCCCCTCGTCTCTGTTCATAACGTTCGGGCCTCTTCTCCTGATCCAAATGGATTCTTTGATTCTTCTTGTATTTGCATCGCACTCTTTGCACAAGATCTTAGCATTGTCCCAATTGATGACATGGTTTTGCTGCACCGCATGGTCCGCAATGGCGGACTTAGACTGTTCACTCGCTGATTGCTTGCGTGATTGTCGGGTATAGTTGGTTTTTGTTTTTGACACCCTAGCCGTTTCTTTTTGGTGCTCATTCAGTCTAGTTTCAAATTTGCGGCCCGTCTCCCCCACGTAGGAGTGTTTACAGTTAGTGCATGGGATCTCATATACGCAGTCGGTGGTACTGAGTGGGTCAACTTTGTCTTTAGGATGCACTAGCATTTCACGGAGAGTGGTGTTCGGTTTCATGGCTGTCGCTATACCATGCTTTCTGAAGATTCGATTGGCTTTCTCTGCGAGTCCCTCTACGTACGGGATCACGACATTTGTCTGATTTGCACTGTCTTTCTTGGTGTTAGACTTGCTCTGACTCTGTTTTTTCACCATTTTATCTTTGACTTGTTTGAAAGTCCAACCAGGGTAGCCACAGCGCCCGAGCGCCTGCTTGATCTTATCTTCTTCCTGCTTCTTATCCTCCTCTTCCGTAACTATGCTATTCATTCTATCAAGGAGCGTGCAGACAACACCCAGTTTATGATGGATGGGGTGGTGGGACTCAAAGTTAAGGTACTGGTCGGTGTGGGTGACCTTCCTGTATACTAACAACTTAACCGAGCCATCCGCTTTCCGAACAATTAAAGTGTCCAAAAATGGAATTGTGCCTTCATGTTCTTTCTCATAAGTGAACTTTATGCTTCCTGTGGGGTCGCTTTGATTGAGGTGGTCGGTGAGATTGTCTACCTCGTCTTTTTTAACAATCTCTAATATGTCATCAACATATCTCTTCCAAAGGGTAGGTCTATAATCCAATGGCGCCGATGCCAGTGCTTGTTGCTCAAGAAATTCTAAATAAAGGTTAGCCACCACATAGCTGCACCGAACCGCTGTTTGTATATCTTTCCGCGGAACAAGAAATATGTCGTGATGAGCACAAAGCGTAATAATTCTATCACATCGGTAGCCGTAAGCAGAGTTCTATTTTTGAGAGTCTTATCATCCTCAAGCCGAGATTTAATCCCTTCCAGCGATTTATCTATGAGTGTGTTCGTAAATAACGAGACAACATCATGGGAGTTAAAAATCTCCCCCTCTTCGATAAACACTTCCGCCATACTTTCCGCTACATGGATCGAATCCATGGGTTCCTACAGTCACCCATGGAAAACAGGGTACTGAAAAGTAGTACACCATGTCCATATGGGCAAAGGGATGGTTTGTTTACATGGCAATCATTCCTTCAGAATAGGCAATACAGCTATACAGATTCCAAACATATAAAACTTACCTCATATCAGTTTTAGTTGCCCCTAATAACTCCAAATTGACATGACAATTAATTCTATTTGCTCAATTTCATACCAAAATCAAGGAAAACATGGTTTTGTTATTGCAAAATAACAAGAAAATCAGAAAGGTTATATCTGGTCATTTGCAGTAGGCCACTTCAGGTAATCAATATTGGTACTTGAATTGCATAACTCAGTAACTATCTGCTCATTGTAAGAGTGATAGTGTTGTAAACTTGATTGCATAACATTAAGATTGCCAACTGACATCCTTTGTATTTGAGTTGTCTGTTGATGGTATTAGAACTGCCATGGATGTAAACATTACACAAAATGTCAACAAAACATGCTACTGCAGAACTCTATGCCTGTATGTGTGTGTCTGAGGGCCGATCTGAGGGCTGATGACACACATTCGATGGGTTTAACTTTCCGCAAGGTGCTTAATAGAATTACGAACATGGTGTTCTGTACCTCCTACAAGGGGACCTAAAATGTCTGCTAGTGCTCGAGATGTCTGGTAACCTATAGTGCCAGTGTAATGTAATCCACGATCGGACGGACCTTATTGCCTGGCTTATGAATTTTCGGGTTCCGTAAATTCTAGGTGCGTTTTTCAGCTGTCGGATAGAGGAGCTCATATTGTGATCTTGTAATTTTTTCCTCTTTCTTTAGGGGCCCACTTCCTTAGTCACGTGTATGATCCTCTCCTGGCTGATAAAACACCCTCGTCGGCCGGGATTCGTCCAACCGGAAGTAAGGATCAACAACCATCATTCTGATGATGCCTACCGACCATGATAGGCGTAAACCGTCAATCGTGAGTTACATTTTGGTTTTGTTCAAATGAAATCATTTATAATGTTTACCAACAAACCTGATGAATCTATTTAGTGATGCATGTACATAGTCGTGGAGTGGACTTTTCGCTGCTCATATCGCTCAAAAATCATCTTTTTAAATATTTCTTTGGACAAAAGCTGATGCATAGAATAGCAATCACAGATGACATACATTGTACATCAGTGACACAGGTTTCGAAAGTCAGTATTTTACCAGATATACTAATGCAAACTTGCCAAAATAAAACCCTGGAGGCACCCTACGGGAGTACCTACAACTTGAGAACAACTTGTGACGTCAGCCCGACCAAGAAAATATCTCTACAAACATGATAGTTCGCAACACAAACTTAAATAACTGGCAAAACAGACACATCATTTATCGGTATGACATTTTCGTATTGGTGCTGCCCTATCTAAGTTTGCACTGAAGTGCCATCTCAGTTTTGGTGCGCCGATGTGGATCATGTGTTAATGAATTTTTATTTATTCTGGATAAATAATGGGGTATTAATTACAATTACAAGCATAAGAGTTTAGACAAGACATGAAGAAGTAGGCCTACTAGAAGCTGTGTAATTAATATTATGACAAACATGCAACTATTTTAGCTACATGAGCCTTGTATTTTTTAGTGCAACGTTGCACTAGCTTTTTGTATACACTTCATCCCATACCGTTGATGCAGAGGTTACATCTTGCTCTTGTGCAGTGCTGGTGGTGTTTATGCCAGCTCTGGATTTTTCATTCATTAATTCACCTCACAGTTTTCCATTATAGTATTCAACTTTACTACCTGGATCCTCAAGTTTCCTTCCACCCTTGAGGAAATATTTTCATCCTTCCAGCATCCAACTTTGGCAGTTTTTTGGCTCGATCTTTGCCAGAAAATTTTATCAGACCAAGATGGCCGCATGACTTCAGAATTCTGCACCCATTACCTATGGTTGTACACAGCTACCACAATGGTCATGCCACGCCCATTGCATGGACAAGAAATTGGACTTCATGTTCTCTCATGCTATGTTGTATTTCATCTCTTCAAAACATGGTGAGATTGTTCCTATTGTTCTGCATCAATTCTGCCTTCAATTTGCAAATAATTCTATAAGCTTAACTATCCGACTTTGGCTGCTTACTTGCTGGTACTAGTGGTAGTACTACTGTTACTGAACAATGCAGTCATACCAGTTCACCCTCTACTTAGTTATAATAACTCTGAGTGTTCTTCAAATCTCCCACAGGCCGATCAATTTGACCAATGGCCGCACAGATGATATTAGTGCTTCAATCAATCACAAAGTACTACGGAGGCAAGCTGACCTTCCCAACATATTTGTGTTCTGGTTGGAGATCCACATCCAGCATCAGAAGCCGTTAATTCTGGGCTCCTTTTATCGTCCACCAAAATCTCCTGTTTCCAATCTTGAACAACTTGCAAACTCTCTGTCCGATATCCAATCTAAATTCAAGGACTTAATCATCGTGTTGCTGGTGACATAAATTTAGCCGATATCGATTGGATCGACCGAGTGGTAAAACCTTATGCCATAGAACCTTCAAAATGTGCTTTTCTCCTTGATATGTGCAATGAATTTTTTATGGACCAAATGGTAAAGGAACCAACACGCATTTCGTGTGCCACCAAAAACATCCTTGATCTCGTTCTCACCACCCATCCCGCATTCATTGAGCAGTGTAAGGTGTATTCCGGGATCAGTGACCATGAGTTAGTCTGTTTCACATTGAACACTAAGCCAAAGCTGAACAGGAAAATTCCCGCAAAGTGTTCATGTTTGATAAAGCCGACATTAACAACCTGAAAGCTGACATGCTTAATTTTCAGCAAGTGTTCCTATCTAGCGACCCTAACTCAAGATCCGTGGAGTCAAATTGGGACATGTTTACTTCCAAAATTCTTGAGCTTATGGAGAATCATATCCCATCCAAGATGTCTGCTACCCGTCATACAAACCCTTGGATCACTAAAGGGGGTGCGGAAGATGAGCAGAAAAAACAGCGCCTCTACAATAAGGCTATAATGACTCAAAAACAATCTGATTGGGAAGCATACAAGGATTACAGGAAGTTGACCCAAAAGAAAGTCCGTCAGAACTATTGGTCCTTCCAAAATAACATGCTCAATAATCCAGAGGATAAATCTAACAAGGCTTTCTGGAGATTTATCAAGTCCAAGAAGCAAGATTCTACTGGCGTTTCTTCTCTCAAGCAAGGCTCCAAGGTCATATTCGACAGCAAGGGAAAGCAAACACCTTCAACAACCAGTTCAGGTCAGTTTTTACAACTGAGGAAACATCTAACTTGCCTAAGATGACTGGCTCTGCTTACCCATCTATCAACAACATTGTCGTCTCAACCGAAGGGGTGTTAAAGCTGCTCAAGTCCTTACAGGTCAAGAAAGCGACTGGGCCTGATCTTATCCCTGCCCGTGTTTTGAAGGAATTGGCTGTTGAAACTGCTCCAGTATTAACTGCTATATTCCAACAGTCATTAGACACTGGTACTGTACCCAATGCTTGGAGAATAGCCAACATATCTCCCATATACAAGAAAGGGGACAGGAGTACAGCTTCTAACTACCGCCCTGTTTCAATCACGAGCATATGTAGCAAGCTAATTGAACACATTATCTTCAGTCAGGTGATGGACCACTATGACACCTTCAACATCCTTACAGACGCCCAGCACGGGTTCCGCCCAGGCCGCTCCTGTGAGTCCCAGCTTCTGATAACCACACACGATCTAGCCAGTGCCCTCAACAATAAAGGCCAAGTTGACGCCATTGTGTTGGATTTTTCCAATGCGTTCGACCGCGTTCCCCACCAGCGCCTCCTCCTGAAACTACAACATTACGGAGTTCGAGGTTCATTACTCGCTTGGGTAGACAACTTCTTAACACAACGCACATAGCGAGTCGTCATCGATGGCCAGGCATCGGAATGGGTCCCGTCACCTCAGGAGTGCCCCAGGGCACAGTGCTTGGTCCTCTGCTGTTCTTATCATTCATAAATGACCTTCCATCAGGCATTACTTCAAATATCCGACTCTTCGCAGACGACTGCCTCTTGTACAGACCTATCAACAATTCAGAAGACACACTAGCATTGCAAAAAGATCTTGACATGCTTCACCAGTGGACATCTATTTGGCAAATGAAATTTAACACTGACAAATGTCATTCTATGAGATTCACCCTACGTCGCAATATTATTGACGGCCGATATCATTTAGGGAATAGTGCTCTGACATCTGTTGACGACTATCCATATCTTGGCTTGACATTCACCTCCAATCTGTCATGGTCCAAACACATCAGCGGTGTGACAGCTCGTGCAAATAAAATCCTGGGGCTCATCCAAGAGAAATCTGAGAGGTTGCTCTCGCAAGTTGAAGGAACAAGCCTACATGTCGCTGGTCCGACCACATCTTGAATACACATGTCCAGTCTGGTCTCCATACCATCAAAAAGACATCAATAAAATTGAAAACATACAGAGGCAGGCTGCAAGATTCGTCCTCCACCGATACAGGCGGCAAGACAGTGTTTCATCAATGCTTCAAGAATTACAATGGGTCTCCCTCGAGCAAAGGCGAAAAACATCCAGTCTCATCCTCATGTACAAGATATGTAACAACCTTGTGGCAGTCAACCCAGTTCTCTACATGACTCCAATGCTTCCATCCTCTACAAGAGCCTACCATCCCAGTAAATTCAATCCACTACCAGCCCGTATCCAGCTCTTCAAAGCTTCGTTTTTCCCGCGTACAGTCGCCTGGTGGAATTCTCTACCCGTGCGCACCTTGTCTTCTCCAACTTACGAGGTGTTCAGGGGAGCAGTTACTGGTTCAATGTAATTCCAGGTCCATTTTTACTCGCACTTTGTATATATCGGCACCTTCATTACCTGCACTGCACGGGAGCACCAAGTTTTCTTCCTTGGCACTACATCCAAACTTATGGACCTTGCCAAGTATTTACGTAGAGGTAGAGGTAGAGGGGAGCTACTACGGTATGGGTTCCTCGTACTACAAACATGACAAATGCAAATTTGCACATTTGTCATGTTTGTAATCATTCATGCATTTTTCACAACAAAATATAATATGAAAACACAGGTAAGCAATGGATGAATATATAGATAGGTCAAACAGGATGTCAATTTATTGTCAATATCAATATTTTGCATGCATACAATTACTACTGCATGCAGTTTATACAACTACAAGTTACAAGTCCGAGACCTCGCTTCATTGTTGGGAATGGGAGTATCGGATACAGAACCAGAACCCGAAATGAAAGAACGTCTTAACCAACAATCGGTTGTCAAGTTATCAAACTATAAGGTATGTTATCAGTAAGCTTATAGCAGTCTACTATATGTTTTGCATAGTAAACATTAATTCATAAATGGCAAGTGAGTCGCATTGCATGCATGCATGTTTTGTAAAAAGATCGTGTTTACTCGTGTACTTACAAGACGATAATAACAAGGAAACTCCGCGACATGTCTCACAGCCCTCCATATCCGACTTACTAACAATACAAAGTATCGAGGAGCTTTCAAATTATGACAAATTATCCATCATTACACAAAGAGAATGACGGCTAGTCCAAAGACGAAGTTCCGGAGTCTGCACAGATTTCCATACATACCCCGCCATTTTGTTTTCCTCAGCAGAAATGGCGCAGGAATTGTGGGAAATTCACACGCCGACACTTTCAATAGAGGGCGCGAGCATACTTTTTTTTTCTTGCCAGCTGCTTGCCAGTTGCCAGTCATACTGGGTATTTAGGCCTACTTTTTTATATTTCGGTGTTTCACACAAAAACTTGATTTTGAACTATTTGGTTTCCCAGGCGGCTCCTTCCTCCCTCTCTCTCTCTCTCTCTCTCTCTCTCAGTATCGCTCTCAAGCTGAACTCCAGTTGAAAAACACAGGGCAACTAGGATTTGACTGACAAGTGCCCCATACTAAAAGTCCAGTCATTTGACTACCTGTCCAAAATGACCTCAGACCTGGCCCTCCAGCTCCATGCACTCATTAGCCCCTCTGGGCCAGGTGGCAGTTCAAATAGCTATTGTCCCGGGAAGGCACTTAACAGCTAACATAAATGACCATACAGGTCAGACCCCAGAAAGACCCCCGGGGAAAGACGTACCTTACTATAGGCCTACGCCGCTCCGAAAGACCTGAATTTTAAAAAAACCTTGATTTTTGATATTCATAACTAAAAGACTGGGCCGATAATTTAGGTATTATCTTCTCAGAAAAGATCCCTAAGCTCAAGGCCTCATATTTCAGAAAAATTTCCAGTATCTTCAGCTTCCAAAGACTGCCCAAAATGGATGATAGGCCTATTTGTGTCTGCCATGTTCACCCTCTCAAAAGTGATACACCCTAGCCCTGCAGTAGGGCCTAACTTAAATATTTTAAAATTACCATGTGGATAAGTTTGACCTCCACTACGTATGAAAAACATGAAGAAACATGAAATAATATAACACAACTGACCTGTCAGTTGATCACCACCAGTTCACCACATTATCAGATGAATTATTTATGCCATTGTCACCCACACTGGCACGAATATGACAGTTTGTATTCATTTGGTATTCATCAGTATGTGGAATTCAGAAATCACAGGGCAATCAAAGTTGATGTTGAGGAATGAGTTTCCCGTCGTCACCCACATGCGTTACGCTTTACATGCCGCATCAGAATATCATTTTCCAGAAATAATTCATATTTTACCATTTTATTTATACGAATTTGGAATATTTCAGTCTTTTTTCTACATTTGACATCTCATCTCCTGTTGAGGTCAATATTCTAAATAAGCTATAGAGTATAACTGACCTTTTTTTTTTTTTTTTTTTTTTTTTTTTTTTTTTTTTTTTTATTATATCTGGTGTGCACCTGTTAGGTTGCCCCAAACACTCTCTCTGCAATATACACTTGATTTGCTAGCTTTTAGCTTATCAACCATTTTGGGCTGTATAGGGATCTTCAAAGCTAACATCAGTGACGCTACTGGACAATTTTGGAAGGATTCTGAACACTCTGTGAAAGCAGGGAAGTGATTTTATATTTTTCAGTATTATTTCATTTTGGTCCATGGCATCCATAAGTATAGCAGTCTTGATCACTCTAGTGTGGATAATTGGATTCACATCAACGATTGTGTTTTCAACACCTCCAGCTATTGATGTGCAAATCAGTTATCTCTCAACAATGGGATACAATAGAGCTGAACTCTTGAGCTACAATGATGGGACTGGTAGACTTTCCCAAGACATTTGGAAAACAGTACTGTCACTTGGCATAAACGCTAAGACACCTACACATAGGGGTAGTAAAGGAACTAAAAGGAAAAGCATTAAACCACCACCACTAGCTCGAGATACTCTAGCTAAAATACAGGTTTACATTTACTATCTTCCATTATCTTGCTGTATTTCAGCTAGAGCTCCAAACGACAAGCTTCCGGGTATTTTTGGAGAACAATACTGTTACGTAAGATGAAGAAGAAACCCGCCTCGGAGCCCGCCCTACTCATTATTTCATTGTACTTATTGCAATTTGCCTGCACACATTACGTAATCAACACAAAGCTTTTGTGAGGATTAGTGAGTGGATAAGAAATTGACAGTGGAGGATACTGAAGGACACGCCGATTGTTAGTTGTCAATCATGAATTGCCATAGCGTATTAATATTTTACTGCATGGCATTCCCCAAACACCAAGACAAATTATGCCGTATTTTTCCAAAGATCACCTCATATAAAGTAAGCTGAATGCGATCTGTACTTTTGTAACATTCCGATCGCTTTTGATCACCTATTATCGGCGAATTTGCTTGAAAACACGTGAGTTCATGTTGTGTAAACATAATTAGCATAGACACAAATGAAATTACGATGCAATACAATGCAATTTGAATGCGCAGCAGATCTATAGAAATAACGTTGCCCGGTTTTATGCAGAATTAGACCCTGTCTGACCACCACAGACTGTGAACACTGGTTTACCTTCATCTGAGTCTAATATCAACTTCTCATTTGAATGCTCAATCTATAAGGAACAAAGTTTCTAGGTGTACTGATTATGTGCTTGAGAAAGACATTGATTGCCTTGCTATCACAGAGACTTGGTTATGTATTTCAGATCCAGTGGTCATTGCAGACCTCACATTACCGGGTTACAATTTCATTAGTGTACCCCGTGGTAGTGTTACATATGGTGGAGGTAGGCATCCTCTTCAAAGAAGATTTGAATCTCCATTTGGTAGACACTGGCCTTAATTACAAAACATTTGAGCATGCATGTTTCACAAATATATGCAAAGGCGTTTACTACTATGTAATCTACAGACCGTATCCCTCAAAAGAAAATGGATTAAAAACATCTGAATTTCTTATAGAATTTGACAGCTTCTGCGATTTCATCAACACACTTGGAAGAAATACTGTGCTGGTTGGTGATTTCAATGTCCATTGTGAGATCCCCTCCCATAGTGATGTATCCCACTTCTTATCAACCTTGGACTGTGTTGGTTTCTATCAACATGTCGTGGGCCCCACTCATATACACGGTGGTACCTTAGACTTAATTATCTCCGCTTAGATGACAATCTTGTCACAAATTGTCAAACTGGTCCACGTCTCTCGGATCATAACATTATTCAGTGCAACATAAAGCAACAGAAACCAAAACTTCAGAAAGTGACAATCTCTTCACGTAAACTTCATAATGTGAATCAAGTATCATTTCAAGATGATATGACTGTAGCTTTTGAACCTTTATCCAAATGTGACAATGTAAATGATGTTGTTAATATGTATGATAAGGTTATTCAATGTACTTTAGATAAACATGCTCCAGTTAAGATATCAATGCGTAAGGTTCGACCACGACAACCATGGTATAACAATGATATTCACTCTGCCCGCCGTATTCGCCGTAAGCACGAGCGAAAGTGGCGCATAAAACAAGGCTTGAAACTGACCATGAGGTGTATGTTGAACAAAGAAAGGTTGTCAATGATATGATTGAAAAATCAAAACAAGAGTATTACAGAAACGAATTTCAATCCGCTGATACTAAAGGTGTTTTCAAAATGGTAAATTAGGCGATGATTTTGCAGACTTTTTCAATGATAAGGTCAAAAAGATCTACCAGTCTTGAAAAGAAACAAGTGAGTGTTGATAGGGAAAGTAAAACATATAAAACATCCCAGTGTATCCTCACTGAGTTTGATCTTGTAAGTGAGGAAGAGATCCTCAAATGCGTTACTAAGTCACCTGCTAAGTCCTGTCTCCTGGACCCTGTACCAGCATGGTTCTTAAAGCAAAATGTTCAAGTGTTCATACCTGTAATAACGGATATTGTCAACAAGTCATTAAGTACTGGTACCTTTCCTGACCCATTGAAACATGCAATCATTTCACCCATAATTAAGAAGCAGTCTCTCAAGGCTGATGAATTAAAGAACTATAGACCTGTCTCTAACATTCCATATATCTCAAAGGTTGTTGAAAAGTGTGCCATTGATAACATTAACAGGCACATTGACAATAATGGTCTTGGTGAGGTTTTACAGTCAGCCTATAAACCAATTCACAGTACGGAGACAGCTTTGTACAAAGTGAAAGATGACATCATGAAATGTATGTGTCAACATCAGGGTGTCTTTCTGGTTCTGCTGGATCTCAGCAGTGCCTTTGATACGGTTAACCATAAAGTGCTGCTTAAGAGACTGGCTGACGAAATTGGGGTTCGTGGTAGAGTATTAAGATGGGTCCAGTCATATTTGTCCTGTAGAACAACTAGGGTGTGCATAAATGGTGTGCTATCTGACCCTCATGACATTGAGTTTGGTTTACCTCAGGGGTCCATTGTAGGACCTTCAATGTTCACAATTTATACTCTTCCTATAGGTAGTATTGTAAGACAGTTTGATGTATTGTATCATATGTATGCCGATGACATACAACTTTATGTTGGCTTTAACCCAAAAGATCATGTTTCCACAGCTTCTTCGCTTCACCGGCTCTCTGAATGCATCAAGTCCATAAAGAACTGGATGAATAACAACATGCTCAAGCTAAACGATGACAAGACAGAGTTTATGGTTATAACATCACCACATCTCAAACACCACATGTATCCTATTTCTTTGCTAGTTGAGGACGTTACAATATCTCCTAGTGACAGTGTTACGCAATCTTGGTGTCATCTTTGACTCACAAATGTCCATGTCTTCACATGTAAAATCTCTCTGCACAAACTTAAACTTCCAACTCCGCAATATTTCAGCGTATCGTAGGTTCCTGGACTATGACACCTGCCATCTCGTCACGCGCGTGCCATTATTCTCTCCAGACTGGATTATTGCAATGGACTCCTTCTTGGATCAGCCAAAACTGACATCCAGAAGTTACAGAGGATCCAGAACTGGGGCGAAAGTTATCTGCCAAGCGTTGAAGCGAGATCATGCCACGCCTTATTTACACCAACTACATTGGCTGCCCGTTGAGGATAGAGTTACCTTCAAGATCTTGGTGCTTGTGTTCAAATGCCTCAATGGGACGGCACCGGACTACTTATCGCAATGTCTTTCTCTTCACATTCCAACCCGTCAAGGTCTCCGTTCAGCAGCAGACACAACTCGCCTCTCTGAACAAAACTCAACTAAGACACTAATATCTTTTGAAAAAAGGACATTCTCTTACACAGCTCCTCCCATCTGGAACAGTCTACCTGTCATCATCAGAGAGTCTACCACATTACCTGCTTTTAAGAAATCATTGAAAACACATTTGTTTCCTGCTTAACTGACTTTGTTTGTCTTATATACATGCCTGTAGTTTCTCATATTTGTAGTTTTATTATGGTTCTTCTTGTTCAGCGCTGCGTTCTTTATGTAGCAGCGCTATATAAGCATTCTGTATGTATGTATCTATGTATGTTTAACATTGGCTTATTATTATAATTATACTTAGTAGTGCTATAGAAAGCCTGATGTATTAAATAATGATTGGTAAAAAAAATGAATGAGTCGCCTCATCATTCGGCAAACAATATGCGATTTGAACTTTCATTATACAATGTTAACATGGTTCATTTTTGGTGACACAAGCATATGCATCGGCCTAGCACGGTAGCACCTTGTCACCTTTATGCCCCAAGCCAGTGGCGTTGTGAGGGGGGAGGGGAGCATGTGCCCTGGGCTCTGCCTTTTACAGGTATGAGACTGCACTTTCCTTTAAAAAAAACGAAATGTGTGTGAAATTGGGCAAAAAGTACCAAAAACAGGCTGAAATTAAATAAAGTTGCGGAAATTTTGACTTAAAAAAAACTGAATTCAGTTTTAAAACCGAAAATTCTCATGCCTGCTTTTAGGGATGCCGAATCACCTCTGGTTAAAAAATGTGTGGGTCAACCATTCAAAATGTTTTATGTAACGATATAATGTGTTGCCATAATTTGCAAATTGCTTCATCCTCTCTTGTCTGTTTACATAATAATTAACCAAATATGGTAGTAAATATAATATAATTTTTATGTGTGTGTCAAAAATTTGTTTGATCTCTTTATTTACATTTAGGCCCCCAAGTTGATCAAGACTCCTAGACAGGGGGTAGCAAGCCAAGCGGGTGGACAGGGTGGACTAAGTCCAGGGACACAAGCAAAAGCGGGTTAGATATAGTGCTGATAAAGGAGATGTTAAAAGGGCCCACACTACTCCTTGTCCATGCCCAGGCTCTTACTATGCCGACATTGCTCAATCACAAGAGAAAGACAAGTAATACAATAGTAATAGCATTGGTTTAATATTGTTGCATATTAAACAATATTTATTTCAGAAAAATATATGTACTTGACTCTAAATTAAGATTCATAATGTTGTCTGCCTTTTTACAACCTCCAAGTTTACTTCTGTACCATACACTTTGTAATTTTGCTCTGAACAAAATATTTCAATCAGTATATGTGATGCGATCAAGCAAAATCAGTCGGAAGTCAGAAATATTAAATTTTCAGTTTCTTATGGGATAGTAAAAAACATTTACAAAGCTGCATTTTACCGAAAACCCCATTGAAATTGAACAACCAGTTCCAAAGACATGAGCGATTTAATTGTTTCCAAAACAAGAACAAAAGGAAATATTTTCTCTGTTTGGCTATATTTCAAAATCAATATTTCCGAGTTCCGACTGATTATGCTTGATCGCATCACATATGTGACCATCCACCACGAAATGCTCGTAAAGTCGGCTCCCTGTCAATTTTGTTTTATTTTGTATTTAGAAAATATATATCATTAGCTTTAAAATGATATATCATTTGACTTCAAACAATATCCAGAACCGGAGATATGGTTTGTTGAACTTTGCTCCTTCAGGAAAAGTGTACCTTATTTAGGTGCTATATTATGTCTCTTTTACCACATTGCTGGTAATAAATATCAAATGATCATAACTGGCGGTCACTTCAAATCATCCTCAAGTCAACAATGTTCAGGAATGTCCTCTCATTGTTAATTGTTGCTTAACCCACCACTTGAACAGGATTTAGACAAAGCAAACAAAGACTAGAGCTAGTTATGAATTCTATATATAGGTAGAAGCTTATTTATCATCGTCAACAATAGGACTAATGACTGGTTTAAAAGGTGTTTGGCTGGCACTAACAAAATGAGAAACATGTAGCACCAACTCGAGCAGTTTGTGGTGGACGGTCACATATTGTCGACAGCCAGTTTATAATGACTTTGGATAACAAGATCATCATCAATCACAAGTATATTTTTTAAATGTTTTCACAACACTTTTCAAACATTGTAATAACATTTTAAACATTTCAAAGATCATTTAACATCTAGTGTTGGGTTACAAAATAATCACTTAGGCTAAATGTTTGGAAACATTTTGTATGAAAACAAATTACCAAAATGTTTCAACATGTTGACAAAATGTTACTGTAAAATATTTTTGGCAACATTTCAACTTGATAGTTGCAAACGTTTCAACATTTGACACTATCAGTATTTAACATTTTCTGAACTTTATAAAACCTGACATTTAAACATTTCCTGACAGTCTTTGCATATCCATTTGAAAATATTATGAAAGCTTTTGAAGTTTGTTGGGTCATGATTCAACAATTTCTTATATGCACCATTTAGTGTACTCTTGTCATATACATAATCTTAACATTAGCATATTATGTGATGCATTTCAGATTCTTTTACATAGTCTGATAACACTATATTTTGTCCTGATAACATGAAGTGAACAGGAAGTTTCCAAGTTTCCAAGTACACAAAAATTCCTAACTACATGCTTGTTTTCACAATACTACCTCAAAATTGTTTTTCACAACATTTAACACATTTGGTTCTCACTGGTTGCACATTGAGATGTATGTTGTTTTTGCACTTTTACAAGTAAACCTATGAGCACTATCGTCCAAATTACTGGTTAAGAACTATTTTGATTGGATACAAAGAGGTGAATATCATGAAGATATGGTAAGAATGGTTAGACACCTGGGGGGGGTTAAGGTTAAAAGTGCCAAGAGACCTAAAAGCTCCATTTTCATTGGTACCTAAGATGATTATATCATGTCGTTATGAATTCGGCAGACGGCCGAATCAAGATTCGGCTTTTGGTAAATTCATTTTACGCATGCATTATTTTTGAATTAGAGAACAAGGGATCTATGCTTTACCTATAGAGGGCAGCATATCGATTTTTTAACGGTTATCGCCGTTGATCGCACTGCGATGCACCGTTAGCTAACCCTGTATCTCGCCCTCTTTTGATTACTTATTATGCTGTTATCATCTGATCTCCGTTAAAAAAATTGATATGCTGCCCTCTATTATGTACATCATTGATCCCTTGTTCTCTAATTCAAATGTTATGCATGCGTAAAATGAATTTACCAAAAGCCGAATCCGGATTTGGCCGTCTGCCGAATTCATAACAATGTCATTAACCAATTAGAAGCACTGTAAGTAGTTCTCATGGGATTGAACAATTAAGAACTTTAGTTACAAGTTAAAAGTTGATGTTTTATCATGTGCAGAGCACAATTGCCATATTCGGTTTATGAGAAAATTGATTAGTGGAACAATATTGTGTTACGTCATGCTCACGGTGTATCCGCATTTAAAATGAAAATGCCTAACATTTTTTTAAAACATTAATTTATCATAATTGTATGTTTCTGTGACCCAAGCATACCTTCACTGGTTGCTATGAAATGAACTAATTTTGGCAGTGCATCTTGATTTCCCCCAGCCTGCTTTTCGACTCTACTCTGTTACATGTTTAACATGCTTACCAATCAAAACCAAAAGCAAGTAGCCTAGACCCCAATACCAAACTTAGCCAGTCCCTACCTGACAATAGATATCTCAAATCAATCTACTAGTCCATTTGGCTTTCTAAAGACTGTAGCGTCCATGTGTGATACACACGATCAAAGGTGTGCATTTGTAGAGAGCGATGCAGCATGAAGTGACTGCCCCCTACATATACATCACCTTTGATCTTCTCTGCTCTGACCTTGTCAGAGATGCACAGCTTTGTGCCTTTTACATTACATTGTAATTCCTATTACATTACATTTTAATTCCTATTACATTACATTGTAATTCTGGTTGAATTACATTAAAATTTCTATTACATATTACAAAGCAAGACAGAAAATCTGAAGACTGAAAAGCCATATCATTAATCCAATTTAATCTGGAATTTATACAAACCGACTCCTAAAGTTTGTTCGGCTTATAATAGGCAATAAAAATGAGACTCATAACATTGTGTATTGATACAGAATGACATGCATGCTGTTGGGTGCAGGCACTTATGCTAGGTGCATATCAGGCCGTTGCAACTCGTATACCAGCGCAATGCAAAAAGGTGGCGACACCGTCGGCTTCCCCGATGTATTACCGCCAGCGCCATTGACAAGTCACGGCCGCTGCCATTAATATTGAATATTGCTACAATTCATTTGTTTATGTTTCTTATATTCTTTCTTTTATAACTATGACCATTTATACGTGTACTTTAAATATTACCTGTCATGACTGTATCCGTTTGTTTGGTAAATTTTCATGAAATATTGATAAATTGAAGAATTTGTAATTAAACCCTGGGCGCCGCCATTTTAGAAAAGTGAAGAAAAATGCTGCTGCCACCACGACAGTACTAAAAGCGACCTAAAAAATATGCGTAGTGCTGTAGAGACTTACGTTAACATGGCGTCACGAATATGCTAATTAAAGAAAAATGCTGCTGCCATCTCGTCCACATGTTGCAAGCGTGCGATCGCTGACCTCACATCGAAGATTGGAGTTGCAATTCCATCGCACTACGTGCTCTATTCTTTATTCCATGTGCATATTGCATAATGCATGACTGGTACGCCTTTGTGGGAATTTACGCAAGCGTATGTTCAGACTTTCTTGACTCGCGCAATAACAAAAACCAAGTAATTTTTGCCTATCATAAGCTAAACAAACTTTGAGAGTTGGGTAGCTACCAGCCATTCATATTATCTGGTTGGCAGTAAGTTCAAAAGTCTTAATTAATCGCTCTCATAATCAAGCAAAAAAAGGTCATGTGGCTCTGAAACTGATGGGACTTCCAGCCTGATTCCATCCCAGAGGATGGTTTGCAAGTGTCCCAACAGGCAACATGGATCTGCACCTCATCTCGCAGCATTCAGCAAGCATGGGTCAACCATGGCTTCCATTGGTTTGTGGGGAAGAAATTGCAATTCTTTTCCAAAACCATGCCATGAAAATACTACAAAAATGTGATACTTTCTCTTTAAATCACACTATTTTGTGGCAATAGAATAGAAATAAAGGGTGTACCATTATCCTTTACACCCAAATAATGTGTCCTCCGCAGTACAAATGTTTAAATAATTATTTAGGTTTTTACTACCTCGGACACATTATTTGAGTGTAACGGATACTGCATTTTAATCATGAAGTTGAGAACAAGTCAGCAAGGCCTGTATCCCTGGGTTCATCATCGAGAACAGAAGGTTTTGGCTTTGACAGTTTGATAATCGGTGGTAAGTCCCTGATGTGTACTTCTCGTCTGAACTCCTGCCCAATGTGTTTCTGCAAAAATAAAGATCAGAAAATTGATATGAATCTAAGGTGACATTAATCTGTGACAGCTATCTAATGATACATATCAACATAATACCAAAGCCAGTAAAAAGGCCACAGCTGTGTGGCTTATTTGAAATAATGTTGTCATAAATGAAATAAAAATCTGACTTTGTACTTACTCCTACAACTCCAGCTACAAGTTTCTTGTAAGCCTCTCTCCTCTTCTTCTCTGACATTGGTTTGTTGGGATCTACATGGAGTATGAATTTCTCATCAAATTGATCTAGTGACTTCTTGTCGCAATTTGGGATCTGAAGCATAATTTGAGCCAAGTCTTGATAATGCGGTCTCTGTAATAAAGAAATGATAATAGTACCACAAACATCAGTATTATTCTCATCTTTGTATACATACTTTTCCTGGAGCCAAAAACAATTATTTCAATTGACTACACCAATCAATATGACATATGCATCTCTAATAAGCTAGCAAGTGGTTTGTGTAAATTCAGGTTTGAGGGCCATTCATTGGTCTGTGGTCCAGAGAAGAAAGATATCTTCATATGTTTTAAATGACAACATGGTTTGCAATTCAGACTTCGGTTGTAAGCCTGCTGATGAACAACTCTACAGCATTTTTCTGGACAAAAATTGACAGGGCGATACAGAGTTGCACCAAAGTATAAACACAAAAGTATACACACACAGCACACAGCCAAGAGAATGGGCCAGATATCAGCAGAACACCTGCCCGGTGTTTAAATTACACGCCTGTAGACAAGCTATTACAGATTGTTTTAATCTGAAGGTACACTACACAAAGCCATTGAAGGATAAGACTTATTCATTAGCATTTTTCAAAAACAGCATTATCATTGTAAGTCAGATGAATGTCATTTCATTCAGTAATATTCAGGCAACAGAACACACTGAAGTCCCATGACACTGAAAAATACTTTGGTCTGAATGTAGTGATTCCTAAGATTTTTCATATATACGAGGGGTATCAAAAACTTTTTGATACCCCCTCAGATAGCAAACCATTACTTCCAGACTTATGAGCCAAAGCAAGTTATTGCTAACCAGGTACTCACCAAAATTTCATAGTGGTGTAAACCTTTGATGACCAATGCAGACTGGATAGCATCGTGTTGACCATGTAACTCTAGACCTCGTAGTATTGCTGTGTAAAGGACTTTGGCTGCTTCACACGATAACCCTGATGAATTGTATAGCTACAGGTGAAAAGAAATTGTTCTGTTTGAGATTTTCAAGGCATTTAATTCTATTGATGCAACAACTTTCATCATAAATCACCATTTGCAGCATTCAATTTTGTTGACCAGCCTGTAACCATCCTAGTAGTACCAAGGGGGCAAACGCCTGTTAATTTATCAGTTGAGGGATCCCAGTTGGGGGTAAGGCTGAATTAGCATTAATTAGGAAGATTCTTTTTGCTCGTGTGTGGAGCGACACATTACCAATTGGACACCAAGTCTCTTCTCTTTTCAACTTACATGATTGAATAATGGTTGACAAAGATTGGCTGCTTTTAGACACGTAGCTGAATCCATCCATGACATGGCTGTATATACACACACTACAATGCTTTGGCACAATGACTGTATGGAGGAGACAAAACAACAAGAATTATGTCACATTTCTAAATAATTTATGGCTCAAACATACATGTTGTCCTATCTGAATTAGCCTAGTACATTTTTAAGATGATACTTTCACTTTTAAAGATGTTACATGTCTACAGTGTTTCAAGTAGCCATGTGACTTCATGAAAATGTGTCATTAGAACTCTTAACTTTCTAAAAAGTTTGAACTGACTTACAGTACTACAAATTCAACAAACCTTGAATATTTTGATGTTTGACACACAGTCCTATGATATTGTGATGGACTTGAACTTTTGTTGACCTATAGCCACAACATCATGTCCGCTAACAAAGACATTTACCTGAACTCATACATACCATTAACTACATGTACCAGAGACTGGAATTCATTACCAGAACACTTCACTATCATACATAAGTATAACCTCGTTAACACAAGCACTAACCATCCACTACTCAAGAAGTTCATAATCACATTGTACACTAAAAACCTTATTACTTTACTCTTGCTTTTGGGACATTAGATAGTATCGATAAAAGACAAGACAATAACAAAATAAATCAAATCATTTTACCTCATTTTGCAAGATGCATCTTCCTAGTTCACTCAACTCCTCCCCTTCTGGTTTCTTGCTACCCCCTGCCTCTGCCATGACCACTTCACCATCACCCATCGCTTCATTTACATTGACCGCTGATAATGCAGCGCCCTCGTCTTTTGATGCACTGGGGACATATCGTTTCTTGCAGACAGCAGAGAGTAAGTCCAGATATTCCCGGGTGACCAGACGAATGAGCTGTTCTTCAAGGATCTCTTGGGTTTCTTGGTCCTCTTGAGAAAGATCACTGAATAAAATAATAATCAAGATGTGGCAATATAATAACAGAGTGATACAAGATTTGGTGAAGTTATTTTGAACTAATATGAATCGAGTAATAGCTAATTATTTGTTTAGTGATACTACATTATAAGTGTGTTCAACAGTTGTAAACACATTCTGAGAGCCACTCAACTTCAGATCTTTGGACTCTTACGAAATCTGTAAATTAGAGTTGTCACAGGGCAGAAATTGCATGTTGCTTCACTCACACAAGTTGTAAAATTCAGTTACCACATAACTGGAAGCAATTTAGACTTCTATGATACCGAATAACTATTTACTCACTGGGAGTGCTTTAAGCAGACCTGAATGTAGTCAGCTATTGCTCTGACTCAATATCCCAAGTCAGCTTGCTGTGTCCTGATGTCACATAACTAGAGGAAATAGAGGCCGTCAGCGTGACGTCATATGCCGCCATCTTGTGGGTACACGCTGTGATGGTCGTTTGATCTCCATGCGTGAACAGCAAAATCACCGCATTGATGCGCGATAACAGCTGCGTGACAAGCTGCGCCCTGCGCGTAGTGTCCAGCGCATGAACACACAGATCATTTGTACCCATGAAAGACTGACGGCCTCTATTACCAACTTTGATTATGTAGCACAAAAGTGAAAATTGTTCTGATTTACAATTTACCACAATGTATGAATATTGTTTGTAAAAAGTTACCTTGTTTCCGCTCTCTTGTTGAGAGTTTCCCAACTGCTGCTGAGTCTGCCAAACATATAGGAACATAGTTCAGAGAGGATGGGTACTAGTACTGAGTTGTAATGCTCAACGGGGCAGTAATGCACAAGAGCTTTCATGAATACACGTATAACAGGTGGTTAAGGACAAAAACAATACAAGATGCATATACTTTGAGGCAACTACTGAATATAACCCTAACCCTGACCGTAACTAGAGGATATTACCGTAACCTTAACCCTAAGGTCAAAGGTTCAGTATGTATGCTGCACATTTACTTTGCAACAGATTTTTTAAGAAACATATTGTTTAAATCTGTAGTTCTGTGGCAACTAATTGTTGGAATGTTGTCTGTTTTCAATTCAATATATTTATTACTACAAAGGTTACGTGTAAGCCCTATGAGATACAAAAGCTTTCAATGTGAGATTTCGTCGCTGGGCGGGAAAAACCTCATATGTAATTCCAAAGGTCAAATGCAAAACCCATATGTAAAAAGTGGGCCCAATTACAAAACCTCATATGTGCAATTTTGCTCAAATTTTATTTTTGCATGTCAACTTAAAGAAAATGTCCCAACACAACTTCTGGTGCTTCCCTTTTAACTGTAAAGTGCATAAATGTCTGTAAATATCCAAAAGAGCAACACCATGTTCTATGTAAATCCTGTTAATTTTGAACCGTTTTTTGCGTCTCACGCAAAATAGCAAAATCGTTACATATGAGGTTTGTAATTGACCTATGGAATTACATATGAGGTTTTTCCCGCCCAGCGACGATTTGTTTGATTCAAGCTTATCCTAGAGTTTGATTTCTGCATGTCCTCCAGGGTTTTCATCCTTAAAGTGTATACATTAACAATTCATTTCATTGGAATTTCCCAACTTATAAAATACAATTCAGTAAGAAAACCTTTTTAAAATAATAAAAAACAACCTTTTCAAAATAATACTTGTCTGCTTATCTGATGAAAAGGATATGGATGATGGGTCGTAACCTAAATTCTGGCAAGTACTGAAGATTGACAAAGACGGAGCTGATGAGTTGAGCTGCCAATCCAGGTATGGCATAGAACTCATGACCTAAACTTTGACAGCAGCTGGCTAATATATGGTAGCTGAAAGAGAAAACAAAATACAATGAGTTATTTTCAAATTCCACTGAGATATCGATTCTACCCTGAATAATGTAACGGGACCGAGCTTGCCCCTAATACTTTTGTAAACGACTGATGGAGAAGACTAGCCTTATAAACATACAAGTGGTAGCGTAATATCAAAGACTAGAATTCTCCCCAAGATATGTGGAATCAGTGATGCATGAAAGGAGAAGTAACAGGTAAAAATGAGACTTGACAATTCTGTTTTATATTTGCTTCTTTTGTTATATCTTGTATTGTTATTTTGCTTTCATATTTGTCTTATCACATCACAATTCATAAATACAAGCTAATACACGTACACAATCTCTATTGACGATATTTCCTTATTTATCTTCTTTAAATCCAAATAAATTACTAATAAATGCTGCCGAAAAGTATATACTGTTTGAATAATCAAGAAGCATAAAAATACAATTTAATCAACAGAATCTCTCATCACATGACATAGCCATAGGCTAGGCCAAGGCCTAGTAGGCCTATACTACAGAGTATCCATGCCTGTACACCAAATACGAACTTGCTATGCAACAATGAATGCACACAAAATACAGTGCATAATTTCCATTGGACTTGTGCATGTGTGTGGCAAGTCACTTGCCCAAATTAGGCATAGGCGCTAAGCCAAATCACCGGAGTGCATAACCACCCTGGTGTTGCCACTATTGTGGTAGCCAAGCTGCCCCTAGCTCAATTTGAGCTCCAGAGTAGAGGCGATGTTGCTTTGGTTGGCAGTGCTTACCTTCAAAACCCGTAGGCTGAAGGTTTGGGTGGACTATTGTCCACCAAGCAATCTGATTAATTTGCGTCGTGCACGGCCTTTATATACTCTCCTGAACGCGTTCATGGAACCTTTTGGCGGCTGCGTTCAAAGCGTAAGCTCCGTTACTATGGATATCGCGCAGTCACTCCGCGTCAGGCGCTCACTTTCGAAATTCAGCAATCTAATAACTAGAACAACTGTCATGACTGTTAAGTGTTTTTAAATCAGAAATTAAACTGATGACCCCCTTTTTGACCATGTAAAACATTAAAATACTCAAAAATATCTTAAAATTCTACATCCTTAAACAATTACATCTTAAATAATCCAAAGTTTGATCAACAAAAGTCGTTTTTAAGGAAATTTACAATTTTTAGGAAAACTTGTTTACGTACGCAGACGACTGATGGCCGGGGAATTTCAAAATGACAAATCCAAAATTCTGTAAACACACAAGAAAAGCCTGAATTTTGTCCTAAATATTTACTCATAGACGGTATGTAATGCCTTATTGTTTTCCTGACAAAATTATTTACACAATATTATAAGATCTGGGCCTCAAGGAAGAACAGATGATTAATTGTGTTTTCAACTGATTGAGTGTCCCAGGTTAAAGAAGAAATAAAACAAAACAAACAAAACAAACAAAAAGATCTCTGTACAATATAAGCTAATTATAGCGGAAATAGTGAAATTTGAGGCCAATTTCGCTCGCACTTCGTGACAAATTTTCTCTGCCGTATTTTCAACACTCGACATCTCGGACGACCGGACTGGTCATCAAATACAAATATTTACAAAAATATACCTTGTGCAGAGCCATGCAATCATTTTTAAATGCATAATAACAATCAAAAACTACCACGAACACGTGAGCATCGTGACTTTTCTCTAAATATGAATTTGACAAGAGCTGAATTTTCGTATCTCTGCAACAGACAAACACACAGGAGGTAAGCTTAAAAACAGGCAAAAAATCTGAAATCGCATTTTGGCTCTCCGTTTCAATAAGAAGAAAATCACTATTCGTAGAATTTTACACACAAGTACAAACACCCCCCCCCCTGTATAACCCCAAGTGTGGAGGGTGTTTGTGTGAGTTTCCAACCATAGAGTCACACACATATTCTAACTGTAGAGTTTTTCACACACACCCTCTCTTGTAAATGCCGCCAAGTGTGGAGGTGTGTGTATATTCCAACTGGGGAGATTCACACACCCACATTCAAACTGGGGAGATTTTTTTACACAAATCTCACAGCAACCGCCATACTGTGGAGGTTGCTCTAATCAGAAAATGACAGGTGGTATACCCCCCTCTATGGCTCAAAAACCCCATTTTGAGCTTATCTTCAACTGTGGAGCTCCACGGTTGTTAGCAGACTCCACAGTGTGAATGTGACAAAACACACACACCTCCACAGTTGGAGGCATTTACAAACGCACCCTTACACAATCCACAAAATGGGTGTTTTATACCCACTCTATGGCTCAATAACAACAATCTCCAACTGGCGTGCTCCACAGTCATGGTAAGGCTCCACAATTGGTATTAGTGTGGATAATGACAAATGCATTATGCGACAAACACAAGCAAATTAAGTCAAACCAATTTCATTGTTTCATTTGGTTTTCTTACCCATCTGACACGTTACTAAATGCTGAAAAATGGGAATTGGAAATGGAGGTATATTTTCTTTTGCAGACAACAGTTTGATGTCTGACACTTCTATCAGATATTTCTCAAAAACTGATTTGAGCAAATAAA
Source organism: Amphiura filiformis (assembly GCF_039555335.1). Lineage (NCBI taxonomy): Eukaryota > Metazoa > Echinodermata > Ophiuroidea > Amphilepidida > Amphiuridae > Amphiura > Amphiura filiformis. The sequence goes on along the minus strand of NC_092632.1, from coordinate 20,499,119 downwards.
CAACATATCTCACCTTAATGCATCATGTATGTATTACTACATAAGCACATGAATGTGCAACCCTGCACACATATAAATACAAAAGAAAATAACGCACACAGAAGCCACCTACCAGTTGTCATGTATAGCAACAAGAAACCCTTGTATCTTCTCTGCCTGTGATTTACTAGCTTGCACATCAAAAGGCTCTGGGGCAGGGGAAGCTATTGTTATACCTGCAACAATGCAAACATGTTAAAATCATCATTATTACATGCCACTGCATGTTCCCTCACAGTCGTACAATATAGAATGGTAAGGTAGATTGTAAATTTACTCTAAGCATGTAGAATTGTTCTGACTGAACAAGTTATGTTCTAATATTGGATTGAGTAATATTAAACATTTATGGGGAAATGTGACATAAAATAAGTGTAAAGTTACAATTTGGGAGTTTCAAGATGTTCCACCTGTTGACTTGCTGTTTTTTGTTTGCAAACAACTGTATTGGCAGTGGTACATCCTTTGTGAATGGGAGCAAAATATGCTGTACTCTGTATTCAATTCTGTCCCCATTTACAAAGGACATACCACTGCCAGATGTCTTCAAACAAAGAACAGGAACTCAATGATAAAATTAAATGAGGGGCCATTCACCTAATTTACTTACTACTGTAGAATAACAACAATTTCTGCTTCATAATACAGATTTTATAGTTATTACAGACAGAAGGATAGCATAGATCATGCATTTTAAATGCACACCTTTCATTTTGTTGTACTTCAAACTCTACTGACCTGTTGTTAACTCATAACACTCACATCTACAATGATTCTGGTATTATTTGTATCAGACTTACCACAGCAGTAAATTCAGGTTTGTTAAGCACAATACCTCATTCAAAGTTCAAATTGACTCACCTAATATCTGGTTCTTGTCAACCTCCTGCATATCATACACTTTGTTATTCTCTGCAGGGATTGCATTCCGAATTTCTGGTGACCACATGTTGTTAAATGTCCTGATAAACCGAGATGTAAAAACTCAAGTTTAATTATTTTCTTTATGTTACTCTGCTTCTACAGTTTGTTCATATTAATTCATAAATAAGCAATTGATAAAGTAAATAATGCATACAATCTACTTTTAATTCCATACAAAGATTCCACATTCTACTTAGCTTACTTTTTTGGTTCTTACAGAAGCCTACCACCACAATTCACAATTTCTAACAATTCTTGTGATTAAGTAAAAATAGTCCTGATGTTGCCTCCCATCAAATTCACCACCTTTTATCTACATCTTATTCAAACTTTAGTCATCACAAAAACAAAGGGATTACATAGAAAATATGAACACATTTCTCCTCATATGTGCAAATTAGAATTTCTGACTTCTAAATCATTGTGCTTGAACACACCACATATAATATGCCAGGAATTAAGACTATATACGTAGCGTTAAGCCTAATGGCGCTTTTGGATTCTTAGAAATGTGAGGCGCCATCCTTGTAAAATCTCAACAGCATTAAGGATACGTGTATGTTAAATTGAGCAACCTGGACATAACGCCTCAGAAAAAAATATCGTGACATGACCCAATACTTTAGGTCACTAGGTTAGTTGCTAGAGCAGCAAATGTTTTGAGGTTTCTTCAGGTATTCTTTCTCAAAGTGCCATTGGACTTAATTTGTAAATCGATTCATACGTTATACCTTTTTATATATCTTTTTATAACATCGTAATTTCTTCATATTTTTTAATATTCTTCAGTTCAAAATTACACCCTTCTATTGTCTGACCCGTTAGCTCAGTCGGTAGAGGGTGCGCCTTGAATGGTGAATGGTACTTGTTCGAATCTTGATTTCTTCCCCACTTTTATGTGAAGAAGGGTCAAGAAATGTTTTTGGATTTTGTCCCCATTTTCTAAAGCGAATATTGTGAATTTTTTAATTTAATTTTAATTTGCTTATTTTTTTAGTAGGCACCAAAAACCGCTGACAAAATTTGCTCCACCTGCTACCTATCAATGCGTGATATATTCCACTACATTTAACAGTTAAATGACCTTTGAATTGTGTAACTACATTACTTTATTCATTTATGCATTATAAATGATCAGCTATTTTTTTTTTTCTTAAAAGGATCGAACCCAAGTAGATCAGACCATTGATCATATAACTATCAGACCACGAAGTAGTTACGTAACTCCGTAATGGTATCGGAACCAAGCACTGTTTGTATCAGTCATTACGATCACGCTATTTTGGTATGCCTTTTTGTGTACTGACTGTTTCGATCGTGGTTCATTACTTAGCGCGTGATCCGTTGACATAGTAACATTGCGTAACTTCGACACCGGGCTTCGATACTGAATAGTTGTTGAGTGCACATAATATGGAAAGCCATTGGGGTATTGTGTGCCTTCCAAAGCGCCTTATAACATGTTCTCATTTGTGTTGTGGAATCCTAGCCAGTATTCAATGATAGCTATAGAGACCTTGCGTTTATCGATTGGCTCCAAACAAAGGATTTGAACCGGTTTCTTCCCCGTAATTATGGCGCAGTGCAGTACATTCAATCAAATGTTGTCATCAACCTATTTGATCGTACATGTAGTGCATTTTGTTATGTGTGTGAGACGAACTGTTATGTCGCGGTAGATGCAATCATGCTTTTGTTGAATGCATTTAAGTAGTCCGCCATATTTACGGGATGATACGTCATATGCACAACCTCTATTCAGTTGGTCGTTTTATGATTTTGTTCGTTCACTCATTCAAATTTTATTTATATCATTTGCAGACTGGGTGGAACATCCTCCGTGGAACAGTTTCAAACAAATATAGCTAGGGATTATTGGGGCAGAGGTTATCTTTTGAATTCTCTTAGAGGGCTATAATTTTTTTTTTTTTTTTTTTTTTTTTTCGGAAGGGGGGTCCCAAATTTACAAAAGGCCTGCGTCAATAAAATTGCGCACCCCCTATTTCGGCAACAAAAATTTTATGATCCCAAACCCCAAAATTGTATTGAAATCAGTATTTTTGAATAAAATAACACACTTTCTGTGGTCATCGTGTGACTCCCTACATTTTGTCATAAAACATTTTATGACCCCTCCTATTATTCTTTCCAAGACTTTATGACCCCGTATATTTGGGACCCCCCCCCTTTAAAATAAAATGATATACCTCTTATGACCACTGATGCATAGGCAAGGACCCCCGTATATTTGGGACCCCCCTTCGAATAAAATGATATACCTCTTATGACCACTGATGCATAGGCAAGGACACTGCATGAATTGAAAGACTTGTCGACGCGACAGTTCGTCTCACACACATAGCAAATGCCTATACAATCAAATAGACACATACAAGATAAAATAATAAAATTATATAAACAATGTTAAAGATAAAATCAAGAAAATAGAGAATAAAATTTCCTCAAATCAGAAAAATAAACATTGACAGACATCATAATCTGTCAGAAATTACTGCATGAGATTCGAACCATCAATCCTCTCCTCAAGTTCTGTTTATCCTCGCACTATAGTCTAATGCTCTGCTCACTGGGCCTAGCGTATCAGGTGAATGATTACCGCATTATCATGAACAAGTTTGTTCGATCTTGTTCATAATTGTATGTGTCGATAGGTTTTACTCTTTAACTACACGTACCCTTAATGATCAGTGATAACAGTCGGCTTTTACAGGGATGGCGCTCTCTCATTTCCATGAACTCCTTAGCGCCATTAGGCGAACGTTTACGGTATCACTATGTTTATATAGTAATTCCACATTTCATAGAAGCTTGTAAAACTTACTGAATAGCCCACATAGTCAAATATACTAAATAATATTGACTGAAAAGCAATGCAAATGTTTAACTTAGAGTATCAAACCACTATAGGGTCAAAACCGATAAATCGGCAGTATAATTGAAAAATCGGCAAAAATAAAGTATCTTTAAACTACTCCTTTTTAATCATAAATTAAAGGCGGTCCTTTCAAGTTTCATTCTGGAAAATATGACGATCAAATCTTGTGAACTTTTATTTTTACACCAATTTCAATCATGCCCGTGTGTTTTCTATGGGAAACTTACGTTACTAAGTGAACCGTACGTTACCATTAGATTGAAAGGAGTACTGCAAGCTCTTTTGTTGACAATGCAAAAACTAATTGGTTTGGCATAAAACAATGCAATGTCGCCTTTTAGTTCAAAAAAGAAACTTTTGGTAAAGGGAATTGATTGCCTCAAAAAGAGTTGAAAAAGAATTGAAAATTTAGATGAAACTTACAATTAGGATACTTTCATTGAGCCTTTTTTCTGTAATTTTCTTTCCTAAGTACTTACAATGCATGGTAGCGTTATAAGAAAACAATACACGGGTAACCGGGCGCAGTTTTAGTACATTTTAATAGGGTTTTAAAATTAATGGTAACGTATGTTTCTGTCACGTAGGTTACATTTTAACTTCAAAATGCCCGACAAATATGTTGGAAATGCGTGAATGAAATAATATTTATAAAGTTTATCAAGTGCATCTGGGACTACAATATGCTCAACAGTTTATAGTCACTTTTTTGTTTTAATCCTGCACTTTATGGTAACCTATGTTTCATTTCTTAAAAATACGGTCTGATTTTACGAACTTCCAAGGAGTTCTTTCTCAAATGCATAAATCATGTGGACCTGAAAACATTACTATCCTATCTTGTATGATAAACAGTATATTTACGGACACTTTGGTTCAATTTCAGTGTTTGCAACGACTAAGGTACGTGTTAACATATCGGGGTAACGTAGGTTTCACAAAACCTTGCGACATATTTCGATGGTATTTCTAAAATCTAAAAGTAGACCATGGCATTTAAATTTTCGTTGCTTTGTATCAGAAAAGATTGTCACTTCAAATACGAGCCATGTACCAACTGAATGCACGTCTGGTTAAGAATGAGCAACATTAAATATCAAAAATATTTCACCTGCGACACAGTGTTTTGACCACAAATCCCTCAAACAACCTGCCGTGGTTTATAAAAGGAATTAATGCGAGATTAAAAAACATTAACATTTTTCTGAGTGTAGTCTGGTTGTTTGATCATACGAAAGAAAATAACAATGGAAGTTAAAGCATTCGTGAAAATTATAATTCAATGTGTGCGACACAATTTTTTCCAAGTACTGCCGATTTATCGGTTTTGACCCTATAGCTTAACTTATAATAACAATATTGCAATTGACAGAAATTCCTTTGGGACTAAAAATGTTTAACAACAAACAAAATGTCTCACCTGGTAATGATCAGTACATTTTCTAGAAGGGGTAACACATGAGGAAGGCTAGGATTTTTGTAGATAGGATTGCCATTTGCAAGATGGCTGCTGATGAACCCACCTGCTTCAGCTTCCTGTGTATATAAAACACATATGAAAACTTTAACTACAATTATAAAATTGATGTAAACCTGCTGCATTTTGTTTAATTGGTTTTCAACGACTAGTTATGATGCTTTAATAGTGCTTGTTTTGCATGCAACTTCTGGACCATACAGATTCAAGAGTATAACTGTTCAAAAAATAGAACCTACCTTTGGGTCATTAGGCCATTCAGCTCTTTTGAGAGAAGCTGTTATACTAGTAATACAGAATAAGAGTACAACACGGTTTGAACCCATCGACTCATTGTCCTCCAGTAAAACATGGTTTAACCCTATATAGCCAACAAAGGACTCTGCACATGAAATAGCTCTGCAAAACAACAATAAAGTATTAAATCAGATCAATTTATCAAAACATTAGAACAATTGTTAGTCACTTGAAATCCACACTTCCCCTGAGGAAGATTTAGCTGAAGTCTTCCACAGAGGGAGTATGGGGTTCAAATAGAATAGACAATAGAATAACGTCCATAAATACTCAATCCAGTTGCGGAATATAAAGGTAAAGCCATATATAGGGGGAATACGGATTTCAAAACAATTTAACAAATAATCCTAGTCAATTCCATTTGAAAACCATCAACGGAATATGGAAAGCCAAAACCAAACCAAAAGACCTTTAAATGACACTGAACTAAAACAACTAGCACACACTGCTGGGAAGACAATTGAAGGGTCCCTCATTTATATTTGTTTGAGCTATAAGTGACCTGTTCGGTCATACTACCTCTACCTCTATTCCTGAATCTGTGTAATTACGTTCTTTTGTTTGCTTTAGCAATCTGAATTTTGAGCCTTGTACAGGCTTTGACAAGCTTTTCCTGCCAAAAGCTCACTTGGTACTTTGTACCTTGTTATACCACAGGTTATCAAGCTAATCTGCTTACAGAACCTCTTAGCACCCCCATCAAATTGGTACGGCAACCTGTACCTACAGTTTGATCAGCTCGTAATCTGCGGGAATTGTTAGGCTTTTATGCCGAAAAGTAGACAGACGTTAAGAGTGATATGGTTGACTTGTTTGGTATAAGTTTAGGACTTGAATTGATAATAAATTATGCTTCTGGCAAGATGTCACAGGACAATTCTCAAAATAAAATATATTGATATTAATCCGCGCGGTGATAAGGCCTGCCGATTACAAGCTGATCAAACTATAGCTAATCTAACTTGGGAAGCAGGACTGAACTGGAAACCTATTGGTTCCACATGGTATTCCACATCTATACTTTTTCTAGTTTTTGGAAACCAGCGAAAATAGAATCAAATCCTGAAGGTCCTGCTAGAGGTTTTTTGCTGGTTACTGCTAGTTTAGCAAGAAGTTGATATCGATACTTATGTGCAAAACTTACTCTTTAAAATTGTCTGCTGTCCACAGTTCCCTGACTGGCTGCAAGATCTCACCAATGAGGGCGCTCTGTCTTACAAAGTTTTTGAATTTGTTACTGATAAGTATCAGAGCCTCGTTAAGGGTGACTCGTTCCAGCTGGGTTAACTGGTCTGGATCTGCTGATAATCTCCTTATTTGGGCATAGATCTTCTCAAATGCTGGCTGTTGAGTTGTACAATGATGGGACATGTTACTTCAGAAAATATATCAGTGCATTAACTTTTCTAGATTTCTAAATTTATTTGATAAAATTTAAAAACTCATTCATGATTTACAACCCACTCATCTAGTCTATTTTGCTTCCTCGAGAGACTGACGTCAGTACTTTGAGTTTGGGTTACATTGCATGTGTACACCAGCAAACACAAAAACGTTTTAAAAGCGTTTTAAATAAGTTATATTTTGGCTTTTGGTTTAGGTAAAAGCGTTTTAATAACATTAAAATGTCGGGTTATATAAAGGTCATGATAACGTTTAAAAGCGTTTTGTATGAAAAACACACTACAACAATATTTTTAATGTTTTCAAGAAATGTTATTGTAAACTATTTTTACAAACATTTTTGTCAAATATTGTGTCAATACTTAAATAACAATATGTTAAAATGTTTGAACCCAGAAATCACAGAAATGTTCTTAAAATGTTTTTTTCAAAACCTTTTAATAACATTTAAATGTCGAGTTATACAAAGGTCATGAAAAGCGTTTTAAAAGCGTTATTGAAAATATTTTGGGCAAACATTTTTCGCAAAAATATTTTTCAACCCAAAATAACATTCTGTTTAGAATGATTTTGGAATTTTATTAAAGCGTTTTTATACCCTTTATATAACCCGACATTGTAACGTTTTCTGTAAAACATTTTTGTTTGCTGAGCAGTAAATTATCAAAAATGTTTTTTAAGGTTACTGAAAAACGTTTTATACTCTTCATATACCCTTTATATAACCCGACATTTAAACGTTTTCTGACAACCTTTTATAACCTTTTGCGAATGATGTCGAAAACGTTTTGTGTTTGCTGGGCAGATCTTTCACCTTTGATTGCGCATGTAAATATGCCAGTTCTTTGAGTCAATGCGAGCGATTTAATACTACACACATTGGAGCATGCACTGAGAATGTGAAATGGACTATATAAGGAAAATACTATAAATGTGACATCTGATCAAAAGGTTGACATGTTGAACATTAAGATATAATCATCATTCCCCATAAATCAAGCTATGAACTTCCATACCAATTTTCCCCAATTTTGTCCATATCTCAAATTCATAATTGCTAAATTGGATCAGATTGCATCACAAATGCCCACGTTTTGCGATTCTAGACCTTAATGAAATGCTTGTACAACAATTGAAATGAGGTGGAAACAAGTGCAACAACTACATCACTATAGAAAAATTATTAAATTTGTGTACATCGTGGAACATTCAACTACGCTTGTTACTCCGCGACTAATCATGCTATATACACAAGTGTACAACGCTACTCTATGCATCCATATTAGCGAGGTTATCTGTGTACAACAGCTTACTACGCACAGCCACGCAAAGAGTATGTTCCACGATGTACACAAATTTAATAATTTTTCTATAGTACACACCACTAGGAATGGGTTTTTCAAATTTACAGGAGGTACACAACCTACACTTACCATCATAAGATCAGGGTGGTCCTTGCACATCCTGACAAGAGCCGAGCAAGCATGACGTCTAAGATTTTGGACGGGTCGCGTCCTCGTCTTCTGAGAATACAGGTGAAAGAAATTCACACATTACAAGTAAGAGATTCAATCGCAATAAAATATCTTCCTTCCATTTTTATCAGTGGACACAACACGCACACAAATTAGGAATCTTTTAACATACAGCACTGACAAAATTAAAAGACTACATATTTTCAACAACATAAAATATCATTATCATATAGACCTTGACAGTGGTGCTCAAGTCAAATATTTCTAAACATGTACATGGGAGTGACCTTCTTTTCCTTGTTCTTTATCTGCAATTCTGTTTCTCTCCATGTATGCCATCATGCTTATATAGTAGGGCTGTTGTCGGCAAGGCTGTTGTCGGCAAGGCTGTTGTCGACAACATTGTCGACAAAGCAATTTTTCCCATTTGTCAACAAGCATGGACCAATTGTTGACAAAACACTAGTCATTAAAAATATTTGAGGTTAGTTCTTAATTAATCCTGTGTTGAATGACTGCTTAAACTTTACTAGCTATTAGAAATAAGTTTAACAACATCACCATTATTTACTATGAAATAACTGCATTAGTTTTCTATTTTCATTCACAAGTGGTGCACATTATCTTTCCATTACAATCCCAATATTCTGATGCTGCGTATATGGGGTAGTAATATTTTGATGTAAATAAACGACGTATAACATGGTCTCGGAATCTGAGAAAGGTTTTTTTAACACAAGTCTCCACATACATAAATGACAGCCAGTGAAAAAATTTCACTGACCATCCAGGATTTGAACCTGGGACCTTCGGATCACCGGCCCGATGCTCTGCCAACTGAGCTAATGAGTCAGATGGAGAAGAGCAGTGATGTTATTATCTATAGGCCTTCAGTTCAATACCCGCCCTCTATCATCTTCTCATCCAAGAAGCTTTAAGAAAGAGGTTTGCAAATCATTCCGAAATCATAGTAGAGACGGAGAAATAAAGTTTAACCATGTGGGAAATTAAATCTGAGAAAGGTTTTTTTAACACAAGTCTCCACATACATAAATGACAACCAGTGAAAAATGGTCTCGTAACTTAATATCTTGACTTCATTGATGTATTGCTTTGTCTACAACTTGTCGACGTCGGATCTTGAGATTTGACGATTGTCAACAATGAAAGTACTACTTGACAACAGCCCCTATTATATAGAGCACTTTGCTTGAGCCTTATCCCATCAGGGCACAAGTGTGTCTCCGCACAGTGACTGTTTTACTTGTGATTTACCAAGATTGCCTTGTTAGGGGTCTCCTTACATTTTTGCCCCATCAAAAATGAAAATACAACTGGTTAATGTTAACTTTAATCATAGAACTGAATAGAAGTTATGACTTCCTATATAACAAAATAGTACAATTTGAAACAATTCCTGATGTATGCTAGCCTAGTCATACTTCTCAAAAAATTCATAATCACTTTCACCAACTGCACACCACATCAAGTTATGTTCAATTTTAAATCACATAAATTATTCTTCATGAGCTACAACCTACGAAACTGACAAATGAGGTAAAAATTGTGCACAAAATCATGCAGCATGGATTTCGACCAGAGGCGTTACTAGAGTTTCTAAATGGAGGAGGCAGCCAAAGTAAAATCTGGCAACAGGGTGGGGGGATACAGATCCTCCATTGAAGCATGTACAAAAGGTCAACTCATTTGGAAGCAAGAGGGCAGGGTGGACAAAATTTCCGATCAGGGAGCTCCACTGCTGGTTACGCCACTGGTTTGAACAAGGAGCGACTTCATTTGAAAAACTGACATAACATTAGCATTATGGTAGATGTTACACAATAACAAAACAAACTGCACTATCATTGCAAACAGTGAAAAACTCCAACAATTAATCCAACTGGACAAGAACTACACAACAGAATAGTGCAAGTGTGCAACAGTGATGAATACTCCCTTTTACCTTTGTTTGGCCAGGTAGTGAGAAAACAGCAGCAGAAAACAACTGTGGAAACAAGAAAACACCATTAAGTGTTAAAAAAACTTTTTGCGAAGTTACATCAATTTATCAATCACTGAAACCATTATAAAACAAAAGAATTTTAACACTTTCTTTGCCAATATCTCAAAATCAATATTAGTGGCATCTGACTCGTTTCCCTTGATCGTGTCACATATGCGCAAACCTTTGTAATGCCCTCAAATTAGCACCTATCCACTGGACAAGCTGTAAAAACACTAAGTTGGTGCACATGCATGAAATCCTGTTTTTGAGTCCTTACTTGCCTAATCTAATCTCTTTGGTGAGAAGAGATCTGAAAGTTGTCTGATTTGTGGATGGTTTTGAAGTACGACTGTAAACATTATGTAACAATTTAAGCCTAGAGCAATTCATGTTGAAAACACATGACCACTTCTTAAATTTGAGTCCTGACAACAAATTTATCAGTTTACAATGATTGTCCAATCCACTTACCTTATCTAGCATAGGGTCAAGCAGTTCAGGGGCATACTTGATGATTGGATGTGAAGCTGACACACACGTTAATACAAAGGAAAGAATACATGGATCCTATGGCAAGAGAAAATATTTTAAACAGTAATTAATGAGTATACAAGGTTCTGAAATATTGTCCAAGTTTTTCCATTTGTACATAATTTCATTTTACCTGTGATAAGCAGGCTTCGCAGAATGTTAAAATCCACCTGCTTGGCTATATATTTCATTTGCCATGTTCTTTGCATACATTTATTCACCTTAAACCATATGCCATATTGTCATCACCAGGCAAGGCGTAGCATACAATGATGGGCGACTTATACATGTAGAACATGTTTGCTGGTGTATGTCTGTTATCTTCATTCAAAAGAAATTCTTACTGTTTATGTCAGTCACTCAGTCAGAGCTATACAGAAAGAAAAAGAAAAAAGAAAAGCAAAATAATAATAATAATAACACAAAAAACCACCAATTACCTCTATTTGTAGACAAAGTATTTCTTTCAGGAGCTTAATAATTCCTTGTACTGGTATTGGGGGAGGGTTTTCAACTTTAAACAGCCCCCACATGGTGCTATCCATAAAGCATGATAGTGCATCCCACTGCAGATATGATGGACTATATGGTGTACACTTATCTTTCCCTGTATGGAGAAAACAAATCAGACAAGCACTTGTTAAAGTGATTATCAATAATTCATAACCTCATTAATAAACGCGATGCATGCGATCCAATCATATTTTATCATTTGTGAAAAGCGAACGCATAAATCGAGGTCATTAATATCTCACAATTGACCGCAAAATGCGTATTTGTTCCATTATCGCACACAATTGACCGGCGTTTGCGTGTTGTTGTGCGTCGAACAAACTGCGTCTTGGCGCTGGCTGCCGTATTTGGATTGCGGCGCTACCATATTTAACGGATTGTGATACGCACTTTTGTTATTGGTCGTCCTGTTTTAGCCTGATCGATTTTTGGAAAGGGAAGATGTAAAAATCATCTATTTTTATAAATTTTTGAGCAAATTTTTGCGTTATTTTGTAAGGTGAAGAGATTAAAGTAACGGTTATGAATGAGGTTAATAACTTTGCATCGGTAATATGTCGGGCATTGTGAAAAATCTAAACATTTTGCTTTGGACCTCGGAATATCCCTCTCGGGATATTCCTCGGTTCCAAAGGCAAAATGTTTAGATTTTTCACAATGCCCTCCAAATGACCGATGCGCAGTTATTAACCTCTAAGCAGAACACCCGAAAAAGACACAATTCAGTTCTTTGCATTTTCGGAACAAGCATAGATTAGATGTGCTATAATTCAAGACCAAATTAAAAAGACTAGACCTAAAATGCTGTGCTGCACAGGTCAGGACCAATCACACCTTTGCCCTGACATCAGATGCAAACTAGTCTTTTTAATTTGATTATAATGAAGCTTACAAATGACATCAAAATGAAAATGAAAATTGAGTTATTTATACTGTTACTTGCTCAGAACTTAGGCTTACCCTTTATCCCTGCCATATACTTGGTTACAAATTTATGAACTTTATATTTCTTATGCTTTTTTTTATTATTCTTGCTCCTTATTTCTGCCTATATCTCAATTTCCTTATTGCAGACTTGTTTCAGATTGGTCCACAAGCAATATTCTGCATACATACATACCTTGTTCCCATTGTAATGGTGTGACTATGACATGATTAAACCACTCACACGCCACTTGGAATGTCTCTTCTGTATAGACCTGAGTTGCCAACCGGATTAGATCCATTTGTTGGGCACGGTGTACTGCTAAGAATTAGAAATAACATTTTATCTCCAGCAGTCATTTATAATTTATTTATGACACAAGTACATTATGTGAAAGGATAGACAATAAATTTGGTACTGCGTTTTTGATAATACATTCCAGTTTTGACTTTCGAAACATCAAATACTTCAAAAATCTCCGTCATCTGCAAATGTGCCACAATAATGTGGGTTCAAGCTCAGTCAGGGCCAACATGTTGTGTCCTTGGGCAAGATACTTTATCTCGCTTATCCCATTACACCCAGGTGTAAAATGGGGAGCGGTTATGGGGTAGACATACTGTGCTCTTGTTCAAAGGCAGTCATGTAATATCAGAATAAATATAAAGCACTTTAATGATATCTGTTCTAAAGATCCTACTAAAAGTGCTGTATAAATGCCTGCATTTTACATTCACTCAGTCACTACATGCCTCGCATTTCATTCCTCTTTGTGTTTGGTGCACTCGCAGACCTCATAAGTTTTTAACACCAAAGTGATGCCATATATTAAAATGTTCTGAGCACATTTTGTCACTTTTCACAACAATTAATACTACTAAACCCTTCCCTATCATTTCTTTACCAGTCGAGAGGTGACCGTATTTGCCGGAATGGGAACGGGTTAGGGTTAGGGTTAGGGCTTCCGGTAAATACGGCCATCGTCACTCTCTTACGATCTTTGCTAAGATTTATTTAACTTTTCATTTGCATCTTTTGCACTGATACGGCAAGATGACCTACAAATGGTTGATGGAAATAATGACTATTTTAATAGTTAGACTTAATTTAGTGACATACCAGAGAAGAAGTAGTTGAATTCATCATCACTATCAAAATCCAGCCTTGAGTATTCACAGCTTGGGGAATCATCCCTTGATGGAAAACCAACCTACAGGTAAGATTTATAAAGGTTTGATCAACAATTTCATCCCAACTTCTTTTCTGTCAAAATTAAGATTTTGAATGCCCATAGTTTTTTCATTGACTGTTGCTAGCATGCCCTATCATCAAATTGCAAGGCAGCTTTCTATTAACATCGCTACTGAATACTGGTAGCATTTCACTACATGTATTTGATCACCAACTATGCTACGATTGCTATAATGATATGGCCATTAATGCTTGATGATTGAAATCAAAAACTGATACATTGTTCAAATAAAAAGAATTTACAATAGGTGATAATACCACTGCTTTTGTAATAATGAAGTTTGTGAAGGATTATTTACCCTTTGTAGTTTTTCAGTGAACAGCTTCAAGATCTGTGGTATAATTTCCTTCAGCACAGGGTCCTCTGAGATATGTTCGTGTCTCAGGAATGCTAGATATGTTGCCATAGTCATATTGGAAACATGGATGCTTGGGTGCTGTGTGAAAGACAATAAGGCCTCCAGGTATGACTTGAAATTGGGTGGACGCGAAAAATCCTTCAAATCTGGAGACTGACAATACAAAAGCAACAAACAAATACAGTGGATGAGCTAGATAGGTAGCCAGTTCAGATGAGCGAGGTATACTCTTTCAAGTCCACAACACAAAAATCCCAACAGTTAACCCCTAACCCTGGACGATCACCATCGTTTCCTTTTGTTGCCCCAATTGTAAAATGACCGTCCAGTGATCCCCTACACTTCCCAGCTGACTGGACAGTCATCAATACTGTAATAAGGTTCACAACCAGTTTATTTATGGATAGTGGCAGAGACTTGCAGTCCATGCATGGATGTAAGTATGCACTGAGGCTATTATGCAACTCTGCAGTTTAGTATACTATTAAGGTAGAGTACTAAGACCTTTCCGACTTTCAAATGCTTGACACCAATTTAAATTTGTAATATCATAACCTATCTTTGTTTTATTGGCAAATAAGATCTATATTGGAAGCGTGTTTGTTTACAACATACCAACCAACACACCATTAGTTATTCTTAAACACTTGAGAACGTTCCTGCAATCTCATTGGTTCTTACCTGTGTGATATGACACGATATCACACGGGTCGGCGATGCATGCATCAACGCGACACGGCGTGCTCGCTATTTGAACCAATCGGAGGCGCATAGCAACAACGGGACTGATCGATTTTAAGCCCCAGGTAGTTTCTTGTATAATGTCGGATTTAATTTGATTAAAATTACTTACGATATTTCTATTTGAATTGAAGTGTTTAAGAATGAGAATAAAGGTATTGTGTTTAGCCGCTGTCGTGCATCTATCGTCTCCTGTAACAGGCGACATCATTATTTTGGCGTAAAACAACTCAAAGCCGCCTCGTTGTTTTACTTAAAATAATGATGTCGCCCGTTATATGAGACGATAGATGCACTCAACTAAAACCAATACCTTTATTCTCTAAGTGTGACAATTATCTAGAATGAAATTTTCTTCACAAATATCTATCTATCAATCATGTTTAAATAATTGAGCTTACATATAAGGCACACAACTGCACTCCCAGTCCTGTCAGCACTTGACATAACTTCTTAAGAAAGATGTAGTTTTCTTCATCTACTCCGACACTGCAAGCCAGTCTGTTAAAAAATACAACGTAAAAATTAAAGATCTTAGTTTGAAAATATAGGTTTATACCATGCTGCATGCTGAAGCAGTGAATTTCAGCTGACATAATTCAATTATGTTCCTCCATCATAGACAGAACTTCTAAACACACAACAATGTTGACAAATTTTGGTCTCTTCATAATTAAAAAGCAAAATAATTTGATATTAATATAACCCTAATGTTTTACAGAAACTCACTTTGGGATACATATTTAGCAACTAGAATAATACACTGGTGAAATACTAGTGCCACATGGAATGCAGTGACGTGATATTCAATGCTGTTCACATAATGGTTTTGAAGTTATTCAACTTGAAATGTTATCATTTTTTAAAAAGGAATCTCATTGATCAATGTTAAAAGTTTGCTCAAACTGTTTCTTTACTTCATGCCATTTATACAATTTTTCCCCCTAATGTGGCAGTGACGTCAGTGCGCATTTCATTGAGCGCAGCCTAAAATCGCTAGCATTTGCTCAAAGTGCTTGCCAACACACACACAGGCTCAAAGACGCCACATAGATATACGATAGACACAGCTGCCTTAACATATTAATGTCACTGCCACATCAGGGTGAAAAATGGTATAGATATGTTGTTTTGTAACTCACCTTGCTGCATTTAAAATAGTGCACATTGCATCCTCACTGAACAACACCAACAGAGGTCTTCTATCTTCCACCTTGCCCTGTATAAAGAATAAAAATATATCATGCAATACCAGAGATAAAATAATACTTCAGTCTGTTCAGCAGTAGGTAAAGCTATACAAGCCACCATCACACTACAGTCGCGTAATTGGTACACAGAGTTATGTACGTTGCGTTCTGTATATGGTGCTGATCACATAGTGTGATACACTGATCGCGTAGATGATGCTTATCCAGTACCCAGCCAGCACCGGCATAAGTGTGTCATATTTGTTATTCGCAGCATTTTATTTTTTATTCATTCATTCCTTATTGCCTCTATTTCTCCTAAGATAGCATACAAGATCACTCTTCCCTCTCTTCCCTGAAATCTGTATTTGCATACCTTTCTTGTGACAATGAGATGTAGGCATTCAGCAGCCAGAAGTTTGAGGTTTGAATCGCCTAACAAGTTATACAACATCTTCAATAAGGCAAGGTCCTCTGCAAAGACATGCTGGCAGTTAACCCAGTCCACATATCCACTCAATGTTAGTAATACTGCCTGGGCTACTCGACAAGATAATGCAGCCTATAAAGGGAGAAATGCATAAAGAATTGAATGCAACATCTTTTGAATGTCAGTTCAATTAAATGTACTAGGATTATTATCCTCTTTAAAATCTAAATCACTTGAAATATAAAACTCATTTTCCGAACCTATTGTTTCAAAAAGCAACAAGCTAAAGTTTGAGTACCGCAACCAACATGAACCAAAAGCAAAAACAACAATAGCAACAACTACAACTACACCTTACCTGCTGCTCTTGACTGGATTGCTAGAAACAAAAACACACAAAACAAAGAAAAGTCAAATTAAAAACAGACATTAATGAACTTCAAGTGGAAATGCAATTTATAATATTTTTTTGTGTAACAAGAGGCAAAAATTTATTGGAAGCCAAAGTGTACAGCATGTCAATAACTACTGAAATTATTGGAGAAAAATGGTAGCCATCAGCGCAGTAAACAAACAAGGATGTTATAAGAATCATATTTTTGTGCGATTACACGTAAATGATAGTAAGTTACTCAGCCTTATACATGTACTTACAAGAAATTGCTTATATCTTTCTGTATGCTGCTGTAATAGCTGTAAAAGAAATTTCATGATTTCTCCCATATTGGCGGTCAATGCTTGTAGTAAATCTCTTCTTCTTTGAGAGGGTAAATTTTGGAATGCTACTACATCTTCCACCAGCCGCAGTAAGATGAACAAAACTAGCTCTGTTTGTAATTCCTGGAAAATAAAGAAAAAACAAGACAAGATGTCCAGAAAATGAGCCTGCCCTAGTTACTTCTTGATGTACATATTTCAATGTAATCTCGCCATTATCACATCATTCTTCAATTTTGTCATTACAAATTATATGATGCATTACTTACCCCACACTGACACAGTTGATCTAGTTCAGCCAGTAATGTAGGCCACTGCTGAGGCCATTCCCTTTTGATCATTTCAACTACTATTCTTGACAAGCCATCCTTTATATAAGCCTGTTCCTCTACTAGACTAAGGGTACCCTGTAAATAATAACAAACAATAGCAAACAGGCTAAAACTCAATTGGAGAGAAAATCATACCAATGATGATGCAGCAAATTTCTTGAAAAAAGTGCACACAACAAATTTGAGAATTTGTTCCCACTTGCAGCTGGAAAACTTAGTTACACAAAACATTCCAGCAAAAGAGGGTTCATCTCTGTCTAACAGAATTCCATTTTTGTTTTTTTGCTCTTTTCCAAATATAGACCTGATATTTTGATTCTTTTATTATTATACATTTTTTTGGAGCAACCTTGACTTTTTAGGTATATGTGAAATAATTCTTTAAAATAATAAGTTAACTCAATTTGATTTATCATTGCATGGTGAGGTACATGATGTAGGCCTATGCCTATATGTCAACATATTTGATTTTAAACCGAAATTATAGTTGACTGTACGAACATTCAAACAACATAATTTTATTCTAGAGCCTTTTTCTTTTAGTTTCATGGCAAGTTTCGTTGAGATCATGAGAAGCTAATAAAAATTTGATAATAATCTTAACAGGCATGAAAACTGCCTGAAAAATTATGTGAATTTGGCCTTAAAAGGCCCAAAACAGGCTGAAAAAATAAAAATGCGTAAATTTGGACAATAAAACTGCCTGAATTTTGGCAAAAGCCTAAAAATGCTCATGCTTGTCTTAATGACCAGCTGTCTCTATTTGGAACAATGGTCAAGGTCCAATGCACCTTTACTTTTAGAATTATTAAAACAGGAAAAAATACTTACGTTCTTTAATAATTCAATAATTGTGTCTTTAAAAATAACCTTCTCCTGTCCACCCATGTTGTTCCATCTGAATCTGTAAAAAAATCATCAAATGTTTATTTGAAGCTAGTAATTGCTACAAAGTTAAGGTGGATGTACATTTTCTGAAATTAGGAAATGCTCTTTTAAGACAGATCAAATATTTTCTTCTATGCCTGCTCCTTGTGTCATTTAAGCGTATCTGACTTTCCTAATGTAGATACCTTATAATCTTTGGATGTTACAACCACCTATTGATTTGATGAAAGTCCAAATAATGTTGTAATTTTGTGGAGGGCATCTACATTAATTTGCTTTTCATCTCTTGTCAAATGTATGAGACCTGTTCCCACAACATGAGAGGAAACTTGCAAATTTTAATTTTGAGCTACATGTATGCCCCAATGATTCATATTCTCTGACTCATTGAAGCTTTAAAACAGCATTAACTTTTCAGGGTTGCTCCCTCACATGGTCAAAACTTCAATGAAGAATTCTTTTGTTTTCTATTGTTTTCTGATATTGAATAATCAATATCTCTTTTTCTTATCTGGTGACGACCATGACATTCCACTCATTTTGTGAGAACAGGTCTCATATGCTTGTAGAAGATG
Organism: Amphiura filiformis; assembly: GCF_039555335.1. Classification (NCBI taxonomy): domain Eukaryota; kingdom Metazoa; phylum Echinodermata; class Ophiuroidea; order Amphilepidida; family Amphiuridae; genus Amphiura; species Amphiura filiformis. The sequence goes on along the minus strand of NC_092632.1, from coordinate 20,480,150 downwards.
TAATTCCACAGTATTTGATTCACTACATACATTCCTACTCCAGTCCTACTCCTACATTCTGAAGTCGATACGAACTCAGGTCAGTGCATATGGCCAATTCCACCGTTACGGACGTTACAGATATATGCAACTAGCAACTTTTAAGTGAATAGCACACATGTTTGCTGTTAGGATAACACTTTATTTCTTAATATGCTATTAGTATACACTATAATGTTCAATATAATGAAGCAATTTTGTTTTGGCTTTCTTAGTTAATTAGCTACAGAAATTAGAAACGAGCGTTACGGACGTTACGCGAAAGTGCCTGCCTTTTTGACAGATGGTACATATCCTTAAATCTCCATTCAGTTCTGTGACATCAATCTATGGAGGCATCATTAGCAAATTTGAAATAAATGCTCCTGTTTTGAGCAATAATGTTCCAAAATTTTGTTACGGACGTTACAAAAGGCACTTTTGGCATGGAATTGGCCATATGCAGTAATTTACCATTTTTGTCTAGTAAGACTTAAGAATCACTTGCATTAATTTACTAACATGTGGACTATGAAATTATCCTCAATTGACATCAGTAAATTACCTTGCACAATGTTCCAGCAGCTGTAAGCCAAAGTGGCGAATAACAGGGGGATACTTCACATTGGACATCTCTACACCGCAGGCAACACAATGAGGCGATGTCTCCTTGAACTTCTCACAGAGCTACATGGATAAGGGAAAATCACAAAATGCACAGTTAAATCTATTTTCATGACCTTGACACTCGATAAGAAATAATTTCAATCCACAACAAAACAATTCAATGACATCAATGCAAGAGGGGAAAAAAGCGTAACTTTTTAGGTGACCGTACAGATTCCTTTTTGTCATGCATTTTTTTAGGTTCCTATGCTACCTCTCCACTTTGCGGTATACATGATGTGTGCCTGAATATGAGGAATGTCCTGGTGATATCAAATAATTTTGATATTTTTGAAAATGGTGATATACCATACTGGCCGAGTATAGTCCCACCTTCGAGTAAAGTCCCACCCCCAAATTTTCGAAAAATTTCAGAAATTAAAAAAAATATTTTTAATAAGTTTTTAATAAGTTTTTCGGCTTTGGAGTGTCCCTGGACCTAGACCTAAATGCTAGGATCATTCATGGTTGATTTTTTTAAAGGTGAACCTCATTGAAAATAAAGTTATATATCAATGGAAAGCTTATGATGTCAGGAAGCAGAAAAGAATATTTTTTATTTGCATAGCATACCAGGCTAGACATAATCTCCATGCAAAGATTGGATTTTGGCACCCCCTAAATTACAAAAGCGAAATCGTTCAAATTGGGCGCTTTCGTTGATGACGTCAGCCCAGGGACACACAGTTACTTCCGGGTTTGATTGTAAACACAATGTCCGTGTATTACTGTGGCATGCATTGGGCCAATGCACGAATTCAGTCATTGTCAACTTACTTTACATGAAAAATATCTTCAATAAAATAAGAATAATATGAAGGAAATATCATGATCAAATTAAGAATGAAGTTCCTGAATAAAGTGTGTGGATTTAAAAATGGGAAAAATGCTGGCCGGGGTGATTTGGGATAGGCCAAGCCATCCACGATATGCATAGGGAATATTACAGTAAAGCACGAAGAGCGAAGATTAGCGAAGAACCGGAATGAAAACAGATTACAAAAAATAACTGCTAGTGCTACCAGTTCAGATCGTCACACCAAGTTGAGACGAACTTATCACAATGAGAAAATGAAGGAATAGAATAAGGTACATGTACAGGATTTTTTAATTATTTCTTAGCTTTACAACCGGTCATGTATGATAGGCGAACTCGTATATAGATACATACGGGATGAGCTCAGTGACTGACTGAGTCTCACTACGCCGAGTGTTCAGTATCCGCGACTGTACTGTACTTGCAGACAAAATGACCAATTTGATATTCACATTCTGATATTTCCAACTTATTGCTACTTCATCAGCAAAATTTATTCCTGTAAATGTTCCAAATATAAGGAACGATTGATCAAATTTGCTGAAACACCCCATGAAACACAGAGCACGAAGCCCCGAAGCGAGTCGCTGTTTGTGCATATCCGTCCCTGCACTTCAACAGCAATTTACGCATCGTGTTCGGTAATCCATAAAACATGAATGTTTCACTTTTTCAGTACCGTACACCGATTGTACTATCATTAAAGAATCATGACACAAGTGACAATATTTTAATTTTATTCAGATTTCAGAATTCCATCAAATAACGGTCTACTAAGCCTAAATTGTATTTATTTTATAATAAAGTATCTGCCCAGTATCTGTTTCTTTCAATCGCGATTGTGTGGAAAGAATGTATTACCATAATACGCTAAATATGAAAACCTTTATATGGGCTGGATTTGATGAAATCGGCGGTTTTTATTAATTTTTGGATTACTGCAAGGCGATATTTTTAATCAGACATTTTACAATGAATCAAGAATATATAGGGAATGTCACAAACAAGTATTTAATTTGTTATTCGATCATGTTTATTCAGTCCATGACATCGGTAGCAGCAAGCATTTGCGCATGGGATTGATCCCAGCGCGAAATTCAAACTCAATTACCCAGTTATACCCAGCCAGTTATGACTTATTTTGTCAAAAATTTACGGAAAATTTATGTGTTGACAATAATTCTATTATTTCTAATATATATAGAAGGAACCAGCAACTTGAAGATTCCTCTAATTTCAAGCTTTATTGTGAAAATCAGACTTGCCGGGCAGCTTGCAAAGTACAGGAAGCAAGTCCTGTTTATACGTTTCCGAGTAAGATCACGTGACTGCGAATCCTGAGCTCACGTCCACGAGCATTCCCAAGGTCATAGGCGATTGATTTGGGTGCTTTTGGGCGCCTTGAAAAAGACCAAAAATTCAATCATTTTTTTAATTTTTCAGCTTTATTGGCCATCAAAAAAATCGGAAAAAATAATTTTTAATATCCTGACATCATAAGCTTTCCATTGATATATAACTTTATTTTCAATGAGGTTCACCTTTAAAAAGAAAGAAAAAAAAATATTGTAGGGCTATGTGTTTTGAATAAATTTGTACTCATGTCATACTTGTCATGTCATTAACATTAATTGGTTAACAGCTAATATAACACCCATATACAAAAAAGGTAACAAAACAACACCAGCTAATTATAGACCATTCTTAGTCAGTGGGAGTGGTCTAGTTCGTATACACATTTCTGATTGGATAATCGCATGATTTCGGGTGCCGTCTATCAGGCCGTAGACGACCCCACGTCATCATGCGTCTTGATAATGCGTAACATGCGTGTAGAGGTGCGGCGTATGTATCGCGCTGGATGCGTGAGACTAGTGCGGAATCGTGAGCAGCGCTAGCAATACGCGCAACAGAATACGTGAAGTTGTAAACAAGTTTCGTTCATTTTATAATGAGGGAGTTCTTATGTCGGTAACTTAGTTTTTGCTTAAAAATTTGTTTACAGTTATTAAAATAATATTTAACTGACTAAGAATGAGAATAAGCGATAGGAATTTTTATTTTGCCTATCCTCTGCCTATGATAGACGACAGGCAGGTTCAATATTTTTATCGTAGTGGATACGCTGCGCCGGCATCCACTACTCAAAATATTGGACCTGCCTGTCGTCTATCACACGGTAGAGGATAGGCAAAATAAAATTCCTATTGTTTATTCTCTAAGTGTCAATCACATCAATACCATGCAAAATCTTAGAACACATCATCCACAGCAACACAATGAAACATTGCTGGTACGTCTGTAATCACTGAACACGAATCTTGCTCACAAGATTCGTGTTCAGTGATTACAGACGTACCAGCAGCGTTACCACCATGCTGAAGAAACTAGACTGAAACCACTCCACCTGCGGAGGAAAGTCGCATGTGTATCGATGTTCCATAAGATTGTCAACAATCAGGTAGCCATCCCGGCACACGAATTCGTGCAGCCGGTCCAAACGCGCAAATCTTCACGCCTTAGCCATAATCAATCGTACAGCAGACTAACAGTAATAAACTTTCATAGGCACAGCCGTTGCATCATGCAATTTTTGTTTTTTAGCGAGACTACATACAATGTGTACATATCTTCGAGCTTCCCAAAAAGCCTTTGTTGGCCCAGGATGATGTGCACGTGTAGCCCCCAAAAAATCTTTAAATTTAAATGATGGGAATGAAAATGGCTTTATTGTGACAATGTGCACTTGCAGCGCCCAAAATTTTTGTATTTTACACTATTTTGGTTTTGGCCCATGATCAGGGTGAATTTTGAAAAGAAAAGGGGCTTTTGCCCTTTTCATTTGCTTTGCCCTCCAGATTTTCTCTTTAATTTTAGGGCAGAGGGCACTTTTTCTTTCATTTCTTGTCAGGGAGCAGTCTGCCCCCCCCCAGGCCTGCGTCTGATAAACTACTACAACTATAATATTTTTCAAGGTTCCTTTGACAGCGTTAACCATCCCGTATGTGGGTGTTTATATAAATATGGAGGCCAGTAGTAAAACATGGGCCTTGTTTTGCATTTCTCAAGATTGTAGAAAAAATGTAAAAGCCTGCTAATTTTTTTTCATTGCATTTAACTAATATATATTTATACAATAAATCAAGACTTTTTTTTTTTTTACTTCTGTTGACATAGTAGAATTTTACAATGTAAACAAGAAGCTACAAGATATGTCACTTGCAGAAAACAGCAAAATTAAGTTTATTAACCACCTGAATGATTCAGTTCTACTTTGAATAATATCTTGAGTAACATGATGCTGTAACATTTTAACTTCTCTAAATGTCTTTCAACTTTGACGCATCAAGCCAACCCTCACTAAATTTAAGGCTTGGTGTCAGTGTTACATGCGAAATGATAAGTAACCATACAATAGTTAAAATTATGTATAATGTTGCTCAGTCAGAAAATAGTCTTGTGAAAATAATTCCGCCCTGATGTGGTTACGCATTTCCTTGCATTCTGTGGTACTACATTGTACTTTAATGTCAGCGGTACTACTTTGGTGTCAGCGTTACAGGTGTGATTAAAGATAACACAAGATGTAATAGCTTGGCTTGCTGAGAGGAACCATAGTCAAACTGAGCAAAATAACTACATTTATTAATGAGGAAAATAAATCTTTGTGAAGTATTCAACTATTCTGAAATTTAATCAAAGTTAAATAGTACAATGTACATCGATCTGTAGAATAAATATTTGGAAACTAGAATAAATATTTGGAAACTTATATCATCCCCAGGTAGAAGTTCTGGCCACTTTGTTTGTATTTTACATTATTGAGCATGTTAACTAATATAATATTGTTTAGTTACACATTTCTCACATAATATTACTTAGTTTTGGACTTGCTATTATAATAGGTAGTGTAGATAGATAGCTTTTGTAGTTCATGATGTCACTCTGTAACAGTGACACCAGTGTCAGCGTTACAGGTGTTAATGTTTTTTAACATTGAGCATTGGATATATTTATGACATTGTAGTAGTATTTTTGAATCTTGCCAATCACTAATGAATGCATCCTTGATTTTTAAACTTCTTTTCAAAGCAAGGATAATACTTTGGTATACATTACAGTAATTTTGAAACATAATTGCCCGAATCGGTCGTAATTTGACAAAATATTGGGACATTAAGTTCTTATTTTTCACCAGTATTGTCAAAGGATTAAGGATCTTTTTTTTTTCCAAAGTAAAGATGTCGATAACATTTGTTAAAAACCAGCAAATCATTATCATACCTCAACTATACATTTGTTACAGCTCCAAGACAAATAAACAATTTGGTGTCATTGTTACAGGTGTTAATTTGTGTCTTATGTCTCACTTTATTGTGTTGCTGTCCAAATAGGGATTATGTTTCATTAAAGCGGAATATTTTTGTGTGAAATATGGGTCTCGGGGTGTAAAATAATGAAAACAAAATTCTCATTAACCCAATTTGAAAATTTAGTCCCAATGTCACACTCTGGCCTCCATATTTATATAAACACCCATGTATGCGCGACGTCAAGCGTGTGTATTGGACCTTGTGCAAAATAATTAGTCCGAATAATCAGACCCAGAACAAATTATTAATTTCTGACATTATCGTGTTCTGGGTCTGAACTGTTTTCATTCGAAATCTTGATGGCAAATTGGACAAAGGAAGCACATGGTCCTACTTCACAGTTTTTTAATCCCTAGATTCATGTTATAGGTATGCTAGGTGAATTCAAATTTGCCATCAAACTGCATCATTTTATATATCAAATTAAAGCCCTTGAGTAAACAAAGCCAACACTGAAAACTTTTTTTTCATAGCACTTTCCGTAGCAAAGTTACATCTGGTCGCATGTCACGAGGTGGTCCATTTTGTGTTACATGGTCAAAATGGTCAAAAAAAATTATTTTTTAATATGTTATAGATATTGTAAAACTGCAACATCTCATACCATTTTTACCTCAAAAATGTTTATCGTTTTGGCGTAATTGCCTAATTAATAACTAATTAGCCCATAGGCGCAATGTAAATCAAAATTTTCAAATCGTTTTTCTCAAATTGGACCTTATTCATATAAAATACCCCACAACAAATATCTGAAGTTGGATTTTGTCCAATGTGCTAGGATATGTTCACAACATAGTGATGCATCAGTCTCACCCTTCAAAAAAACATTATGTAATCGCATTCACGATATACAGGGTGTGCCAAAAAAAATTGATATTTTTAAATTAAAATTTAATTAATCATTCATATTTTCCCAACACTACTTCCTACCATTTTTATAATGCAAAAATTAGTTTCCTTGTGCAATTTCCTTTCAGAAAATACATACATTTATCATGATAGAGTGAATATTAAAGGAGATATGGACCTTTGCAGTTTTTGCACGTGATTGCATTGACTTCTGTGCATTTAGAGGCAACCCGTGGTACAAAATGTAATGAGAAACTAATATGGAATATGAAATTGATCAATTTTGAAGTCAATCTTGTTTCTTTGAGTAATTGGCTCTAAAATGAGACATTAAAAAGCTCAATATGACAAGGAGTTATGAAGATACAATAATTTATTCAAACCAACACTATGGAAATCTTACATTTTCCTATGCTAATACATTACTCCTGACCCACCTGCTCCTGACCCACCTGCTCCTCCACCCCGTCAATTTTCAATTCCAGCTGATGCCATTTATTTAGTTTGACTCACTTTTCAGTACTAGTTTACACAGTTTTAGCCCTGTTCTTTAGCTTTAAAATGAGACCCAAAGTAGCTCAATAGGACAAGGGGTTGGTTCACTATGACATTTTTCATTCGCCTACATTGAAAAATTGTAACACCTCCACCTTTTTTTGGGGTACCAACTTGTGACATGCGACCATCTTGTCAAAGATTGACTTTCATCAAAAAGATTCAGCTAGCAAAATTCCCCAAAACGGCATTTCGGGGGTGTTTCTAGATCTTAGTCTCATTATGATAGCAGCTTTTTTTAATGGAACTGCTATCAAAATCCTCTAAAATTCCATGTGCGATTGTCTTATCACCATAAAAATCATATATTTGGGTCAAGTGAAGTATAGAAAACATATTTATGTAGGTTTCCTTCTTCGCCAGTTGTTTTAAATTTCTATGTAAATATGCATTGACATTGTCGGCGAATTTGGTTGACTAGCAAATGTGTTAAGTTAACTAAGGTTTGCCTGGGCATACCTACATGTTGCGTGAATCACTCTATTGTGGACCATCCTTTTGATACTCGAGTATTTGGACAAGCGGAACAGTTTTGACAGGCCCTTTGTCTACCTCTCTGTTTGTAAACAAACGAGGAGGTCGAAATCGTCCTCCTCGCCGAATACGAAAGTCAGCGACAGCGTAATAGTACGGCACTGCAAAATAATAAGCTTAAAAGGAAATCTGAAAAATTTTATAGGCCGGGCCATGATGTTTCAGGCTACATTATACATACTATCACTGCAAGGTGGTCATCGATTGCATATAACAGAAAAGGGCAGAGACTTACTTCTATATGATTACCATATACCTCGCCGAATACGAAAGTCAGCGACAGCGTAATAGTACGGCACTGCAAAATAATAAGCTTAAAAGGAAATCTGAAAAATTTTATAGGCCGGGCCATGATGTTTCAGGCTACATTATACATACTATCACTGCAAGGTGGTCATCGATTGCATATAACAGAAAAGGGCAGAGACTTACTTCTATATGATTACCAGAATTAAGAAATTCATTTTGCTGAAAAGCATCAATGCTTCCGAATTTGGCAGATTCATCATTCAACAATTAAATTTCAATTTTAAGCTTACCTCGTAGGCTTCCATCCGTTTCTGTTGTGCAACCGCTGGATCCATAGCAGCGTTGACCGCTTCAGAAAGTTGCAGTACATACTCGGCTGTCTCCCCCATTTTTCTGATTTTCAAAAAACACAGGAAATAAGGAGTAAAACTCCAATTTTAAAGCGGCCCATTCACACACGCTTTCGGTTTTTCCAGCAGACTCGACTAATGACCTCACCACACCACCTCAATGCCTTCGGCAAAATATTTCCCTAAGTTCAGGTGTGCCATTTGCGCATGCGCGAAAGTAGTTTGATTGACAGATTTCACCTCTGACCTCGATCAGCTGTTTTGCGACAGTCATAACACTGACAGAAGTATCCAGTTGCGAAAATCGAATTATTTGCCTCATTTTAGCGACGTGCTTGGACTAGTTTGCAATAGTAATATTAGTATTCAATTCACTGAATATTTAGAGAAGCAAATGACATGATGGATAAGGACAGTTTAAGGCCACGGACATCGACTATACCACGAAAACTAGCTCGTTCACGTAGCGTTTTCGTTGTCCCACTGGCCTACTGCACGTAGATTGCCTGGCGATCGGAGTGTTATCGTCAGAGCACCTCGGACTACACGAAAACATGACGAGATTTGTCCCATTCACCACTGCATCACACAGATCTGTTGTTCATGCACTGTCATGACTGTACATTCATGATCATTGCAATACAGTGTATGTCGTGTATGTGTATACCGTTCTCCTGGCTGAGTATGTTGGGTGTGTTGTTTGTACCTCGACTCTGCAAGGTGAGTTTCTTTTTATAACTCATTAATTTTTTTAATGCACAAGTAAAACTAAACGACACAACATTAATTTTAACTGGCAGTGAGGATTCGCTATAGTATAGACGAATCCAACGAGCCAAGTCATGCCATGGTCAGGATTTGGTCGGCCATTAGGCCAAGTAAAATAAAAAACATGTTTCACGTCCGGGTTTTCGAAAAAAAGGAGGAAGTTACACCCCCTCAAATGATCACAAAACCTTCCTAACGTGTTTCTTGTATCTTAACAAGGCTATAGAAAGCATCCTAACTTCCTAGACATATATTTTGAAAAGTTATAACCGAATTTCAAAAAATAAAAATATATTTGAAGAAACCAAAAAAAGGAAGCGGGGGGACGTGAAACATGTTTATTTTTTTATTTGGCCTTATTAGGGTCCCTGCATGCACCAAACAGGTGTTGTGAGTGCCCAATTGGGTGGATTAAACCCGCTTAAAATTTGATGTGAGATTCTTTTGTGTTGTAAACTGTCATCATTCTTTTGTCTGCGTGTAACACGGGTGGTAGAATGCAGTTTAAAATATCCTTCAAGGGCGCATCATTTCACATTTTAGGTGAGATAGTTTGGTCCCCGTCGCGGCTATGGCCGCCATTAAGGTGCAGGAATGCGTGAAATTTGATTCGTCTATAGGATAATATGATTTTGACTTCATCTTCAGTCTCAATCCCAACCCACAGCAAGTGAGCAAACATAAAGTCTTGATTTTTGCAGAGTATGTAGGCCTACTAAGTACTATATGTTTACAAAGCAATCGTGTAAAAACAGAATTTTGAAAAATATTCAGGGCTTTCCCCTTAGCAAATGTTACAATGGCTTTAATTACAATGTCATACTGTATTGTCTTTCCAGAAACTGGCACACGAAAGGTCCATTCAGCAAGGCATATCTTCCAAAAATCTGAACTATAAACACACGCTGAAGCAAAGCACCTGCAACCGAACAGCACAGCTTTCCTTATTGAGGAGGATGTAAGTAATTTCATTTACAAAGTTGTAGCCAAGGGGGGTGCAGCACACCACACAAAATGCCAATACCTTATTCCTATGTGTTCCTATATTTAATTCTCAGGCACGTCAGGTATATATGAAATGAAAGTGACCCACTGACAAAAAATAAAAGAGAAAATCAGAAGGGCAAAAGAAAAGAAAAGGGACAAGGAACCCTTTTCACCGAAATTAACCTGATCATGACCGAAAATAGTGTAAAATACGAAATTTTTGCGTGCTACGTCCCAATAAAGCCTTTTTAGAAGCTCAAAGACATACAACCTCTCTATGTATAATTGTATGATGCAACTTTTTTTGCAATGCAGAGTTTTTTTTTTGTGTACCACCTAAGTTTTATTTTGCCCTCCTTACTAAAAAAGATGGCTATGCCCATGAAACTATGCACGACTAGTAGACTTAGTAAATTACAGATTAGTGCTTTAAATCTGTCTCCGCTCTCACAGTTCATAAAAAAAATTAAAATTGCAAAATGATTGCAAGTGACTACTTTTGACTTTATGACCTTTGACCTCACACCTATTGAAATAGCATATCATGACTCTGCTACAATAATTTATCATTTTGGAAGGAAAATCTAGAAATTTAAAAAGATAGTACATTAAGGCTTTAAGGAGTACTACACCCTGGCCAATTTTGTGCTTATTTTTTGCATTTTTCATAAAAATTATAGCACATTGGTGACAAGTAAGATATGTATAGGGCAAGGACTCCCAACTACTGTACTGAAAATTCAGCAACTCAAAGCAAGTAGTTATTGATTTTTGATCAAATATTGGTTTTCCCTCATTTTTGACTGTAACTCCACAACTGTTGTCTGTGCTGATATAAAATTTCCAGTGCAGTAGTTGTAGTCCTTGCCCCTATAATATACATATCTTACTTGTCCCCAATGCCCTATAATTTTTGAGAAAAATGCACAAATAGGCACAAAATTGGGCAGGGTGTAGTACCCGTTAAGGCACACAAACAGCCTAGATACCATAATCCTGATAATAATGTGTAATAATTAATCATTGGCTATTATTTCATTTTATTCCAATTTCCAGGTGCAGCAGTACTACATGGATACTGGTTTCGTGAAAGACAAAGAGGATGATGGTTTGGAAGTCAACAGCTGGCATCTGTTATCTGTCGCATCACTCGCTAGCCGTACTATAGGGCTTTTTAAACACACTATATCCGAGAACTGCTAAAACCCACTAACCGCTCCACCCAAAGGGGGAATTAGCAGTCTGGGTTTAGCAGTTCTCTGGATATAGCCAGGTTTTACGATATAGCATGGTTTTGGACCACCACAGTCAAAAGGCCGTAGTAGGGCTATCACTGCATGCATTGAAAACTTTCCCAACATTATGTCAACAATTAAATTTTTGAAGAAAATCTTTTCTGGAGGGTGAACATTTGATGAGAACTTAAATACTTGCATAGTAATTTATGTGGTGCATAAACTAACTAGTAAATGTTTGCTCCAATTATTAAAATAATAAGGACCTCAACAAATGACTCTGACATCATGTGATGTAATCGTAATGCATAGTTCCTTACAGGCTGTAAAAGTTGCATGGAATTATTGGAAATGTTCTAGGCACTTTTCTTTGGTTTGCCTCAAATTCAGCAGTGACGTCAATGTCTTTTCATGGCTGCGCCACACGAACCACCCTTTTTTGCTACACAATTAACTATACGCACACGATTCAATACGGCGCCCACTAAAATATGCACCTACGTCACTACTGAACTTGAGGGGAACCAATGTATAGCCAAGGTTCCCTAGTCCAAAAATACGGATCGCTAGTCCGAAAAAAATAGGAAATGGTTCACAAGTCCAAAATAAATAAGGTTTACAAGACCTTAGCAATGGAAAATCTGCAGCCATTAGGACTAGCGACCATTTTTTTTTTTTTTTTTTTACATTTATGACTAGCGCACCTTAGGATTAGCGGATGCAGGATAGAGTAATTGTAGACCAAATTGTTTAGTAGCTGCTACTGGTTTACCTTCATCCCGTAAATATGATGAGTATCCAGTCCACTAATCAAGGGTTTAGGACCAGAAGGCCTAACTGCAATAGCTGCCCCATAGACATTTTGATAATTTATCTAAAATATGACACTTGGCAGCTATTGCAGATAAGGCCTCGTTAATGTCTGTTATTTATTAAATAAATAAAAGAAGACCCTACATGTAAACCCTTAACATAAAACTAAAATAAAAGAAGGTCCTACATGTAAACCCTTGACTTATAAATGCTTTTAAAGGAGTGTAAGTGTTCATAGTTTATTATTGGCAGACACTGTTTCTTTCATGAAAGCTGTGACTGTGCATCAATGCATTCACACCCAAAGCCTTCAGGAAAGACTAGCCGATGTCAGTCAATGCTACAATGTAGTCTTTTGTGAAGGCACCATATTAACACACAAGCTGGACTCGAATTTCAGTCAGGGCCATTGCCTGCAGTTTTTCAGTTTTGGCCTTTGTGCCCCTGATCTTTGTTAACTTCAAGGTGTTCTTCATTCCTCTTGACAAGTGGTGCCAAATGGCCTTGACAAAGGGTCCCCCCCCCCCCAAATGAAGGTCTGAACAAAAGCCTTCTCAAAAGACTAGTGGCTGCCAATAGACTGTAAATAAATGGTCTTTTTGCACTCATTATCTCATACTTCATTACTAAATGTATTTTTACACCTATTTCTCTGGTACATAATTATTAGAAAGACAAGAGTTCATGAAATAAACAAAAATGCATGGTGAATATGTAGCTTTGATCATTGTTTTAATTTATTTTGAGATCTGTAAGGAAGTGAAAAAATAAAAGCACTATTTTTTCATTAAAAAGTATGAAGAAGGAAGTCCAACAAACCAAAACAGTTGAACACACCTACTTAATAGATAATAAATGATGGGGATTTTTTACTACATGTATCCTCTATTGTGTGATGGAAGATATCCAATAAAAGTCTGCACAAAAAGTAACACAGCTGAAATATGCCTATAAGTTCAGAACTAGTAATCGTTTCCACAATATTTCTACATAGAAAGAAGGATGATTTATTTACGCTCGTTTGATACCCCATTTGTGAAATGTCGTTCAATACTGATAACACAGTACATAGTGCTTTTAAAGAAAAACCACAAATTTAAAAGTTGCCATTTACAGCAATCAATGGTTTCAATCAATGACTTCATATCAATACAAATAACCGCAACTTTCAATTCGGGTATTTTTCTTTAAAAACACTGCTGTGTTGTTATTATTGAACGAGATTGGACTAATGGGGTATCAAAATGCGCGTAAATAAATCATCCTTCTTTCTATGTTGAAATATTGTGAACACAATTATTAGTTCAAATGCTACAGGCATGTTTATAACAGCTGCGTTACTTTTTGTGCAGTCTTTATTTTTATAATACAATTCAGCATATTCCCTCTAAGTGATTGTGATCTGGGACAAATCCAAAATTGGATCTAATCTATTAGAAATATTCAATCTAGAATTCAATCTTATTTGATTTTTAATCTAAAAAACATTTGGATGGATTTTTAAAAATCTAATTTGAATACATCTAATTTGATTTTAATCTAAGGGGTTAAAAATCAATCTAAGCAATTTTAATCCCATATATTAAAATTGAATTAGATTGAATTCTAATCTATTGGATTGAATATTTCTAATAGATCTTAATAAATTTTCACACATTCTGTTACACCTAATTTATGAGTCCCGACTTTCAACACAAGTATTGTTCTTCAATTAGTGAGATTGAAGTGCGTTTTGAATCCGGTCATTATTTCAGTCCTTTTTAATATTTCATTTGTTCCATGACTTCCATCTGCCTCCGCTGCAAAATGTGACATGAAATGGCTCACAGTGGCATTGGTTAATGGTGTCTGGCAGTTGGTTGTTACTTGTACAGTGTAGCTCTGACCTTTTAGTAGGCCTGAAAAAGAAAAAGAGGATTTTAGAAAATTTGTCAGGGTAAAGCTGGGACAGTGGCACAATCCCCGCATGGGGCTGTTACAGCGGCTTGGTTTGAAATCCTTGCCCACCCACTTCCCCCAAATGAGCACATGCATCTGTATTCCCCAGCCCCCCCCCTTGGCGGTGGTGGCAGATTTACCCCAGCTAGCTGTTCCCTTGATTGCAATGAAAGTGTAGTTTTGCCACTGGTGCCCCAATTCCCCCCTCCACCATCGGGTTGCACACCACAGGGTTCATTTATGTGCCATATTAGGGCTGTGCAATAATTATCGGGGTAATAAAATGTCCGAACGACCCACCAAAATAGCTTGCCCCCTCTCAGCCTGCAAAATAATCGCTTTCCGCCCTCTTTTGGCCTGCCAAAAATCTTTGCCCCCAACACATGCCAAATTTTTGGGATCCCAATTTGCAAACCTTAAAAGGTCTAGATATGTTATGAGCACAGCGAGCATGAAAATTTGCATATTTCAGCGTTTCCATACTGTTTTCCTAAGCCTTTTTAGAGCATTTTATTTAAAAGGCACCCCATGAATGTGTGCCAAAAATTGCTTGCCCCCCCCCCTCGGATCGCTTGCTTGCCCCCCAATTTTACCCTCCTTCCAGGGCTCATAATTATTGACAGCTGAGCCCCTTATAGGTATAAGGGGCTATCATTTTCTTCAGAAGGGGGGTCATGAATATACTGGGGGGTCATAGAATTTTAAGACCAAAAATAGGGGGTTATAATTTTGTAGCAATCAAAATAGGGGGGTTATAGAATTATTAAGGGCTGGCGACTGGTGTAACTTTTCTTACACTTTTTTTGAACAAAATGTGCACACAATCTTTATACAATGCCAGATTTTTGCGCTCTCCGTGCGCCGTCTTTACGCTTATGGTCAAAAATTTTAACGCGTTTCGTGTACTCCGCTCTAAAATTTTGACAGAAGGGGGTCCTAAAATTTTTGACCCACGATAGGGGGTCGTAAAATTTTAGCCCGCGATCCGCTGATGGAGGGGGTCATAAAAATTGACTTCAGTCACCGACATATTCATGACCCCCTGTCAAGAAAATTACATCCCCTGAAAGGTGAATTCAGTCAAATTTTGCCATCAAACACTGCATCATTTTATATCAAATTAAACTCCTTGATTATAAAGAAAGCCAAAACTGAAAATCGTTTTGTCATAGCACTTTCCGTAGCAAAATTACATCTTGTCACAGATTGACTTTCATGATATCATCAAAAACATTCAGCCAACATTAGAAGCTACAATTGGCAAAACAAATCAGGATCTAGGCTCATGATGGAATTTCCGGCTCATGACAGAGCAGCTTTTCTACGGTGCGGAACTGCTATCAAAATCCTCTAAAATTCCATGTGCGATTCTCTCATTACAAAAATAAATCATATATTTGGGTCAAGTGAAGTATTGACAACATATTCATATAGGTTTCCTTGACCGATCTTTTTTTTACGAGGAAAATTTACAAAATATTGTTGTATTTTAGCCTAGTCGTAAGAGATTCCCATTGAGTTTACATGTACGAACCTGTTATTCCCACCTAGACCATGCCAAAAACATGCCCACATTTCAACTCGATTATCTACCAAACTGGTCATAGATCTCCAACAATTTTTTGATATGACATAAATGAAAGTGTTACTTACCTAATGTATCCATTTTCAGTCGAGATCTATGACTGGAATTCCTGTAATTCGTTGGCAAATATTGGTATTTTCCTCATTTTGCACCACACAAACCAATGGAAAAAGTTACTTCCGGGTTGCCGAGAAGGCAGGGAAAGTAGGCGGGGCTTGTGAGAACAACTTCTAGAATCGTTTGAGTCGGGACGGTAGAAACACCGAGTGCATTAAAAGTAACGAACCCAATGTGGTGGTGTGTGACCTCACCTTGACATAACCTTCAAGGGCGCACACCACCAAATAAAATACTGGGCTTGAAAAATGTACTGTGAAATAATTTGAGGCATTTCCAAACGGCCAGTGGCAGCGCTACGGGGACCCCCCCCCCAAATATTTTTCTTTCCCCCCTTCCCCCACTTTTGAGGCAAAAACCCCAAATTACTTAAATATCCCCTTTTTGCGGCAAGATTGATTTTGCCCCAAATTCACTTTGCCCTTCCCCATGCCCGCTCCCTCGAAAAAAATCCCTTACTGCCACAAACGGTGTGCTAAAAATTTTCCCCCTCACCTACCTCCCCGCCCCCTTTGTCCCAAATTGCAATGATTTGCAAACCTATGGTGCTAGCGCAGCGAGCATGCAGAGAGCAAAAAAGCCAAGTTTCCCTCTGCCTTTTATTATTGTTTGCCCCTCCCCTTTAGCCAGCGCCAAAAAATTTCCACCCCCTCCAGTTTTACCCTCCCCAGCGTGTGCAAGCAAATTTTGGCACATTTATGGGGCTAATCAATGGCATGCGCAAACGGGGGGCAGGGGGCCACGCCCCACCCCCACTTTTGTTGGTCAATCGGGGGAAATCAGTCATTCCACCCGAAATTACTGATTTCGCACGCACCTTACACTCCTAATCAGACTCCATTCGGGGGAACTGAACAACCTGGCCCCCCCCCCCACTTTCAATGTGCTATGCACTCCACTGGGGCTCATGAGAAAAACACTACAGGAAATTACGTTCAAATATGCAAAATGTCATCATATCTAGACCATGCGCATTTTGTGGGCTTTTTAGGGCACAAGCCCCTGGGGTAAAGCAGGGGGGCAAAAAAGAAGGGCAGCTGAAGAAGAAGGGGCGGCAAAGAGAAGTGTTAAAGAAAAGAGGGCCGAAAAAATTATGAAAAAGGTTTAAAAAATTGTGAAACCAATGGAATTATACATCTAAATATTTTGCTTTTAGGCTAGGTCACTAGCACCTATAATCCTTTTTTTTTTTTTGCTCTTCGCTTTTTCAAACCATTGAAAAAAAATGGGTCAACCTTTTCGGGCTGTTGATGTGCAAAGGGGGAGCAAAGATTTTTTGGCAGGCTGAGAAAGGGGGGAGCATTTTTTGTCAGGCCTAGGGGCCCGGGGGTAAAGCAATTTTTAGCATGCCATTTGAAAATTTTACTCATAATTATTGCACAACCCCTTAGGTACCAATGACTCTTTCTATCATACCCTGCCCGGTGACATAATAAATTGTATCAAGATGATAATCAACATCTGCATTGTGTTATTATTTTTCATTTAAAGACCCATTCAGTGATCCCAGCGCAATAGTAAAAAAGTTGAAATTAGTTATAAATTGCTTAAAAGTGAATAATAAGTCAGGGGTGGTGCAATAATTATGTGTACCCCCGGGGTGGTGAATTCTCAAAATGGTCTGCCAAAAATCGCTAAATTTAGCATATTTGAACGTGTTCCTAACGTTTTCCTACCCCTTTTTAGGGCGTAATATAGAAACAGTGCCCAAAATATCTGTGCCCAAAATTGCTTGCTCCCCCCCTTCGACCTGCCAAAAATGCTTGCCCCCCCCTTTGGCCTGCCAAAAACCTTTGCCCCCCCCCTATAATTCACCACCGGGGTACACATAATTATTGCACCAACCCTCATTCAAATTGTCATTTGGTATTTTTGAAATGAAAAATTTGGCAAAAACCCAAAGAAAACAGCAGTATTGATGATGTGGAAGCCACATTCAAATACATGTAGCCAATTTATCTACTTTACGGTCAGTATTATAATTACAGATTAATATAAATGCCTTATTTTGTCTATATAATTATACACAGCTTTTGGCTGAACAAGTAGCAGGCTATGTTAGCACATCTATGACAATGACAAAGGTACCAAAATCTGAATTTTGATGATTTTTACGATCATCCGGATGTGCAAATCACTGAATGGGCCTTTAAATAAAAACAAGTTCTATTGTACCCTGACCAAATGTTCAGGGTACAATAGAAAGAGCCATCATGTCAGGGCACCAATAGCACTATAGGACCAAGTTAGACCTTGTGCTTGAGGGATTTTTTTGACAGGCACTACTGTGGTTCATGCCATCGGATGTGATATCATACTCCTAGAGTTGTCCTCCCACAAACCATACCCAAGAAACAATCACCCCAATAATGTTTTTAAGTTTTTCCAGTAATGTTTTAAGTTCTAACAAAAGTTTGATGACGTAAAATTGATATGTTACGTAGAATATATGGTAGAAATATATTATCGATTTCATGTCATCAAACATTTCTTAGTAAAATGAAAACATTACTGGAAACAGAATGGGAATAGATTTAATGTTTAAATATTGGTGGTTTTTAATTATGTTAACTTATTGGTATATGCGGCCGACTGAAGATGATGATGATTTATGGATAATATTAAAAGGCGAGTCTGACAGCCCCCATCTTTACCTTATAGGCTCATAATAATTCATTGCCTTCAGTTTTGATGGTCAACTTGTTTGGGTGGGGGGGGGAGGCACATTTGTGACATATGTACCAACCACCCTGACTACTCATGAACCCCGCCCTGGGAGTGGCTCGGGTGATTTTCTGTTGTGGAACTACTTATCTTTTAAAACATTTAACCCCTTAAAAGTATATTAAGTCACTTTCATATGAGTGCATCTTCCTCTTCCCCCTGTTGAGTGGGTGGAAAGGTGGCTTTCTTGGTGAAGTTGGTTGAAGTGGATAATTGACTTTTTTGGTAAATCCCATAAGCCTTTGTAAGTACACCTGAGAACTCGTCATATTTGAAGTCACGCCGATCTACGCCGATGCGCACATTGTTTCTTGAACATCGTTACTGAGCATTGCAAGTCGGTGTGACGTCAAATGACAAAAAGATCAATTGTTTAGTACCAAAGACATGGGGAATAACAAAGGCATGCCCCCACCCCAACCAGGGGTACACAGCAGACAACAAACACATAACCCAAAAGTTAGCACATTGCCTCCTCCTCCCCCCTCTGTCCCTGGGTCAGCTCTCTGTGGCCCCAGACTCTTTGGTGGGCGAGTTGAAGCATGGTTCAGTTTGGTTGGTTACATTATAAAAAAAATTTCAATTCTCCAAGTTGAACTACACTTACTGTGAATAACATTTGGGCTATAACATTTTCATATAAACAAATCATTTGAAACACAAGCACAGAACCAGTATCTAACCATGCCATTTCAGAATTTTATTCAATTGTTGCCTTACACAGGTTATCAAATAGGGTGAAATTGACTAGAAATAGTATTTAAAATTTATTATTGCTTGAAATAATAGATCCTTTCATGCAACTAATGCATTATTAAATATTTAGGGATAGTGTTATAAAAGAAGGGGCTGATCCAGGTTTTTAAAAGGGCTCGCTCATGAACAATTTTGTGGCTCGCTTTGCTTGCCCAAATTTTAAGTGTCTCTCTAGGCCTATTTCACTCTATAGGCCATTTTGGGGTAGCCTTGCAAAAATTGGTATCAAAATCTTAATTTGTTTTCTTTTTTTTTATAGAGGGGAGCAGGTACTCCCCTGTATCCATATCGTCAGCCTGCTACGCTAATTGCCTAAGTCATTGTTACATGTTTCTCATTTGCGATTTTGATTTTCTGAGTAATAAACCCATAATTAATCAAATTTCCAGCCGCATTTTTCATTAACTTGTGGAATACATCTCTATTCTCTTTTGATGTATTCCACAAGTTAATGAAGAATGTGGTTGGAAATTTGATTAATTATGGGTTTATTACTCAGAAAATCAAAATTGCAAATGAGAAACATGTAACAATGACTTAGGCAATTAGCGTAGCAGGTTGACGATATATGTGATGTGATCAAGGAAAATGAGTTGGATGTCGGGAATATTGATTTTCAAATATAACCAATAATAGTTTTCAACTTCATTTGTATTTTATTGTTCTGAGCAACACTAAAATGGCCAAAACTCTGGAACCTTAAGTCTAATATGATGGGGTTTTAGCAAAATAAAGCTCTCATAATAGCTCATGTAATAAGATTGAAAACTGAATTTTGATTTTGATCGACATCAGACTCATTTTGCTTGATCGCATCACATATAACTATATTCAAGTGTCTTACTGGGAAAGCTCCTGACTATCTTTGTTCTAGATTCAGCTTTACCCATTCTATTCATAGTTATAGTACAAGAGAAATTCTTATAATTCACTTCTTCTTCCTCATTACAAGTAGTGAGGGAGAGAGAGCTCTGGGAAGGCTGTCTGCTGGAATTAATTCCTCAATCGACAATTTTTGTACTGGTAGACGTGGCTGCAATTATTCTATCACATATCCAAAATCGACCAAAATCCACCCTGGGCAAAAAAATCTACAGGCATTTGAAAATCACTATTTTACAGCAAAAATACACAAATCACTTAACGTTTTCCGACTTTTGAGCCGCATTTATAAACATGGTTAACGCGTCTCACGCTTACTGTTTTGTAATTGCGTTCGCGCAACAAGTGAGCGTGTTGGCTTGCATACTCGCGTAAACCAGAGCGCCACGAACACATCACGCCAAGTCGGTGTCTAATTGATCGCCACCTTGTGCAATAAGTTGTCGCTAGGATGAAATGGTGGTGTATCACAAAATGGCCATTTTGAGATAGGCCCTAATCGCGTTTGAAGTTCTTGCAACTTTTACCTGTTCGTCATACATGAATTCAGATGTCCCCATTTGTTGAATAGATATGAAAAAATAAATATTTAGGCCCTAAGTAATACATTTGATGTATAAAATACATTGATGTCGTTCACCAATTAATTATAGTCATTAAACCTAGGCCTAATTGGTATATAGGCCAGACTATATCAGACATTGCAAGAAGCCTACAACGGAAATTAATAGTTATCTAGACCTGTACAATAATTATGAGCCCTGGAGGAGGGTGAAATTGGGGGGGCAAGATCATAGAAGGTTTGCCAATTGGGATCCCAAAATTTTGGCATGTGCAAGGGGCTGGGGGGCAAAGGTTTTTTTGGCGGGCGAGAGGGATGCAAGCGATTTTTGACAGGCCGAGAGGGGGAGAGTAAGCGATTTTTGGCGGCCGTTCGGAAATTTTACCACCGGGGGGGGGAGGCTCATTCAATTGGTCTAATAACCCATAACCCATTTGGTCTACAAACTATTTGGTCTACAAACAGTGGCGTAGCCAGGAGTTTGGAAAGGGGGGGGGGGCGGGCATAACTTGTAAAATGTACCGACGGAAGTTGTTATTTGTTGACCCAAAAATTTTTGCATGGTTTGAAAAAGTGAAGAGCAAAAAAAAAAAAAAATAAATAAAAGGATAATAAAAAGGATAATAGGCGGTATTCTCCCCTTTTTTCTGTCACTCTGGGTAAAAATAATCTATTGTTAACCCAGTTTTTTTCACCAACGCCTTCCGTCTACCGACGGCCTTACATCATGAACCGACGGCCATGACGAACTTGGCGGAGGCAGGGGGGCACACTAGAACGCCACTGTCTACAAACCATTTGGTCCGATGATTTAGTCTGCTAACAGATTGGTTTAGGCCTATAACTGGTTGGTATAAAAGCCTATTAGGCTGCGTTCACATAGAAGTATACTATTCGGGTATACGGTGCACGTTTTACAGGTGCACGCGTATATAGTTCAATCGAGCAAGGCAATTTCATAGTACCGGGGCACATAAGGCTACGATCGCATAGAAGTATACAATTTGGGTATACGATGCACGTTTTGCAGGTGCACGCAGATAGATTAAATCGAGCAAGGTAATGTCATAGTACCGGGTCACATAAGAGCTATTCGAAAAGGCCGTATACCTGCGTATAGTATAGTATAGTGGGAATCGCGCGTGTTCGATTTTAGTGCAACGTATACCGTCCAAAATGTTAAAAACCTAAACCATATGTGGGCAAATTCATTTTTTTAATAGATGCACTATCTAATTCTGCACATTATGACACCTCATTGAATGCAATGTGACCTCAAGAAGTAAAGTTACAAGCATTTGTTAAGACGAAGAAAATGGGTAAACTGACATACTTGCTATCCGCTATACGAAATACGCTCATTCGATTAGGCTGAGTTCACATAGCATACTCCTATATGAACTCAGCCTGATCGAATGAGCGATTTCAGTATAGCTAATACCGTGATACCGTATACTTCTATGTGAACTCAGCCTTATGCAATTATTTTGCTATTGCAGTATAGATTTATTGTGTTTTTATTTTCCTAATGTATAATGTAACTGACGGCCTAATAATATAGGACTATAGGCCTACGTCATTGCATAACTGCTGGCACACGCTTTTACACATGTGATATCGCGGGAGCCTGTTAGGCCCTATTATATAGATTTGATTGAAATGTTATCGCTCCATTTGAGTCACTGACAATCGATGGCGGATTATCGTTAAAACAACCTTGCTCAAACATTATTTTATTTCTAAGCGAAAGTAGACGGAACTTAGTTTAACCTAGGCTATATAGCTTTAATAGATTTTTTTCTACAAGATTGAAGTAAAAAACGTTTAGATTCTTATGATTGACAAATCCATTTTCTACTCTAGGCCTACTTCTCCTAGACTTTCATCATCTTGGCACTTCATGCTTCACGAGGGAAAATGTGGTAAATCGGGACACACCGTACCGGTACTACACGCTACCCTGGACCACGTAGGCCTATGTAGGGCCTATAGGTATTATAGGCCTACGCCCGGGGGCCTACGATCCACTTAAAAGAACCAAACATCTCAGAACAACAAAAATAACTAAGCCCTTGTCTTTTTTCCTAGACATTATAGATTATTATATACGCTAAAACAGCCCTAAGTTTATTTGTATTTGCACCAATTTTGCGATCATTCATAAGAAATAAAAAGCAACTCTTCCTCTTTTTTGTTTTTAAAAACCCGGACTGTTGGGGATAAAACTACGATGTCCCATACCATGGCTGTCGAATTCCTGGCTACCGAAGCTTGTTACGATCACCACTCGTCACTGATATCGATGAATTACCTTCCTGATTTGAGCCTTAATTATGAGTAATACACTCACCACAGACGCCAATAACACTCTCAGATGAAACTTGGATCTATGTTCTTGCTCCTTTATATAAAAGTAACTCAAACGATTTACTTTAAACTTGATTTAACGATATGATGATGTACAAAAACTTTAGGCTTCCGAGGGAATCCGCAACCCCATTGCACACAAAAATATCACTCCATGTCACTCCAAAACATGTATGCTCACCACCACTGAGGGCGTACATCACAAATTGCAGTGGGAAGGCTGACTCAATGCCATCGGATTCCTAAAAATATCAATTAATCTACTCAATCCAATAATTATGAAACACTTGAGGAAATGGCACTAACATTCCGGGCGCCTTTAATTTATGCTGCCTGCATACAATTACCTGACAATAAACCTAAAGTGCCATTTACTCGGGCATTTACTATCTATCACATGAAACTCAATAATGAACTCAATTTTTAGATAACAACTCTACTTTTGAAAACTCTAAAAACTAAAGCAAATCTGACATTTCACCTGGAAGTGTCCATGAATCAACTTGAAATTTGACAAAAATATGTTAATTACTACAAAATTAGCCTGAACAATAATATTGAATCAATCAAGTTTGGAAAATTATCCACAAGCTTTGTACCAATTGGCTTATTTGGCTTCAAATACATGTAAAGTATATTGATCATGACTGAACGTGTAACTTAACGTACATGTAATTATCTCAGAACTGTCTGTGAAATAAAAACAAAACTAAGTGATAAATCTCACTGACCTTTCTTTTGTGTGTGAGACTACAAGTGTGTTTCTGAAATACTGAGCAACATCTCAAATTTTGAATTTCAAAACAACTTTGATGACTGAAAAGGCTAATAAAAGCACAATATGACTGTTTGAATGAAACAAACTTGACTTTTACAGCTTGAACTAAAATTCCTTTAAATGTGAACTTGTGAAGAAATATAGCACACACTAATGTTGTTTATCAGTTTAGCTCCTGATCAATACTGCAAATTATACTTGAAATTAAACAAATTTACACATAGAACTGCCTGGGTACAGCCATAGCAGCCTTATGGTCTCAAATACTAGTAACCATGGTCATTTATCCACTTGGAAAGTTGGCATGTGCAAATTGTGTTGGAATTTATCCAATAATGGCCCAAAACTGCAAAACATTAATTTTGGATTCCATGTGAAAGTGGTTGCTCACTCCTAATTGTAAAATGTCAAACCCTAAGGCAGGTCACATGGTAAATGTGGCACTTGATGTTCCTTCGTGGTGATGCAGGTACTAATAGATTGCAGCGCTTCCATGTTGGTCACATCCTGAACAGCACATTATCTGGGTACAACCATGATAATATATTTTGAAACTATTTTGGAGCGTATAAAATACTTAGTGTATCACCTGTGCACAACCATAGTGACACCTTTTCACAATGAAGCATACAATGCTAACAAAATTACCTGTGCACAACCATGGTAACTTTGAATTATCACCTGTGCACAACCATGATGATAAATTATTGCATTTAATTTCCAACTTTGCACATTTTGCCAACAAAATGGGCCTTTTTCATTTCACTTAAAATAATAATAGCTGATCCTTTTTTTCGCGTTTAGTTTCATGCAGTCACTTCTGCAAATATAAATCAGCTATGTCCTTGTGTTGAAAATCTTGGTTCGAATCCAGTTGTAACTACCAACGCTGAAAATTTCAGTTCCTGACACAATCTAGCCATGCTGGTCACTGCTACCCTCGATGCCGATCACACATGCTATCTGTTGAGCTACAGTTGAAATCTCTGGATTTCTCTTGGGGCTTCTGCACACGAGTGATTGATGCCTGATGAACCTCGATGACTGCTGGTTAACTGGAATCCAAACTGCTGGATGATAGCTTCAGATTTTGAGAATTTCATTTCTCCTTCCTGTGAGTCGGCCTTTTGCCAAGTGTGAAGTACTGCAAGTGTTTATGGGACATTTGCTTCCCAAAGGACATCCCGTCCAGGAGGTTACCAGGCGCCTCAGCTCGCCTTATCTTCAAAATCTAGAGCAGAAACTTCACAACTTAACATTTGGCTCCACTCACATAATTGGTAATTGTCATATAGTGTTCACTTCATTTGTGCATGAGTTTTGTCACAGTTGAGATTGTAACAATAAAATTGTCACATAGACTCTCTTTCAGTTCATCATCTCAACTTCATCTCGAACATGCTGTGACACTTATTTGCTTTCATTCGCTGTTTGCAGTGTCTTTGTTTCTGGGTACTCTGCTTCAAGTAACAGGCACAATTTAGCCACTGGTCTGACTAATGTTGTAGATCTTGTCTTAATTTCCACCTGTCTAACAAATCCATTCTTGTCTGGTCTGGTTGCTGTCACCTTTCCCATTGGCCACATATTCCTAGGTTTGGATCCATCTACTACTAGTACGATGTCACCGACCTTAAGATTGCTCTTTTGAAAGAGCCACTTCTGGCGCTCTTGCTGCTGTACAAGGTATTCTGATGTCCAACGCCCAAAACAAATCAGACATGTATTGTACTTGTCGCCATCTCTTTTGGCATACTGATCTGTTTTTTCTGTCAAAGTTGGTGGAAGTGTCGGTTTGCCTTTAAGCAAAAGCAGGTGATTGGGGGTAAGTGCTTCAAGATCTCCCGCATCACTTGAGACTTTAGTAATGGGTCTGCTGTTTACTACTGCTTCAGCTTCACAAAAGAGTGTTTGCAGAGCTTCATCAGTCAACATCTGCTCCTTGGACACAGACATCATCACCTTTCTGATGGTCCTGATCATCCTCTCCCAAACACCTCCAAAGTGAGACCCTGCGGGTGGATTAAATCTCCAATCTACATGATCTTGTAGAAGCTCACTGTGAATCTGTGCTTGATTCCACTTGCGTATTTGTTCTTGTAGCTCCCTTTTAGCACCTACTAAATTTGTGCCGTTGTCTGACCATACTTCCTTGACTTGGCCTCTCCTTGCAATAAAGCGGCGTATTGCACAGATACAAGAATCTGTTTCAAGTGTGTCAGCCTTTTCAATGTGGATAGCTCTAACAGCTAGGCAGGTGAAGACCATGCCGTATCTCTTGACTACACTTCGTCCTCTCTTTACTTCTACTGGTCCGAAATAATCAACACCAACTCTAGTAAATGGTGCTTCTTCTGGGTTCACTCTGTATCTTGGAAGATCTGCCATTTGTTGTTCGCGACCTTTGCTCTCTGTTTTCTGCAAGTAACACAACTTCCAATTATCCTTCTGGCAGTTGAATTTGCGCCACTATCCAGAACCTCCTTTGTAAGCGTGACAGCATATGATTACGCCCTCCATGTCCTGTAACTTCATGGATCTCACGCATTACCAGATCAGTTATACAGCTCTCCTTTGGCAAAATCACAGGGAATTTCTCATCTTCTGGCATAGCAGCTCTGGCAAGACGACCACCGACTCTTAGTAAGCCATCTTTCACAAAAGGGTTCAACTTGGATATTGAACTTATCTTCTTCAACTTCACACCGCCTTTACCTCTTCTGCTACCAGGACTACTAGTCTTGCTTTTCAAGATCGCTATCTCTTGTGGAAATGCTTTTCTCTGTGCAATTCCAATAGCTGCCTTTTCAGCGCCTTGCATGTCAGACACTGTGAGTGGCTGGATACAACCCTTTGAGTTTTCTGCTCCTGATCTTTGTCTGATGGTTGGCTGGCATTAGAGCCCTTTGTGCTCAAATGAGCTTTCTTTCTTTCTCTGCTCCTCTGAATGAGTTGTTTCTTTACCTTCAGAATCCAAGCGATTGCTTTCTTCAGGCGGTACCATGATGAAAAGTGTTTCATCAACATTTCCACTCCATTCATTTCATCTTCAACTCTATCCTTCACCTTCTTACCTTTCACTTCATCATCATCCTTCACGCTCACAACAGTCTCTTCCTTCTGACTCTTTGTCTCTTTGCCATCTTGTACCATCATCACATTCACCTTCTTCACTTCCATATCATCTTCCTGAACACCCTGGCCAATATCTTGACATGCTGGCCATTCTTCTTCTCCACTCCAGAGAAACTTAGGACCTTTCAACCAACGATCAGTTGTGAGGAGTTGGTCAATTGAGAGTCCTCTTGAACTATCATCAGCAGGGTTGTCTTTAGTGGGACATACCTCCACTGCGATGCATGTGAGCCATCATGGATCACTCCAAGTCTATTGGCTACAAATGTCTTGAAGCGTGCAGCCTCATTGTTGATGTATCTCAAAACTGTCATACTGTCAGTCCAGAAGACTGTCTTGTTGATTGGAATATCAAGTTCATGCTGGATCATAGTGTTCACTCTCACTGCAACTGTTGAAGCATTGAGTTCTAGCCTGGGTACTGTTACTTGTTTCACCGGTGCAACTCTTGCTTTGGCAATAACTAAAGCACAGTGAATATCGCCATCTTCATTCTCAGACCTCAAATAACTCACAGTACCATAGCCCTTCAAGCTGGCATCCATGAAGTGATGCAATTGTGTTGACTTCACCTTGCCAAAATGTGGTGGCTTATAACATCTGTCAACTGTTAGATGTTCCAACTTTGGTAACTCTGCTATCCACTGTTGCCACATTCTGAGGTGTGCTCCAGGAATTTCTTCATCCCATCCAATCTTGAGCTTGCATAATTCTTGCATCAGTTGCTTTGCTGGTAAGATTGCAGGACTGATGAATCCCAGCGGTCGCATACAGAACTGACCACTGATAGTATTCCTCTTCGAGTAGGTGGGCGGTCTTTCACTGTTATTTGATATCCATATTTTTTATCTTCAGTGGACCACAACATTCCTAGCACTCTTTCTGTGGGTAGATTTTCAGTGCCCAAGCCTACGAGTGCCATGTCCTTGGATCTATCTTCCTCAGGTATAGACTGAAGCACTGTGCGGCTGTTGCTTGTCCATTTAGTCAAGTTGAACCCGCCGCCTTTACAAGCCTTCTTTAGATCACTCACAAGATCAACAGCTTTTCTTCAGATTTAACTGATCTGAGCATGTCATCTACATAGAAATTATGTAGCATAGAACTTGCAACTACTTTGTCGTACTTGACTCCAGCTTCTTCTGCTGTTCTTCTGAGAGCATAGTTCGCACAAGATGGCGTACGAGGTGGCTCCAAATAAATGGACCTTCATGCGATAAGTCTGCAAGGGTTTATCTACTTCTCCTTCCGCCACCAAAGGAAACGCAGGTAAGTTGCGATCACTTTCCGGTACCTGAACCTGGTGAAACATACTTTCAATGTCTGCTGTCACCGCAATGCATTCTTGTCTAAATCGCAGCATCACTCCTACTAATGAACTAGTAAGATCGGGCCTTGTAACAACTCCTTGTTGAGTGAATGTCCCATATAGTTGACTGCACAATCATAAACAACACGCAATTTGTTCTTTCTGGGTGGTACACCCATGATGTGGAATGTACCACGTTCTGCCAGATTCACCTATTTCTTCTTCTTCAGGCACCTTCTGGGCGTATTCCTTGTTTATCATGTCATTTACTACAGACTTGTAATCCGCATGAAACTCAGGGTTCTTGGAAAACCTCTTCTTCAGATGCGCTGCTCTCACTTCTGCTTGCTGTCTATTGGTGGGAAAATTCTTGTTGTGATCTTTGAGGGGGAATCCTATCTGGTAGTGACCTTCAATGAGTCTAGTTGTGTTGTTTACATCAGCTAGAAACTGTTGGTCATTCAAACTCTTCTCTGGTAGGTCTTCAGTGATGCGCTCTGTGAAATCATGGTTGAATAACTTCACCAGCTGGTGGTCGAGCGTTTCTTCCACTCTTGTTCTTGTTATGGTAAGCGGTGACGATGATTTATTGTTCATCCCATACACCGTCCAGCCAAGCAAAGTTCTGCAGGCATATGGACCATCATTGCTGCTATGTATCACTTCCCAGGGTTCAAGACTTGTGGCACATTATTCCCGATGAGCAGACCTATGTGTGCATTTGCTTCATCTTCCAATCTGGTTAGACACACTTTCTCTAAATATGGCCAGCTTGAAATCTGCTCCTGAGTGACAACATGATCCATACGTGCAGGAATTTCCTCCTTGGTGTATACCTTTGGCAGCATCACACTGTTTTTCGTGTCCATGTCATAAATTTCCAGTCCCTGTAGGATTCTACTATTGACCTTCCTGCTTCCAGTCATGGTCTGAATATCTAACGTAGTAGACCTTCCTTTAAGATTGAGTTGCTGGCTTAAATTAAGTAGTACAAAATGTAGCATCGCTACCCAGTCTAAGTATGCATAAGTTTCCACAGTGATTCCTGTAGAACTTGATCTGATTTTTACAGGAATGATGCACGGCGATGAATTATCTCCGGCGCCTGTATGATGACAATGACATACACCAGCATTTGTCACCTTTTCTTCTTTATCCTTGGGTGCTGTGTCTTGCTTCTTGGATGCTGTGTCTAGCCTTTCTAGGTGAAGCACTGTTGGGTGATTTTATTACACTTGTTGCATGATAATTTATTCGGCATCGCTTTACTGATGTGCTTTGCCTTTTTAAGGCAGCCAAAGCACATACCTTGCTCTTTCAGATACTTCAGCTTTTGCTCGCTGGTAACTTCATTAATTTGAAGCAGTTGTCCAAATTATGGTTCTCTTTCTCACAGTAGTTGCAGGATTTTTATCTGCCTTCTGGTCTGCAGCAGTATTTGCAGCAAAACTTTCATCTGTACTTGTAGCAAAGTTCCTCTTCACTTTAGGCTTGCTATTTGCACCTTTATAATTATTATTACCTTCTCTATCACTTATTTTCCCAAATGCAGCATTGTTCTGGATTCTTGCTTGTTTCTCAACAAAGAGGGAAAAATCCTCAAACCTAACCGGACGACCCACATCTTCTTCAATATAGTCTACTCTTTGACGCCATCTGTCCTTCATCTTGTAAGGAAGTTTGCCAACAAGCAGTCTAATATTCGCAGTGCTGTGCAGCTCACTAGTATAGCCAAGAGACTCCATGGTATTTTTACATTCCATCAAAAACAAGGACATCTCTTGTAAGCCTGATGAGTCTTCATTGGTGATATTAGGCCACGCCTCATTTTGGAGAGATATGCTTCCGCAATGCGATGTACATTACCAAATCTCTTCTGAAGCAGCTTCTTAGCCTCTTGATATTCGGTATCATCTTTCATCTGCAAGCAACTTTTTACCAAACTGTTGGCTTCTCCTCTGGTAAACTGCTCCAGAAATAGTAAACAATCTTGACTGTTGGTTCCTCTGTTTTCAATAGTGTACTCAAAGTTCCTTATGAAGGAAGTGAACTGCAGGGGGTCGTTTGTAAACGGCTGCAATGTTCGTTTTGGAAGGCTAGATCTCACATGTTGTTCTAGCAGCATCTTGGTAACCACATTGTTGTCAACTTGACTGTCTATTGTCAAATCTTGCTTGCCAGAAATAGGCCTCAATTGCAATGGTGTTGAAGTAGCAATCGGTGATGCTGGCATTTCTTGTTGTTGACCTCTTATTGTCAGATCCGGCCTGCTTGGTGCTGGATTTATATGTTGTTTGCTTTTACTATACTGATTGCCAGTAAAAGGCCTTGCTTGCAATGGTCTTGTCGTTAAATTATCATGACGATTTCCATTGTCTGTTATTGAACCGTCAGTTTGCCTAGTGTTGGGTGGTGCTGACCGTACTGGATTTTCAAGTTGTTGACCTGGCTGGGGTGGTTGGTGTATTTCAACTTTTACCTCTTTCTTCGTGAGCGAGGGCTAGGTGCTGTATTATTTTCACTGCGGTTGCAATCCAACCATTCTTGTACCAAGTCCTTGGATTTCTTACCCTCATCCAGTGATTCTTCTAGACAACTACTACGTTTGTCCTCAGTTTCATATTTCTCCAACGCAAATAATTTGGCGTTTTCAACGTTTATTTCTGTAATGTTAACTCCAATACCTGACGTTGCTGTTCTAATTCTTTCATCTTAAGTCTTATACCCTCTTCATTTCTTTTGAATTTTCTCCTGCAGCTTGTATTCTTCCATCTCAAGTGCTAACCTTTTTTGCAATGCTTCTTCTCTAGCTTCCATTTCTGCTTTCCTGGTAGCTGCGGCAATAATAGCACTTTCCATACTTATTGCTCTGCTTTTTATTGATCTGGAAAATGTGCTCTTTGAGCCTTTTGAGCTCCTATTTGTTGCCATTTTGACTCTTGCTTTTTGTTGACGAGTCCTTTATTTTGTAAATTCAGATGATGTTACCACAGCAAATCGTGTCTGGTACCGTCTGGCTTATGTACTACATGACCTGTGACCTCACTCACAACGTGGGCAGCTGTAGGCTGCGTGACACATACGTGACAAAATGACACGAAGTTCTAAAATTGTTCTAATTTCACTTGGTGTGCTTCAAAGTTAAATCTAATCTGATACTCAGTTGCCTTATAGCTTATAGCTTCTTGTTGAATATCTTCGAGCATCCTATAACAGTTTTTTGTACTAAAATGTTGGGGATAAAACTACGATGTCCCATACCATGGCTGTCGAATTCCTGGCTACCGAAGCTTGTTACGATCACCACTCGTCACTGATATCGATGAATTACCTTCCTGATTTGAGCCTTAATTATGAGTAATACACTCACCACAGACGCCAATAACACTCTCAGATGAAACTTGGATCTATGTTCTTGCTCCTTTATATAAAAGTAACTCACACGACAACTTTAAACTGGATTTAACGATATGATGATGTACAAAAAACTTTAGGCTTCCGAGTGAATCCGCAACCCCATTGCACACAAAAATATCACTCCATGTCACTCCAAAACATGTATGCTCACCACCACTGAGGGCGTACATCACAAATTGCAGTGGGAAGGCTGACTCAATGCCATCGGATTCCTAAAAATATCAATTAATCTACTCAATCCAATAATTATGAAACACTTGAGGAAATGGCACTAACACGGACTATAGAGCCGAGGACGAGAGACATGTTTTTTTTTTTGGTTTTTTTTAATAATAGGCCTAGACCTAGTGGGCAATTATAGCAGGCAGCGTAGGAGCATAATATAATTATTTAGACTAATACTAAATACGACACCTTCGAAGTATCTTGAAAGCAGTTATGCTGAAGATCCCAATTAATAATCTACATTTCATTGGCAAACAGACATGAACAGTCCGCCATCAATGAATGGCAAAATATGCAATCAATGATGCGAACCGTGTGTGGAAGGATAATAAAATGTGAGTTAGCGCGAACACGGTGTATGCTAATATACGCAATTTGACGCTCATGTATCAGCGCCATGCGTAATGCCGTCGCGATAGCTGATGCGACCACGCTTCGCAAAAGTATTTTCTATTTACCTCTTCGGAATTAAACTTGCTCAAAGTTAGAATAAGTGCAATTTTCTAAGGCTTGTAATTTTTTTTGCCCAAAGCAGATTTTAGACGATTTTTGTTATACAATACTACAATATATTCTACACCCGCTGGTACAAAAATCGTCGATTGAGGAATTAATTCTACCTAAACTGCTCTCACTCCCTGACTAAAGAGCAACTCTGGTCTTAGAACTTTTCATGTTAAGGTGGTTCGAAAGGCAAGGTTTAGGGAAATCATGAATTCCAACATTTTTGCAAATATCTCCAAAACCTTTCATGATACAATCTCAAGTGAGTTTGTGCTTATGTAGGGATATGTTGGCCACGTTATGAAGGTAATAAAACCGTTGCCATGGTAACCAAGCAGTGCTATTGGCTTCTGACCAATCACTTTGAAAGTTTTTTTTTTTTCCTGTTTTTTTTCGCAAATGACTTCATTTGTCCCAATAGAAGTATACTCACATGTTGAGTCATGTTCCTGCACACCTCCACTGATTTTCCCGTAAAAAAAATCCCAGTGGAGGGGGGGTCAAAGTGAAATTTTTGTTTTTTGGCCAAAAATTCCATATTACTTACAAACTTTTTACGGGAAAATCAGTGGAGGTGTGCAGGAACATGACTCAACATGTGAGTATACTTATGTTGGGAAAAATGAAGTGATTTTTGAAAAACAGGAAAAACCAACTTTGAATGTGATTGGTCAGAAGCCAATAGCGACTGCTTGGTTACCATGGCAACGGTTTTATTACCTTCATAACATGGCCAACATATCCCTACATGAGCACAAACTCACTTGAGATTGTATCATGAAAGGTTTTGGAGATATTTGCACAAATGTTGGAATTCATGATTTCCCTAAACCTTGCCTTTCGAACCACCTTAAGAGCAGCTAATCTTTGGAATAACAGGGAGATTGGTCATTATGTAATCATATTTGTCATTGTATATTTACCAATTTCATTATGTACGTACTGTAAATGTTATTCCATTTTTAGCCTGTACTTTTATTTATATTCTTTTAAGAGTTATACCCTGTAACAGGCCCCCCTAGAATAGCAGTGCTTTGTTACTGAATAAGCTACCCTGTATAACAAAAGTGCAAAATAAATACCTCCACCAGCTCAAAGAGGATTTTACACAGATAAATTGGGACAATCGTTGCACTGCAGGGTTCAAAACCTCAACATCACACAATAAAACTTCAAAGTGCCTGCATTCAGTGCAATGGAATGAGCTAACCTTCCAATTTGATTGTAGAAATCTAGCAGTAGAAGGGTATCCCAGTACAGGACCCCTAGTGTATATATCATTTTAATACTCTGTTCCTACTTGGCAAATGTATTCTTATTTCTTAAAGATAAAAGATTAGCCTTCATCAAAATGCATTTCATCTCTTTGGCATAAACTTGTGACAAAATACTTTCAGTATAACATTTTCCTGCAAGAGTTTATGCTTGCAAGTGCAAATAAAACATAAAAGTATCAGACTGTATGTTTGTTGTTGTTGTCAAAGCAGAAACAAGCAGCTTGATGGTAATTTAAGGCCTCAATCATACAAGGGATTTTCCTTCATCCCTGGCCAGGTCATCTGGCTAAAATTTCATATGTGCAACAAGATCCAAGTTAGCACAATGGACTTAATTAATGGTAACTTCAACATAAATCCAAGGTATTACCTGTTGTTAATTTGCAAGTCTGAAATCTTGCAAAGCATCATAAATATGGACCATGTAATAAAAAACTGTGAAATTGCTGAATGCTCATAGATTTCAACCACAATGACCTGAACAACCCTCGATGATTTTGGCTTATTAACAACACTGTTTATGTCGTCATACAATTGCGGCACAATTGTAATTGACAGGAAGAACATCTTCATGTACAACCCTAGGCTTGGTCCATCAAAACCAGCTAAATTAGACTTCTTTGCTATTATCAATGTATAAACATCAACCTTACATTTCAAATATTCTAATCAACATTTTAAATGTTTATAGTCCATTCTTTTATGTATTTGCATAACCTCCACAACAGATACACACTATAAGAAGAACAGATATTTATTTTTTGTGGAATAAATAAAGCACCATCATTTCAAATTTCATTCAATTCTACATATTGCCTATTCCTTGTCTATTGCACAAGCAAACATTATTGATCCCAGAGTTGTTCTTCTTGACGACGCCCCAAAAGTCACTTTTTTAATTTCCATAGTCGAGGTGTTTCTGCATCAGAGTCCTAAAAAACAAACACAATTGGTATTGAACTGATTAGTAATAGCCTAAAAAATCCTTTGATTTTTACTTATCATGATTATTTGGGTTATATTTCATAAATTTTAAGTTCAAAAATATGAGAACACATAATTTGTGAGATTTTAATTAGAACTTTTGTTCAAGTAACTTGGAAAATTATGACAGTGGGCCTTTTCAAGTTTCCAGTTTTGCATAGCAATGCTTTTGGTTTCTGGTTTTGGTGTCCCTATAGTCCAGTTGCCATAAGTAATTTTCTTTTCTTGCTTGTTTGGATGTCTTAAGTATTGTTCTCAATACATACCCATTTTTAAAATAAGTTTATTGGTACTCTGTTAGTATCAGGAAATTTAAGATAAGGCCAGTTCATATCAAAGTCAAAATTTAAATTTACTCTAGTTTCATTTAAAAATACATCACCAAATTATTCTCAATGACAATTTGGTAAGATTTTTAATAATATTATAGCAATTTTTAATTTTGACCCATGATTTTTGACACTCTATCTTAAATTACCCAATGCTGACAGAGTTCTGTGCAATTTATCTTTTAACTAGGTAGTCTGAAGAAGCAATATCCATTATAAACACAGTATAAGACACCAAAAGAAGGTAAATATGGCCAGCAGCTGGACAACTTCTGTTAAGTTGTTTGTGGAAGTGTTTGTTTTAAGTGTTTTGGAATTCTTAGGTGAGTGGCATTGGAATCCACCCAGAAACTAAATTAAGAAATACAATTCTAATGTTCAATCCGACAAGAAATCAATGCAAACCAAAAATTTGAAAAGGGTCAGTACAATATACATATAATAACTATGGTGTTTAATGATTTCTTGCTTGCATTCTGACCAGGCATATATTTCCTTGTCATTCCATCTTTACTCAAGTATTAAATGGTTTAAACCCAAAACATTGTATTTCCACACCAGCATGTATCACATCAACATTGAACATTAACCAAACCAAAGTAATTCTAACGACATACATTATAGTGCATGTGTGCAGAAATGAAGACTGCAGCAAAACAAATATATTCATGTTTCAAGTGCTGCTGTCACTAAAATAACATAAACATTTTGAAATTATCATTGTTAGAGAAGAACACCATTTGCTAACCTTTTTAGAGAGTACATAGCATAAACACGGAATTGGGCTTCTGATTGGCTAATTCAATGGCCCACAATCTAACAACTGACAGATCAAATTTTCCAATAATCTGAATGACGGAACGCAAAGCCCCACCTATGTTGTTCATTAACAGGGCACATACATTGATCAGTACAAGAGGAGGCCTTTTTCTGCCAGGCAAAATATCTAATTCTTGATCATGAGAGCCAACTTGGGTACGCACAGATATCTGCATCGCGTGTACTATGCAAAGACCACACGCTTACGGAGCAAGCATAGCTTTTGAGAATTGACCAATCACACTTCCCATACGGTCGTCGCTAGGCAAGGTTGAGGTTTGGTCGCCCGATTGTTTTATTCCACGAAAAGTACGCTGGCGTAAAAGAACTAAGTAGGTACGTCCTCTCATGATCCAGAATTTAATATTTTGCCTGTAGTGTATTATCTTACATTTGTATGTTGTAATTTTGATTGCATCAATTTGATGTCCAATACAGGTATAAGAGATGGTCTGCCATGTGCACACTGGAAAGGTAGATTACACTGGGATAACTGACCAATTAACGTCACACATTCATCCGAGGCGAGCTTGTCACCAAACTTTATAGCTCCTGCAAAGAAATCACAAGTAAATGATATTACTTAGGAAAGAACTTGTATTTGGAACACATAGCATTTAATAACAGATTAATTTGAAACTTAATTGGTACCACAGAATTAGAGAAGGAGAACCGGGACTCCCTATACCGCCACATACAATCGCGCCGTCAGCTATGGGGAGAAAATCGGGGGTATTCGGGTCCTTGCCGCTCGTGCGCGTGGAGACGAACGAAAACAATTCTGCATCTCATCTGTAGCGTCTTGGTACTCGCGTGCAGGTCGCATCAAGTGCGTCTCTTAAATGCGCTCATTATCTATGTCACGCCTGCATGACAACGAATGCCTCGAGCGCATTCCGAGGGAAACCGAATACCCCCAATTTTAGCTCCATGCCTGTATCAAGATGGCGGTCGAGTCCTGGTTCTCTGGTTTTAATACTGTGATTGGTACAAAACAATCTGGTGCCAGTTTAAATTATTAAAAAAGTTGTGCATACTCAACAATTAGACATACTCAACTTCACTTCTAAGTGAAGTCGAGTATGTCTAATAAGCTATTGTGTGTATCACAACATTGTTGAATATTAACCCTAATGCCTAAGTTGCTTATTGGAGGGAGGGAGGAGGAAGGAAGGAAGGAAGGAAGGAAGGAAGGAAGGAAGGAAGGAAGGAAGGAAGGAAGGAAGGAAGGAAGGAAGGAAGGAAGGAAGGAAGGAAGGAAGGAAGGAAGGAAGGAAGGAAGGAAGGAAGGAAGGAAGGAAGGAAGAAAGAAAGAAAGAAAGAAAGAAAGAAAGAAAGAAAGAAAGAAAGAAAGAAAGAAAGAAAGAAAGAAAGAAAGAAAGAAAGAAAGAAAGAAAGAAAGAAAGAAAAAAGGAAGAAAGAAAGAAAGAAAGAAAAAAAGTCAGGTGCGGTTTTGAACCACCGACTCCTCGAGTGCCAGAGTCGTTGCAGTGGCCTACCTTGCCACAGAGGTGTAGCTTAATTGGAAATACATTTGGATTTTCCTTACAATATTACTTGCAATAGATATATGGTTCAAAATAGTAAACTTACCATGACAAGCTTGTGAGTTGAGCAGTTTGGTGATAGTCTTTGGTAACACAGCACTTGCTCCTGATGTGTCTTGTAACAAATCCAGCTGCTCTTTAATAAGGGACTATTCAAAATAAAGACAAATCAAATGAGTGAACTGGTAACTTTGTAAATATATGAATCTGTATTTTATGAAATTAAGAACTGGGAACTGCTGTTGGTTCAATCATGTGATTAATGTCTATTATTTCCTGTTACATTTGAAAGAAAATTAGAGCATTTTTACAATGTTGATCCCTGTAGAACCCAAAATATGACATTTGACCTTTTTGCTTATAGCTTATAACTTTAGAATGGTGCATCATAGATAGGTCAAACTATACTTTTATGAATCCATATTATTAAAGGAATATGTTGAAATTTGACTTCTGTATTGGGTACTGTTCCTTTTAAAATGAGAACTTGGTAAATTGACCCCAACTTGAAATTTTTACATGTAGCAGATTTGAACCCAGCACCTCTCAGATCTTTAAATAGTGTATCTTGTATATGGTTTGATAATATATGTCATCTGTGGGTCCCCTACTATTTTAAAATCATATTGCTTATCACTCGAACCATACTTAACCCTAACCCTAATCTTCTTACAATAACCACTTCTCCTAAGGCCAATGCCTAAACCTAATCTTAACTTAACTAACCTATCTCTGCAAGTGACAGAAGTTATTCAAAATCCAAGTTTGTTTGGTTTTTATTAGGCGGAAATTATTAGGCTTTTGTTACTGCGCGCGTCAATAAAGTTCCAACTCACGATCGCGTAGAATTCACATAAGCGTCGTCAGTCACGCATTACATAACGCTTACAACTAGCGTAAGCATTGTGCCCAACCGCGTGCATGCTATTCTATATCAATACACGGTGTTATGAGTCTTGTTTTTTCCGCCTTATATAAACCAAACAAACTTTAGCCTAAATAATCAAATTTGAATCAACTAAACAAAACAATAATATTTAGGATTAAGGTTTTTAACACAAGTCTTCACATACATAAATGAGAGCCTATGACAAAATTCACTGACCATCCAGGATTTGAACCTGGGTACTTCAGATCACCGGACCGATGCTCTACCAATTGAGCTAATGAGTTAGATGGGAGAAGAGCAGTGATGTTATTATTTATATAGGCATACAGTTCAATACCTGACCTCTATCATCTTCTCTTCCAAGAAGCTTAGAAAGAGGTTTTGGAAATCATTCTAAAATCATATTAGAGATGGAGAAATAATAATATTTAAACCTACCTCTACCATAGTTATGGCTACTGACTGTCTTCCTCTTCTCAGTTCATGAGCTTCCCTCTCAACCATACATGCAGGTAAATGTGTGATCTCTACATCCCTACACCCCTTTCCTTTATTGTCACTATCAGGGAGATCAATACCAACACCTAGCCTATGCAGCTTGAGTTTGAAGGTTTTAATGAGACGTATATCCTCTGCACTCAGGGTAAGCTGGACTGGTGGTATGATGATGGAGGTCTTTAAGACTGGAAGATAATCTTCACTCTCCTCACTATCTACATCGCTGCTGTCTGGTTCTTTTTCATAGGCATCTTAAAACACAATAATACATATCACATAAAAACACTCAAAATCTATTCAAAATGTTAAATATTATGTTAGATGTAAAGTTGTAATATGCAAACAGTTGTTCAGATATTGTTGATGGTATTTGGTGTCTATCTGATCACTATGACATCTCACAAGTTTTTTACTTGATATGAATCAGCAGAATTGCCACTTCTTGATGAACCTGATCACAATCACTGGAAGAGTATGCATATTTGCTTCCAGTTTTTGACCACTGTAACCGAACAATTTTGTCTATTACTGGGTGTGAATGCTCATATGAAACAAGTTTGAACAACTTTTATATACATAAACTGTTTTACAAAAATTCTTCAATTGTCAGGAACAAAGGTTGATTTCAACACAGATATCATATCCCTACTTAATCCTTTTTTCCTAGACCATTAATTGTCCTACCTATTGTGAGTTGTTCCAGACGCACCCTCTCGTGTGCAGCATGCTGGTCAATCAGTACCAGTAGGTTAGGTTCGCCAGATGAGTCTTCTGTATTTACCATACATGCAATGAACTTATTATCCACCTGCCCAATTACCTGAAATGAGAAAAATGGAAGAACTATATTAATTTTTTCACTCCATCAACTAAACTGAACTATGATCGAAGAAGAGGGCAAAGAAAAGTTGTCTGAAATAGGATTCAAACCAGGAACCTCTGGATTGGATTGTGCTACACCATCTGATTGATAAAAATAACACAATTTAAAGTTTCACCTTATCTTGGTACAGGTAGATCAGCTTTTATATTTGTATTATGAAAATACAACTGTCTGAAGTTGGACATCACAAGCCATTAACGCGGCTGTGTACTCTAGCCATTGTTTCTTTCTCAAAATTGAGTTTTTATGATATGTTTGTACCTTGTTATGTTTTTTATAAATACAAGGAATGAAAATCCAGATTTGTAAACTCCAACTGCAATATTTTAAGGATTTTATTTCACTATTCCACTCGTGTTTGAAATTGAAAAGGAAAGAAAATCTTTGTTGTACCAGCAAGGTACACGCTAGCAACAACTCATCGCGTTGCGTATCGCGCAATTTGTTAACGCACAAATACGCTGACGCTTATCTGCATCTTGTGCACATCTTATGGAAACACCACGGAAGCACTGATTTCACAAAAACCTAGCGGTCAAATGGCTCCGTTTTAGCTGATAAAATGTGGGGAAGATTGAAGTTCTTTGCCCCGATTTAAATATCAAGTTATGAATGGATTTCGCTCAAACTTCGCAAGGGGCTGTGGATTTACCCGATGTTCACGTAATATAAGTTACAAAAACAAAAACTGTCGCATTCTCCTGTGAGATTCGACGAAAGTGCAAAATGTGACCACTTTAAACTTCAACAGCCATTATTTCAATGTTCATTTTCTCGGTAAAATGACGATTTATCGTAAAAAGCATGATCGACTCAAGAAACGGTTTTCTAATTTTTTATATTTTGGTCTATTTCCGATTTTGGGCATCATTTTGTGCAAATAGGCGTTTTGAATTTTAAAAGTTCATTTTGATGCCTTATATGGTGAATATCTCAAAAATGAGGCCAATATCAAAAAATTTAAAAAACGTTTTTGGAATGGAGCCTCAAGATTGAGCTAAAAACAAAATAAAATATTTTGGAAAGAGTGTTTTTTGTTATGATGTACCTAACAAATATTGCCAAAAACTCACTTTTTGTGATTTTCTTCAAAATTGTTGTTTTACCCCAAATCTGTATTTATATTAAGATTTATTGATGTCTTGCCTTCATAAAAATGTATACTTTTATATGTTTTATGTGAATAATTACAAAGTTATTGCACTTTT
Organism: Amphiura filiformis; assembly: GCF_039555335.1. Lineage (NCBI taxonomy): Eukaryota > Metazoa > Echinodermata > Ophiuroidea > Amphilepidida > Amphiuridae > Amphiura > Amphiura filiformis. The sequence goes on along the minus strand of NC_092632.1, from coordinate 20,439,203 downwards.
ACTACATGCATGTCTGAGAGTACACAGCCACCTTAATTACATGTGTATCTATGCTATGATCAAACTTGTAATCAGAGTGTATCTCCTTTTTCTTTTCAACTGCATCCACAAATGAAATCTTGATAGATGGTTGAATTAGAGGGTGATGATATTCATTTTTAATAATAACAAGAGAGGGATTATCAGGCATATTGAAAGAAATACACATCATAGCCACTCCATTGTGTCTGTCCTGTTTCAAACAGACTCAAACCAAATTTACTATCTTTTCAACAAAAATGTTCAAGATAAACGTGAATAAAAGGGTTTTCATGAGCCAGAATATATTACTTACCTTTATATGTTGAAACATTGATTTAGTGAACTTGTATGGATGTAATGTGCCATGAATCCTGATAGCAGTATTGGATGTCTGGTTGGACCTGATGTCTAAGATGCTGCTTTCTATATTACTGTGAGTTGGGTTACTCCAGGTGCTCAATAGTTCCTGAAGACCATCATCATCATCATTGCTGGCACCTAAAATAAAAGATCAATACAGTTTAACAGAATTCAAGCTTAAACTGAACCATATTTTGTTCAAATGATGTACTCAAATGCATTTATCTTATCTAATGAGAAAGGGTTCTTGGTTGTTGGTGAAAATGATCCTTATTATGCAGCGTCTAAATTAAGATGACAAAAATAACCACAGTTTCTAGCCTTTAAAGAAATCTCTTTCTTTGACACTTGGACTTGGAATTTCTTGAAAACAATTGGAAAATCAGTACCCTTTCCTTTACTTTAGTGAAAAGTGGTGATTTTGATGATATAACCAATCCAGCAGTCCCCTTTTCTGCCAGTCCTACCTTAGTCCAGCCATAGATTAATATTAATAACACATATATTGGAATATTCCATGCCTGTGAATTCAAAGCGTATGAATTCAGCTAATGCCAGTACAGCATTCGCACCCGGTTACCTCACTCTTCAGAGCGTACACAGAGTGCTCAACTTGTCAGCGCTTACGCATAGACTCTCTTTTGTGCATGCTCGTGCTATTTGCACTATTCTAGATTTTGCTAATGCATCATTTACTTATCGTTGATACCCATAGGCAACATACCTATCTTCCGCGGTATGAGTTCAGCATACACATAGGAACCAAACAGAAATCCAAGAGTGCATCCCCCAGGTTATTTTCATGAATGATGTAAGTAAAAATTCATTTCATTTAACACAAGGATATAAACTTGTGATTATATATAACATATGCATTTTCTAATGAAAATATACCTGGATCCAATTAATAGCCTAAGCTAAGGCCAAAAAAAATTGCTTGCTTGTCCTCCAAAACTTTTTCAGAATTGGGTTGGTCAGTCAGGATTTTTTTTAAAGGTCACAGCCTAAACATGACTGTAGCTTAATAAATAGCCCAAATAGTTGTGAATTGGGATGTTTCTCTACTGTATACCAGTATGTTTTTAAAACAGTTTAGAAGTTTGTAGAAACTGTAAAAAAACTTTTCAGGATGCCAAAAATTTTGAAAGAAAAAAGAACTTTTTCTGTAATTTCCAAAATTAGGGTCGGTATTCATAATTGTACAGTAAAACAAAAAAAAACATTTTTTTCCAGATTTTCCAAATTAGGGTGGGTCGGTGCAGGACAAGCAAACAATCTCTTTTTTTTTTGGCCTAACGTCAATTTGCTAGGCCATTCAGCTCAGTTTGGAAAGGTAAAATATAATAAAATGGTACCTAAAATATGATACCAGCTTCACAAGTTTGATTACCTGGTTCATCTTGCTCCTTGGGATCATCTCGCCACTTGGAAGCAATATCTTCACCTTCTTTTTCAATATGCTTATCTACCATGTTCACAACAGTGTTACTTGTTCCTCTACACTTTTTCCCATCACTCAACTGATCAGAGTCCTGATTACCAAAGCGTTGTCTCTTGGTACGTGGAAGAAATGGAGTTGCATTATGGGACAGGTGGGGATGAACTTGTCCTGCAGAAAGAAAAATATACTGGTGGTTTAGTAACTAATCCAAAGGTAATTTTTGAAACTGATAATGAAATCCTCTAGGTAAAATGCAAAATTCCTTTTAACACATTTGCATATTACTAAGCATCCAGTGCAAATTATTTATGTCAGATGGCACAAGCTTGACCTTGCGAGTGTACTATGTGAGAACTATATACATCTAAAAGGAATCTTGCTTGTTAGTTTTAAGCTTGAAGTATGAACAAATAGACAATAATATGAATCAAATTCTGGACTCACCAACGATTTTTAGTAACGTCGCCACACGTTCACCGGGTCTTCATCAGACTGTGCAGACACTTGACTGATGGTTTGGTCATGCCATGGTAATCGGCGAGAAAGTCGTTTCACAGTGGGGTCCCAGGTGTGTGATAGCAGAAAATGGAGACCCCTTCTTATTGAGTGCTGGCTGCTCAGCTCTTTCCCGAATGGCTTCTTTCACTCCTCTCTTAAAACACTTCTCCTCCTTGTTGAAGATTATGATGTTGTCGGCATTAAATTGGTGGCCATCAGTCAAGTCTCTGCGCAGTCTGATGAAGACCAGGTGAACAGGTCGCAACATTACCAAAAAATCGTTGGTGAGTCCAGAATTTGATTCATATTATTGTCTATTTTATACTACTGGATGACTCAAAACATTCATAACCAAGTATGCACAAAACAAGTGGAGAAAATTGTGCATCATTTGAAGCGAAATCATATGCATTACACAAACATGCAATGTATAGCACTAGCAGTGCAAAAACTTGCATGCAACATCTTACCATCCTAGTGTAATTATTTCCAACCATACTGGTTCAATAACTATTTACTTTTGGAAAATTTAACACAATATTTGTCCAGATGAAATGCTGTAATTATTCACTTTTAGTATTCCTTGGAAGTTGTAGACCTTTTGATTCAGTAAGAGCCACCACTCATAGCTAAACTAGCATTGTTGTGCTTTCCTGGGCAGCTTCAGCAGCTTGCACTTTCAAATGCTCATAATTTGAAAGTCTTACAATAAGTGAGAACTGATCAAATTCTAGTAATAGATATTGTGAGCACAGCATTAAGGGATCTAAAATGAGCGTTTATTGCGTTTTGACAGTATTTTTTATGGGACATGAGAGCACCTCAGACCTATCGAATTGCATTCTGAATACTGAAGCATGTCTTTCTGATATCAAATAATTTTCATTTTTGAAAATTATAATATAATACAAATTTTATGACAAATTATAAAAATTTGATATTTTTCAAATTTTTGATATATAACAGTCCTCGAAGTAAATTATATAAATCTAATGATATATTCTTAAAGTGTATGTAGCTGGGAGGAAAAGCCGACGGTCAATTGAAAATGTTGACCTTTCATATTGAAGATATGGATTTTTTTCCCAAAAGACCTTATTTTTTTGGTGTTTTGGGAAAAAAATCCATATCTTCAATACTGAAAGGTCAAATTTTCAATTGATCGTCGGGCTTTTCACCCCACCTACATACACTTTAAGTATAAATCATCAGATTTATAAAGTGTACTTCGAGTACTGTTAAATATCAAAAATATATTTTTAATGATTTGCCATAATATGTGTATTAAATTGCGAATTTCAAAAAATCAAAATTATTTGATATCAGAATGACATTCTTCGTATTCAGAATGCAATTCGATAAGTCTGATGTGCTCTAATGTCCCAAAATAAATACTGTCCAAACGTTCATACCCCAGCCCTTAATTGAGACATCGTGATAAAAATGTATGCTTTACAATAGACCTGGTTGATGGAAAATTAGTAACGGAAATGCTTTATTCCAACTTACCTGTGACTGTCATGAAGGCATTGACACTGCTACTTGTACTAGCACCATCCTTAAAATCTTTCCTGGTCTCTCCATCTCTTTGCTCATCACCTTGATCAGGCTTCTCCGAGGTACAGTTGCCAGTCTGAATATTTACATAAACTGTTTGACCTTTCTTTGGATCGTAGTGAGCAACCCAGTCCTGATTGGTAGAATCGCTGACCAAATTTCTCCTCTCTTTAATCACATCATCAGTCACTTTTGTCGTCTGATCATCAGGAATTCCACAAGCAGCAATTTTCGCTTCTGAATCATTTAATTTGTCTGAAACAGTTTCCACAAGTTGAGACTGAACTTTTGAAATGTCAGAACTTTCACTGTCTTGATCATATTTCTTCTTGACATAGCTATCCAAACCGCAACTTGATACCAGAGCTTTGGCTAGGTTTATGTTGTCCTGTGATCCGGTAACAATGTTCTCACTACTTTTCATTGCAGTAGTATCAAGTGGAAGTTCAGATTGTGATCTCATTCTACCTGATGATTTCTTTTCTTGTGAACCTATCTCCTGGATATCCTTTTCAGATTCTCCACCTGACATCTCAGCTTCAACTAAGATGTCTCTGAAACTGGGAGTAAACTTTTGAGTACTTTCCACTGGTGCATTGTCTGTACTCCGTTTGATTTCCGGTGTAACACCTTTGTCAGCATCTTCTCTGTTAGATTTGTCATCAGGGCTGGAATCACCCATTGTTGACTCAGGTTGGATATCAACAGAACCAGGAGAAAATCCCAGAGAACACACACTTTGTGCAGTGGCATTATTTTGAGGTCTTGTCACATATATTCTGTCACTTTCTTCAGGGTTTTCATCCGTTAGTCTGTTGTCATATTTAGATCTAGGTGTCACAATCTTGGTATCATTACTGCAATTACTGACTTCATCTGAATCTGCTGAACTGTTATTACATCTGCTGGATGACTCTATAGGTTTGGAGGCATATCTTTCATCTACCTCCGTGAAGGCATTTTGTTTTAAACTCAGAGTTCTAATACAATCAGGGTTATCAGCCGTCACTTGTTCACAGCCTTGACTCACACTATGGGGGTGTTTCTCAAAATCATCAATGATGTTACTCTCCTGCACTTTTTCCCCACATCCTCCAAATCTTGAAGATGACCTGGTACTTGCACTTGCTTGATGGTGAAGTGAGACATTTTCAGTTAGCATTTCAGAATTTATATCTTTGTGACTCCTAACATTTGCCAATTGCTTAGTATTAAGCAGACTGTTGACATCATGATCATCACATCCATCAACATGCTTGTTGAGTATTTGGCTATATTCTGTTTGACCGAAGAGTCCAACAACATTTAGTTCAGTTCTGTAATTGCAACTTGATTTTCTTTCAGCTTGATTACTTGTTGATGAGTTCTGTGTTAGTGACCTTGACACCCTGTCTTCACCCTCTGTTGATAATGCTGATGTTGAACGTGCACGGTTAATTTTTCTACAATCTTCTTCAATAACAGACCAAATATCATCAGCTCGCCTACTGTATCTATCCTCCTTACTTAACAGCCTGTCAGTATCCCCTTCCACCTTGTTGCTTCTCTGTGCTGAAGCTGAAGATGGAATCCCCAGGATATCATGGGCTGATACTAAGAAACTCTCTGATGTTAAAAACTTCCTCTCCACAGGAGTCTTACATTTTTCCTGCTCAACAATCCTGTTGTTCATTTCCAAAGGAGTGTCTCTGGACGAGTTGTACTGATTTCTTAACCTCTTCAGATTTGGTTTCTTTTGCCATTGTATGGCATTGGTGCTTGATGTGGAAATTCCACTGAAACTCTCACAGTGACCAGTCTCTTTGTGCTGATCATCTTGATCTAATTCATTAATCTTATTGCACCTTTGGGATAGAAATTCTTGTTTTTTGTTAAAGTCATCAGTATATCCTTGGACTTCAGGATACTGGGGATGAGACCTTGCAGGAACCACTGGATCTTGGACTTTTTGACAAGGCACTGCTGAGGAGACTACACATGCTGATCCTCCAGTATTTCCTAGTTGAGGTATATTGCGATCACCAACAAAGGTCGGTTTAGATGAGGCAGAGTTTGATTTGTGTTCTAACATTTGTGTGTTCTTTTCTTTCACTGTAATCTTTGGTTTTACAGATTGTTTGAACATCTGCAAAGAGCTCCGATAGTGATATGGTGTCACATCTTGCTCGTTTATCATTTCATCTGTCTCGGTGCTTCTATTTGATGCCTTCAATGCCTTCTCTGTGGATTTCCTATAGCGAAATGATCTCAAAGTACTAACAGTGTGTGTGAGACTAATCTTTCTAGTGATATCTGGTGGAAGACATCCAACAGGGTTTTGTACATATCATCAGCAGAGTCTTGTGTGGATTCCACTGCAGCCCTCATGATGGCTGGTGGATGATGTCCAACAGGGGTTTTGTACATATCATCCTCTAAGTCTTGTGTGGACTCTATTTGTCTACATTCTGTCATCCTGGTCTGATCAGGTGCATTACTATTGCAACCCACTGAAATCTCCCCACTAGATTCAGAAGAATCGGCTTCAAGACTTTTATCTCTTTGTCTAGAAAGTTTTCTTGGTATAATCAGTGTATCAAGTGTTCCATAAGACTGATGCAACCTTTTCTGTCCAAGTTTCAAATATGTTGCAGTACATGCATTCTCTCCAGTTTCAGATGATTTCTCTCTATTAACAGTTATGTTGACTAGATCTTCACTGCTACTGCCAAGCCTTGATTGGAATGAACTAATGCCAGCATCTGATGCTGATGAAATTTCTGTTACACCAACACTCGAGTCTTGATTTGAAAAAGAATCATCAGATTGACTAGGGTGTTTTGTTCTATCATCTTTGAGTGTAGCACCAATTTCAGAATATACAGTGGGAGAGGTTCTGTCATCTGTTACAGATATGATGGAAGTTTGTATTTCTCGAACTCTACCATCCTCATCAGTTGGTATTTCAGCAGTTACAGTAGTTTCTTTGAGAGTTGACTCTTCTGAATCAGGAATTACCCAAACCTCTGTGGCTACTGCATCTGTAGCATGAGGACTGTCACTTCCCATAACATCTGACTGGACTATGTCAGAACTACACCTCTCTTCATTCTCTGCTTTATATTGAGTTGCTCCATCTCTTACTCTTCCCTGCTTTTGCACATTATCAACAACAACAACTGTGTCTTCACCCTGAGAATCTTCTTCAATTTCAGTGCTGCCCATGCTATTATTCTGCACAGCACCTCTTCTTACAGTTAAGCCTTGTAGATTATTTGAGCAGTTTGATGTGTGAATACCTCGTCCATACTTCTCTGATAAATCTGCTATGCGTTCATTTACTTCATCAGCAACACCTATGTCATTCTCTTGACTGTCTTCATCTCCCTCTTGAGAATGATCAACATCTTTCACTACTGAGACAGAAGAGAGTTTATCTAACTTCATGGTCAGATTTTCCCTATTCAAGAAATCTGTAATTAACTCCTCCAAACACTGCAAAATGCTAGTCCAATTCTTGAATTCCACTAAGGTTTTTCCTGGATCCAAGGTGATGTCATAATCTGACAAAGAGCAGTCAATGTTAAGCACAAACATACCATACAGCTCCTGTGATCTTCCTGGGCTTGACAAATCTGAATAAGATCCATCTTTCCCTTCTGCTGTAACTTTACGTTTAGCAATCAAGGACCTCCCAAGCAAGATATTTGCCAGTCTGTGCAATTTTGTTTTCAGGACAATTCTTTTATTCACATAAATAAACTGCAGCTTCTTGTTGAAATGTCCCTCTGTACCAATAAATCCATCCACTGTAAAACCATCCTTGCAATGTTGCACTGTCTTTAATACTTTTGCATATTCCTGACCAAAAATACATCCAAAAGTATTAGCAATTGATGAAGTGCAATGTGTCTGAATAGCAATGGAACCTGTACTGTCATCTCTTAGAGTGATGGATACTCCAGGCTGTATGATAGCAAGACCTTGTATCCTCTTTCTAACCCTCTCATAATCTAAACTCGGAGACAGCATCTTTCTCCTCACTGGTAGATTTTGAAATATGCTGTGAACTGTGATGGTTGTACCTGGACTTGGCCGCTGCTTGCTTGACTCAAAGACATTCAAAGGCTTTCCATTTCTAAATAGTTTAGAGTATGTAACATCTGAACCTCTCTTCTTTGATACAATTTCAAGTACACCAGATATGTGACTGATACTGGCAAGTGCCTCACCTCTGTATCCAAAGAAGGAGAGATTATCCAAGTCTTTAACATCATGGCACTTGCTGGTGGCATACCTTTCCCCTACAATGTCCATTTCATCTTTGTTGAGTCCGCATCCATTGTCTACAACTTGGATCTTATAGTTGGCAAGATCCACCCTAACTGCCACACAAGTGGCACCAGCATCGATGCTATTAAGAACCAGTTCCTCCACACATTGTGCTACATTTGGGGTTGTAATTCCAGATCGCAGACGAGAACGTACCTCTGGCGCAAGAGGGCGAATCATTGCTCTTCACTCCTGTGGAGAAATATAAGATTTGAATAAAATATCATTACACACACAGCAAATCAAATTTAAATTTACTTTCAGTTTCAGGCCCTGTTTTAAAGAATTGGCACTGTCTGGTACGATACAAAAAAGTTGTATGGTTGCCCACCACAGCCTACATCTGGGGGTGTGGCACTTCAGTTTCACAGTGAAGCCATGTGCGACCAGATATTTTTAAAACATTCCTTAAACGTGATTTGTCATTTTGAGCAAAAAATAACCCAAAACAGGCAATACATGTAAGCTTGGTTTTGCAACAAATGTTACCCACTAGCGTCAACAGGATTGTATTTGAAAGGTACCCCTAAGCTATGTACCTTTCTGAACAACTTAGAAAACAGGAGAAGAAAAAAAGGAAAAATGCTAATTTGCATAAAACAAAAATGGCTGCTTTATATTACACAAGGCTCAAATTTCAAAATTGGGTTATTCTGGGTAAAAACCATACAAATGTAATTGTCTCATTATTAGGATTCAGAAATAGTCTAGTTTGACCATCTCCGATGTATAAGCATAAATGTCATTCAAAATAATGTTAAATTTTGGTCTCCACAGAGGGGTAAGAAATCAAATATGCTCTGATTTTGATCAAATTGGTCTCAAATTGTTCAGCTGGGTAAAACATTTAAAACAAAGGACAGTTTGCCATATCTCATGTGTTTCGTTACCTGGGTAACAGGGTAATAAAGTTGACGCCAATTGAATCATAACCTTGACTTACTTTGTGATGTTACCCAGATAATGAAACACCCGAGATGTGGCAAACTAATCTCTGTTTTTGAAATGATACCTTTCCTTACAGTTCACTTTTAAGCATGATACTCACTTTAAAGGAAACTTGAGTCAAACCAACTTTGCTCTTTTTGAGCCACCATGGAATATTTATGCAGGTAACAGAACTTTTCATTCACATCTTGCCAAGATTCCCGCCACAGCGAGTGCCCGCTACAACGAGTTTTGGGGTCTTTTAGCACAGTGAACTCATGAGGGACTCCATATTTGTCAAATTTTGAAAATTGTGGGGTCCACCTGGACCCCTAGAATTTCAGACTAAAATGTGATTTACCATGTGGGCGACTTAAAAAAAAATGACTCCATTTACTTTTCCCCTTATATCTGTAAAGTAAAATGATTTTTAAAGCAGGTAATTATTATAAAATATGTGTTATGATGCCCACCACTCTTTACCAGAAAATGTTTACTATGGCTGCTGCAGAAAAAAATTATGACAGTATTTGATGCCCAAAATGGTCAGAAGTGTAACATTTTTTTGGACATTGAAATTCAACATTAAAATTTCTATATGCTATTTTAAAAGTAAGACCTTTTCAAATTGACTCCTGATATATGTTTCAGTAACATGTGTCCTCCTACTTTAATTTAACCAAGTATTGGTGGATTTTCACCTTTTGTAGGTAACTAAAAATGTGTCATTCACCAATGAAATCAGCATTTTCAAAAAAAGGGGTCAAATTCTAATTTTGCAACAAAGGCCCTCAAGAAAGAATATTTATCAACAGCTAAAAATCAAAGTTTCCATATTTTAAATAGGTGTCCTGTTACCTTTCATTCAATGCTAAATTGATGTTTGTAAATTACAATTTCTTATCATAAATGAGTTCAAACTGTGTACCCTAAAAATGTCAGGAGTGTAACATTGAGCAATCATATTTTTCTGTTGTTGTATCTAGTGCAAATAAACTAATAATGATGGAAATAGACATGCTATGTTGCATGTGTCTGCTTCAGAGTGCATTCAGTTGGTTGTCAGGAGTGTAACACCATTTTATAGTTACACTCCTGACAACAAAACAACATCAATGCACAATTGTAAAGTGAAATTTATGGCAATATTATCAATAATATATCATGTAATCATATAAACTAAAGTATAAATAACCAACAAAAATAAAAATCATGGCAATGTTAATGTGTTCTGTTCAAAAACAGGACTTCACCTTGCCAAAGTACCATAACAGGCACTATGTTTAGCCACATATTTGTACTTTTTATAACAAATTTAAACAAACTATAAAAAGTTGATTCATAGGCCTACATACTATTCAGAACATGCATTGATAAATAGTATGAGCATAAATACTACTCGGTAAATATGAAGTGTCTAAAGTAAAAAAAAATCAACAGACAAGTGTTATTAAAATAATAAATTTATATTTGATATCAGGGCTATGTCTTTGTGAAGCAGCAAGACGGCAACTGTTATGTAATTGCGTCGATCGATTATAGAGTGATTGAGTCGAGAGCAGGGTTGCGACTTTTGACAATTTCCTGTCCCATAGAAACCAATTATTAAGAAAAAATTTGGGTGACTTTTCAACATTGGCTCCCGCGACTTCCGATAGTTTCCTGCCCCATAGAAACCAATGGTAAAGTCTAAGAGAAAAATTGGGTGACTTTTCAATTATTTGACCCGCGATTCGGGCTAAAATCTTTTGGCAACCCTGGTCGAGAGTCATCCAGCTAGAACAGTCAGTGGGAGAATGTGCTTCCTTTAGTTAGGTATGTGACAAAAAAATTCAACAGCAAATAACGTGCACAGGGGGACCAACGGCTTTACGTGACTTCCGAATCACATGCTAAGCAGTGTATGGTGGCGAGAAGAAATTGAAATTCTACAATTAAATTCATTCTGTGATGGAACTAACTTAATTGAAGGATTCCTGACCATATAGGAACTTTTTGGGAGGGAAGAGAATTTTCACCTAAGGCAAGCCCAAGGCTTGAACCCTCGCCGATCATATCTCCCGGCCGACAGCGCAACGCCTTAACCGCTCGGCCATCTCGCCCTCATTCTCCTGACCTTGTGATGTTTCTACACTGTGATGTAGAGAGGGTCTACAGCATCTCTACTCTGAGGTAAAACTGACAAATACAAGGTATATTTCTTGATGCTTGAAGTTTGGATTTCTTAAATGTACAGTGCATCCCTATGTACCGCTGCAAGACTTCAGGTCCGTGCGTAGATGTCATTATGTAGGTATGCCAGGTGAATTCAAATTTGCCATCAAACTGCATCATTTTATATATCAAATTAAAGCCCTTGAGTAAAGAAAGCCAACACTGAAAACCTTTTTGTCATAGCACTTTCCGTAACAAAGTTACATCTAGTCAAAGATTGACTTTCATCAAAAAGATTCAGCTAGCAAAATTCCCAAAAAAAGCATTTTGGGAGTGTTTCTAGATCTTAGTCTCATGACGATAGCAGCTTTTTTTAATGGAACTGCAATCAAAATCCCTCTGAAATTCCATGTGCGAGTCTCTCATCACCAAACAAAATCATATATTTGGGTCAAGTGAAGTATAGACAACATATTTATGTAGGTTTCCTTGAGCAAGCGGTTCTTTTAAATTACAATGTAAATTTGTATTGCCGGTTTAGGCCATTTTGGCTGACTAGCAAATGTGTTAAAGTCATAATGTACGATCTTATAATATGAATTTGGTTAATTTTTTTCAAACCTGATTTTTTGGCATATTTGTAATGTTTATACATGTCACAGCTTGCCTCTAAATGGAATCAGCCAAATTTGTTGTGTTTGTAGGTAAACAGAGCCAAGTTAGACATAAAGTCATAATTCAAGAAATTATGACTTTATGTCCTCCCATAGTCATAGAACTGCGTGTTAAACGGCCAAAATAACAAGCAGTGTTTCTTTCACATTACCTCGTTATTTCAGCTCTTCTTCTTCTTCTTCTTTGGAATACTCTTCAACGTTCCACAAGGAATTACACGAAGAGGGTGTGAGTGCGCCAGTAAATGCTATTTAGTCTCTGATATTGTTGCTTATGTCTTGTTTTCTGAAGAATTCAGATGAGCTTTTCTTGAATTGGGTTACTTCTTTGATTGGTTGGAGATCTGGTGGTAATGAGTTCCAGTCAACGATGGTGCGTGGTACAAATGAGTTCTTAAAGCAGTTTGTTCTTGAGTGATATGGAATGTATGCATTGGTGTTAGATCGTCTTGTGAAGCGACTGGCCGGGCGCAGGTAGTCCGACACTGGTAGGGCCAGGTGGCCCCTATGGCTTTGTGTAGAAACGTTGACCCTTGTGATCTTTCTCCTAGTACTTAACATGTCCCAATCCAGCGATCTTATCAGGCCTGAAGCACTAGTGGTTTGTTGGTAATCATTGCACACCATGCGGGCTGCTCTTCTCTGTATTTTACCGATCTCATGTATATGTTCATTTGTATATGGATCCCACACACTGGCACAATATTCCACTGTCGGTCTGACAAGTGCGGTGTAGGCTGTTGCTTTTGTTTCCTTATTACATGAACTCAGGTTTCTTCTAATGAAACCAAGTGTTTTGTTTGCAGAAGCGGTAACCTTTGATATGTGTGTGTCCCATTTGAGGTCTTGTGATATCTCCACACCAAGGTATGAGTGAGAGGTTGTTTCAACAAGACTGGAATTTCCCAAGTTATAATTTGTCATGATGGGTGACCTAGAGCCGGTGATTCTAAGGAGAAAGCATTTTTGGGCATTGAACCTTAAGAGCCAATTGCTTTCCCATTCTGATAAACTATCAAGATCCTCTTGGAGGATTTTAGCATCATTAAGGTTTCTCAAAATTGGCAGAAACCATCCCCGATAATTATTCCTAGTATTAATGAATCCTTAATAATGAATAATTAATTATTGAATCCTTCTTGCAGCTCATGACCACCACTGGCCTTGAACAGATGGTCGATTTTCCTACCAGAGGTGACAACACCCTTGATATCATCTTGACTAACAGGCCCTCACTCACCACATACATGTGCGGGTCTTCCTGGCCTGAGCGACCACGACATCGTCTATATGGATGCTAATGTTAGAGCAAACAGAAGGAAACCAGTCCAGCGGAAAATTCTCCTGTGGAAGAAAGCTGATCTTGTGGATATTCGTCTGAGAGCAAGCACAGTGTCAGATAACTTCACGGCTGAATACAACACCTCAACACCTGCGGAGAAACTGGCTAGCGTACTCCAGGAAGAATTGGACAAGATCATAGTAGACTGCGTACCATCCAAGCTTAGTAGCACCAGAGTGAATCAACCATGGTTCAATGCTGAAACCAAGCGAGCTCTGAGGCGCAAGGGTCGCGCCTTCACAAAAGCCAGGCGTACCAACAAAGAACGCGACTGGACTCGTTACAACGCCTTAAAGGCATTACCCAAAGGACCTGTAGGAGAGTCTACAACAAATATGTCCATGACATCATCAGTAGTGAGCCAGGCAACAGGAACAAGAAGCTGGGAGCCTTAGTGAAATCTAAGAGATGCGACAGCTCTGGCATTGCCCCCTTGAAGGATGGCGGATACTTGCATCCCGACCCCAAGACCAAGGCGAACATCCTCAACAGACAGTTCACATCTGTGTTCTCCAGAGATAACGGCGCTCCAATCCCAGACCTGGGAGACAGCCAGCATCCCTCTATGGATGACATCGATGTAAGTCTCAACGGAGTTATCAAGCTTCTAAGAAATTTGAAGCCTCACTCTGCATCCGGACCTGATGGAATTCCAAACATGCTACTGAAGGAAGCAGCTGAAGAGATCGCACCAGCAGTTACTTTGCTATTCCAGGCGTCGATCAACCAAGGTAGTGTTCCATCCAGTTGGAAGAAGGCGCATATTGTCCCCCTCTATAAGAAGGGAAGTCGTTCAGATGCTGCTAACTATCGCCCAATCTCCTTAACGTCTGTGCTGTGCAAATTATGTGAGCACGTAATTCACTGTGCCATAATCCGCCACTTTTCTGCTAACAACATCTTATCTGATGCTCAACATGGGTTTCGTCAGCGAAGATCATGCGAGACACAGCTGATTGTCACTCTAGAGGATTTAGCCAAGGGGCTGGACAACAAGGCACAAATTGACCTAGTACTGCTCGATTATGAGAAGGCATTTGATAAAGTGTCGCATCGCCACCTTCTGAGAGAAGATCGACCATTATGGTGTTAGAGGCCGGACCCTGAAGTGGATCACCAACTTCCTTCAGAATCGCACTCAATCAGTTCGTGTCGATGGCCAGAGTAGTACTGAATCCACCGTCTCATCAGGTGTGCCTCAGGGCAGCGTTCTTGGGCCCCTCCTCTTCTTGGCTTACATTAATGACCTACCTGACTGTGTCTCCTCATCAACCACCAGACTCTTTGCTGATGACAGTGTTGTTTATCGCTGCATATCTACTACAGATGACTCTGCTAGTCTACAGCAAGATCTAGATGCCCTGCAGGAATGGGAGCGTAAGTGGCTCATGAGTTTCAATGCCTCCAAGTGTCAGGTTCTACAGATCACCAATAAGCATAAACCAATCCCAGCCAATTACACCATCCATGGCCAGAATCTTGAAGTTGTCAACTCTGCCAAGTATCTTGGAGTCAGTCTAGATTCTCGGTTGAGCTTCAATACCCATGTTAACACAATCACAAAAAAGCTAACAGCACTAGAGCCTTCTTTTCAAGAAACCTGAGTCACAGCAGACACAAGGTTAAAGAAGCTGTGTACACTTCCTTCATCCGCCCAACAGTCGAATATGCTGCCACCTCATGGGACCCCCACACACAGAGGAATACAAGCAAATTGGAGCAAGTCCAACGTAGCTCAGCTCGGTATGTCATGGGTGATTACAGCAAGTACAGTAGTGTCACCACCATGCTGAAACATATTAGCTGGACTTCACTTCAGGAACTCCGCCGCAATAGTAGACTTCACATGATGTAAAAAATCCGGTTCAACCTGGTCGACATCCCCTGGAACCTCTACATGTCTCAGCTTACATCAACCACTAGAGGCCACAGCTCTAGGTTCTTTATTCCACGCACCCACTCTACAACGTATGCCAGCTCGTTCTTCCCTCGCACCATCCGGGAATGGAACCGTCTACCAGTAGACCCTGCTGCATGCCCATCCCTCAACTGTTTCAAGACTGCCCTGAGGGATGTCCGTCTGAAGTAGGCGCCACCAGACTTTTTACTTGCACATGTTTGTATTCGCACCTGTTTTTCAATTTTCTTGTCGTCTTACGCGACGCATGCCCACAACATGTTGTGCGTTTATTCTCGACCAAATGAGAGCTGCACAGTATTGGAAGGAAGGAAGGAAGGAAATTATTTCAGCGTTTTGAGTATATAATGACAAATTTAAAATTTGAAGGCAATCGTACATTAAGCCTTTAACTGACGTTTCCCTCTCATACCTACATTAATTTATGTTTAATTTGTTTATGATAAAGACTGAAGACGTCTGACATTTCGACCTGACCTAAGTAATTCCACCAAAGTTGGCGATAGTACGACTTTTGCTAGTTGAAGCTGCCGACCCGAGAAAAAAAAGATAGAGAAGCGACACTCTGTACAAACTGCCTATACCATGCTATACAGCAGTTGAAGACATGCAATTGCATAAGCGTCGTCGCCGCCAAGTCTTACTACGATCGTGTAATGAGAAGATACCATAGAGTCCTACATATAGAGATCTGAGGAAGAGCGGTCGAATTGACCTAGTGACCTATAATTTATCTGAGAATCACATTTTTAGAGTATAAGTCCGCCCACCGCTGTCAATCATTCTAATGAACAAATAAACAAGCTCTGGCAATGACGTAATCCTAATTATAAATGAGAGAATCACATTGTACATGTACTGTCTGCTGTACTAGATGTCTTCCAACAAGTGCCGGAGTGTCGGGGTCCTGTGCCGACTCAACCATATCCAGATCCAGATCCAGACGTCTTGGTAGGTATGCCCACATTGCCTATCATAGAGGGCTCCTTCAACATCCAACTTATGACCACAGAAATGGCTTAACTGTGTAATCCCCATAGGGAAGTACAAAAATTTGAAATTTGGACACCAGAAAGTTTACGTAGAAAGTCAAAAACTGTCAATTGGTATACCTGGATACAAAAGTTATCATACAGTGAAAGTAAGATTTTTTCAAATAAAATCGCTTTTGTGTAAAATGGATCGCCGTGCTGAAAAATGCTGCATTACTTGCTTTTTTGTACAGTAATTCATTATAAAGGTACATTGTTAGTACAGTCGATGATAGTCACAGAATTTGGAAAAAGACATTTGCCCATAACTTTGCTAATTTTTGTCCTACATACATGGTTGACCCCTCATTTTTTAAGTTAAATAATCACCTTTCCAAATAAAACAATTTCCATGTGAAATATCCTACTTGAAAATTTGATGATCATACCTAGTCTTGGCTTGCGGGAGCTGGCAGGACTAGTGTCAGGTTGCATGGGTCAGGTGTAGGTTTCGACTGAGCAATTCATATTCTTGCCCAGACTGGGTATACAGGGGGGCAAGCAATTTTGGCATGCCACTTGAAAATAGGGGCAACCAATGGTGTGTAATCAGGTAAACTTACAAGTTTGAGGGCGCTGTTCGTGAGGAGAGGTTGCTCTTCGAGATCGCGGTGATTGTGGAATATTCCATCTAAAAATTCCACATTTTAGTTCAGGCATCGTTAATTATTTTCCTATACCACCGAAAATATATATCCTTGTGATTGTTTTTGGATGGTTTTTGCGAGTTTTTCTGATTTTATTCCATCTTAAATCCAACTTTTTGTGTGTACATACATGTGTCTCATCTGGAACTTCAAGATGGCGACCGGTGTATTTACAATGATGTGCTAGCTACCCATGGGAGCAGTTCGGCTGGTTGTGAGTAAAACAAGTAGCGCTGGTGTGGCGCCTGGCCCCTTGGTGGTTTATTTCATCGATGTTTCAATCACCAGGAAACATGAAGCTAACCATTACTACAGCTACGCTTTACTTGCTGCTTAAACTTGTATTTTGAAAACTAAATTCAATGTTTATGATGCCTTATCTGCTGAAAGTCAAGGTGTGAATCATCCCAATAGGTCACACCCATTAAACGCCTACAATGCATTTCATACATGTTCATTATCAATGTTTGATATCCCTCTAGGTTCTCACCTGGAGCATTACAACCAATATGCACTTCCAAGGTCAACCTGGCACTCTATTTCGTTCAATGAAAGTGCGGTGTCAATGGTGTTGGCCAAACAAGTTACATTGCGTGCAGCACATCTTACACGCAATTTCAGTGTTGTTAAGCACTCTCCACAGTACATAAATACCAATAATAAACTTGTACTTTCGTATTTACATATCTTGCTTATGATAAATGCTCATGATGTTGAAGTGAACCCAGGTCCATATAAACCTAAGTTCCCTTGCCAGGTTTGCTCGTTAGCGGTAAAGTGGGGTCAAAAAGGTATTAGGTGTGACAGCTGTATGTGCTGGTACCATACTGCATGTATGGGGATGTCGACCCACACTTATGAAAACCTGGACAACTCTAAGGTTATATGGATTTGTGAAGCTTGTGGGGTGCCAAACTACTCCGAGTGTCATCTATTCAGCACCTCGAGTTCTGGTATTGAGACTTCAAATAGTTTCAGTAGTTTAGCGTCTGAATGATGATGGTACTCTGTTGATTGGCTCGCCAAAAGCGACTTCCTCACCTGTTAAAAATGTTAAATCTCCACGTGCTGGTAATACCAAAAAAAGCGAAAAGGTAGGTTCGCTAAGAGTCCTTGTTGTTAACTGCCAAAGTATAAAGGTTAAGCGTGGCGTTGTAACGCCTGTATTGATCTGCTACAAACCCCACGTAATAATTGGCTCTGAGTCATGGCTCAATGAAACCATTAGCAACAATGAAGTTTTTCCACCAAACTTCACAGCCGTCAGGAAAGATAGAGACTCAAACGATGAGAGAGGTGGAGTATTTGTGGCTCTTAGGAATGATTTAATCGGAACCCACCAGATTGAATTGGACACTGAGTGCGAAATTGTCTGGGTTCGCATCCAGCTCATCGGATGCAAAGATATGCTCATAGGAGCATTTTATAGAGTTCCCCAAACCAATGACCCAAATTATCTTGAGGCTCTAAGATCTTCTTTAGCCGAATTAGCACCAAAAATGGGGCGACAATTTGCCTAGGGGGTGACTTTAATCTGGGCGATATCGATTGGCCATCAAATTCTGTCATTTCAGGAGGTAGAGAGGTCGCTATATCTAAACAACTCCTTGAGATAGCAGACCAGTTTAATCTCACTCAGGTTGTTACTGAGCCCACCAGAGAAGACAGACTGCTTGATCTGTTTTTAACCTCCAATCCCACGCTGATTGAAAGGGTTATCTCAACCCCTGGCATTAGTGATCATGATGCCATTCCTATGATCGACATGTTTACCTCTCCAAAACTGATTAAAACCAAACCAAGGAAAGTTTATAAGTATCATAAAGCAAACAATAATGGGCTTAAAGAAGATCTTATTAAGCTTAGCACAAACATCACTGCTAATGAATCATCCACAGTGGAAGATGATTGGAATGAGTTCAAAAATGGTATCTCCCAAGCTATGGATGATCACATACCCTTTAAATTTTCATCTAAAAAGAACCTCCCTCCTTGGATTTCACAAGACATTAGAAGGAAACTCAGGAGAAAACAGAGGATCTTTAACAGGGCTAAAAAAACAGGCAGTGTAGTTGACAGACAAAAATTTAGAGCAATTAGAAAAGAAATCCAAAAAGAAACTAAGATCGCATACTGGAGATGGGTGCGCAGCTCTTGTATTGAGTCACAAAAACAATTCTGGAGTTTCAGTCAAGAAACTGCGTAAAGACACTACGGGTATTCAAGCCCTTAGAAAGAACGGTGAGTTGATATCCGATAGTGGTGGTAAGGCAGAGATTTTAAATAGTCAATTTGAATCAGTGTTTACGAATGAAGAGCCAATGGTGGATTTACCAAGCCAGCGTAAGTACCGCCAATGACAGATTTTGAAATACACCAAGATGGCGTTCAAAAGCTGCTCAGTGACCTAGATGAAAACAAGGCACCGGGCCGGATGGTGTTGCTGCAAAAATTTTGAAAACATTTGCTCAAGAACTCACACGGTAGCTTACCCATATCTTTAAAAATCACTGTCTACTGGCTCACTGCCCGCTGATTGGCTAACCGCCAACATATCACCCATATTCAAAAAGGGCGATAGAGCCACTGCCTCTAACTACCGCCCTGTGTCACTAACTCCTATATGTTGCAAGATACTGGAACATATCCTGCACAGCAACATCATACAACACTTTAATAAGCATCATATTCTTACCAGTAAGCAACACGGCTTTCGCCAGCACCACTCTTGTGAAAGCCAATTACTTCTCACAGTCGACGACCTTGCTAAAGCCCTTGATGACCAAATCCCTGTTGACATGGTCATCATGGACTTTAGCAAGGCGTTCACTACTATACCCACAGGAGGTTGTTACACAAACTTGAAAATTATGGCGTTGTTGGAAGGACTCATACATGGGTATCAAATTTCCTTACAAGGCGAAAACAGAGAGTTGTCGTGGATGGCGACCATTCGCAGTGGGTGCCAGTTAGATCGGGTGTTCCCCAAGGCACCGTCCTCGGACCGTTATTGTTCTTAGCGTATATAAACGACCTCCCGAATAACATCTCGTCGGAGGTCCGTTTATTTCATGACGACTGTGTAATGTACCGCCCCATCCACGACAACTCTGATGTTGAAACCCTCCAGCAAGATCTGGATAAACTGGATGTCTGGCAAAAGACCTGGCAGATGCAGTTTAACGTGCAGAAATGTTATACTTTAAAAATAACTCATTCTAGACAAAAACCAGACCATCAATACAAACTTGGTCAAAACATACTTCAAGAAACTGAGACTCATACTTATCTGGGTGTACACCTTACAAAAGACCTAAAATGGGATGTTCATGTTAACCAAGCTGTAGCCAAAGCAAAGAGAGTGCTTGGAGTTGTGTGTAGAAACTTACACCCTGTACAACTACTCTAAAAGCCACAGCATATAAAGCTTTGTACGCCCACACCTTGAGTATAGCTGTTGCGTTTGGGACCCCGCTAATAAAGAACTCATACAGAAGGTGGAAGCTGTCCAGCATAAAGCAGCAAGATTAAGCTTGCAGAGATTACGGCAGAACAAGCAGCGTCACAGAGATGATGAAATCATTACAATGGGATTCTCTCCAAATGCGTCGGCAGGCAACAAGGTTGACTATGCTTCACAAAGTCAACTCTGGCCAGGTTGCCATACCGGCGCAAACGTTTCTCACACCAGTCGTCCGTCCCACTCGTCATAACAACAGCCTAGCATATCTCAGACCAAGAGCAAAGAAAAACTGCTACAGAGACTCGTACTTCCCAAGAACAATTCAAGAGTGGAATGTACTGCCTGAACATATAGTTAACATACCAATCACCTCAACATTCAAGACCGAAGTTACAGATCACCTAAGAAGAAAGCAACTACAACAAGCATAAGCAACCTACGCGCCCTCACATCCCTTCGCGCTTGACTTCATGTATGGAAGCGTTGCGAAGTATTCTTCAAAGTCAAAGTCAAAAAGTTATTTACACATACTTTTTTTATAGGTGCTGAATTCGGCACCCACGGCTACGGCCGCTTTTTAATTTTATCAGTATTTCAATTTGTCTCTTTATTACATCCCAAGGATAAACAAACAAACCTTACCTAGCTTTGAGGAGTATCACTTCTACTATAAACTATTATATTGTAAACTCTTTCTTCTTGAAAGGTTGATTCATTGCAAGATTTTCAGTCTGCCATGGAACAGAGCAGAAGACAAAATGGTGATTTTTGTGACGGCAATTTATTAACCTCATAACTAACGACTCCTGTCCAATCATCACATGTCCAGAAAGTACAAAATGGGAAGATTGGTATTATGAGGAGGCTATATAGCTAGGCTATATTTAAGTATAAATTATTAAAACAAATATTCATCAACTTAAAGTTCATTTTGTCAAATAAATCAACTAGTAATAGTTTATTATTATAAATAAGTGAAATAAGTGTGCAATTTGAAGTTTTATGGGATTTGAGAATAAAATGCTGCATTTTAAATCTACTACTTTTGATATCTAGGTGTCTGATGTCATGGTAACTATTTTGAGAAATATCAATACGCAGTATTTTTTATGGCAATATCATTGGTTCAAACTCCAAGAAAATTAAAAACATTTATTAAAATTATTTTTTTGTTGAAACAAAAATTTAAAGAATCCTGTGTAAGCATTCTACAAACATTTTTCAAAGGGTTATTTTTTTCAGTGGATTACTTCGAGCGTCGTGATTGATGCAGTTCGGTTGTTTACCATACGTCAATAATCTTGTTAACGAGCATGCATGAGCATTTCCAATCGATTTGACACAGTCAATACTGCAAGTATGTGCAGATTTGCTTAACTTCCCATTGATCGTTACTTGCAAATGTGTAATGTTAAACTAGCTTCGTAACATGACCAAGAAGTCGGATGTATTTTCCTGCATTTCTACACGTGAGGAGAAGGATTGAAGAGGTAAGAAATTTTTCGGCTTCACAATTTTCAAATTGTGAATGTGATGTTTGCATGTTTATTGTAATTTGTAAAGCTTACTACTATAGGCTTTGCTCGAGAAACACTAGCCACGAATGCTCGAGGCATTCGTGGCTAGTGTTTCTCGAGCAATATAGGCTATATCATGGAGTACGTCCATGGCTATATAAAATACTAATTTTTATCACATGAGCAGAAATAATATAGGCATGATAGGTATTAGTCCTGCCAGCAAGACTTCAGTCTTTATCATAAATATAACTTTATCATAAATATGATCAGTCTTTATCATAAATATAGGTATACTACTTACTAGGTGAATTCAAATTTGACATCAAATTGCATCGTTTTATATATCAAATTAAAGCCCTTGAGTAAACTAAGCCAAAACTGAAAACCTTTTTTTCATAGCACTTTCCGTAGCAAAGTTACATCTTGTCAAAGATTGACTTTCATCAAAAAGATTCAGCTAGCAAAATTCCCCAAAATGGCATTTCGGGGTGTTTCTAGATCTTAGTCTCATGGCGATAGCAGCTTTTTTAATGGAACTGCTATCAAAATCCTCTAAAATTCCATGTATGACTTGATTATCACCATAAAAAATCATATATTTGGGTCAAGTGAAGTATAGAAAACATATTTATGTAGGTTTCCTTCACCCACCTATTCTCGAAAAAATTCAAATTTCTATGTAAATATGCATTGTGTTGGGGCCCGGTCTCGGCGAATTCAGCTGACTAGTAAATGTGTTAACTAAGGTTTGCCTAGGTTACCTAATAAATATATGACTGGTGTCGACACCAGTCATTACCAATCCAAAGTTCAAGGGGTCACCACAAGAAAACAAGCTTCCACTGCATTTGTCAAAATACCTGCGCTTTAAGACTGTTACAAATATTCGCTATTCCCAAGAACATCTGCTGAATGGAATAGATTATCACCCGATGTTCGGGAGGCACCATCTTTAGGAACTTTCAAGACAAAACTTCAGGCAGTCAATATTATTATGGGGACGTCATCAAGGGGGCACATTTCAAAAACTAATCGTCATCTGCTCAGTCGCGCCTGCATTATACATCCCACGATTGAGGAGATTATGCAGTAACCACCAGAAGCAGAAGAAGCAGAATTCTAATTTTCTAATAAATTCTTCAGTCTTTATCATAAATCCAAAAGTAAAAATTAAAATTTAATGCAAGCATCATTCAGAGGTTTATACACAGTTGATCTTGATGTCTTGATGTTGATACTGTCTAACACTCCTTGCGGAGTCACACGGATAGGTTGATATGTGCATGCATGGCAGCGGTTCATGTATTTAGTCTCTATTTGCTTTCTTGTTTTCTTGTAGGTGTTTTGTTGCATTGGTTTTAAATTGAGTGGGGTCTTGAATGTCTACCAAATGATTTGGTAGCTCGTTCCACTCTCTAACAGTTCTGGGTAGGAAGGCGTATTTGTAGACGTCTTTGTTGGCGTAGAGTTGTTGATATGCTGAATGGTTGTGGAGCCGTGATTGACGCAGAGGAGGCTGAAGCAGATTTCCGACGGGTACTACGGTAGTGATAGGTGACCGGATGCAGCTTTATGGAGAACTGTGAGACGATGGCTGGTTCTTCTGGTTTCAAGTGAAGTGAGATCAAGGTCATCTGTCATTTTTGTGACACATCCTTTAGAGCGAAAGTGGTAATCACTCTGAATGAACCTCACTGCTCTCTTTTGAATCATTTCAATTTGATTTTTGGCTTTCTTAGTGTGTGGATCCCAACATGATGGAGCATATTCTACCAGTGGTCTGACAATGGTCTTATATGCCAGCTCTTTGGTGCTTTTAGGACAAGAGTGTAAGTTCCTTTTAATGAATCCAAGCGACCTGTTTGCTGATGCTGTGATGTTATTTATATGCTTGGACCATGTTAGGTTGTTGGTAAATTCCACACCTAAGTATGAATGACTAGTTGTTTCCTTTAGCACTGAATCACCTAGCTTGTAGCTAAATATTTTGGGTGAACGTGCGTGTGTGAGTCTCATAAGGAAACATTTGCTTGGGTTAAAATGCATTTGCCATTTTGATTCCCAGCTCATGAGTGTGTTCAAATCATTGTGGAGTTCTGATGCATCAAAATCATTTTTGACTTCTCTATATAAAACGCAATCATCTGCGAATAAACGCACTGTGGATGATATGTTATTGGGAAGGTCGTTAATGTAAGCAAGGAATAATAGCGGCCCAAGTACCGTGCCCTGGGGCACACCAGAGATAACTTTATTCCAGCTTGAGTGCTCACCATTAACCACTACCCGCTGGTCACGGCACTTGAGAAAGCTAGAAATCCAAGCATGAGTTTTGTTTTTGATACCATAGTTGTCAAGTTTAAGTAATAATCTGTTATGTGGGACAGTGTCAAATGCCTTGCTAAAATCCATGATGATCATGTCAACTTGTGACCGATCATCAAGGCTTTTAGCAAGGTCATTTACTGTCAAAATAAGTTGCGATTCACATGAATGATGCCTAAAACCATGTTGTTTATCTGAAAGGACTGAAAATCTGTCAAAATGAGCCATAATATTGGAGTGAATGATATGCTCCAGTGTCTTACAACAAATAGAAGTGAGGGACACAGGGCGATAATTAGCAGCATCAGCTCTATCTCCCTTTTTGAAAATGGGAGAAAATTTAAGGTTTGAAAATAAAGAAATACTAAATGTGCTGTGTGGGACCCACATACAACAACAGATGTCCAAAGATTGGAAATGATACAGCACAGGGCTGCTCGGTTTGTCACCAAAAATTACAGTAGAGCCAAGGGTTCCATGACAGAAATTCTCAAAAAATTAAAATGGGCAACACTGGAACAACGTAGAAAGCAATCTCGTTTAACCACCATGTTTAAGATACAAAATGAAACCATTGCCATACCCATACCGGATTGTATTACTCGCCAATCAATGAAAATCACAAGGCAATACCATCCTGCCAAATTCAGAGTTGTCAAAACCAACAGTAACATTTATAAATACAGCTTTTATCCTCGTACAATACAGGACTGGAACGACCTCCTTCAAATATCCTCAACATATAACCAGCACTGAAAGTTTCAAGACAGCTATTTCCGACCACATTATGAAGTAACCCATTTTCTTTCTTTTTTGTATGTGTTTTGTTCATCCAAATCCATCATTCCTATCTCAATTAGATATTGCTTTTTGCAACGTTATTGAGTATTTTGTAGATGTAGATGTAAATGTTCACAAATTGAAGGGAAATCCTGTCTTGGAGGGAAATTTGAGTAAATATATTCACAGGAAATTTAAATCTTTTGCAACTCTACCGCTAATGTTGATTACATCATTTAAGAAATTAATACTTAATGGGTTCTTCCCAGGGGTTTCTTGTGACTCTTACCATAAATGTGACATCTGTCACAATTTGGATTGCGACAGATGCAACATTAATTTCCCGCCAGCATCAGCAGCTGCTTAAATTTGCCTCCTTCCACCTCAAAAATATCAAAAAGGAGAACAAAGCTCTGAACAAAGCTTAAACTTGAGCAGAAAATCAAGGCAGAGAAGCGAAAGTCGCTGAGGAGGACTGAAAATGTGATGTCCGGATGTTGGACTATTATATATCAGCCCGAGGGGTCACTCCCATTGTGGCCTGTTCACCATCCGCGATAATAAAAATGCGTAAAAAGGATAGTTTTTCGTGGATAGGCACAATACTTGTGTATCGTGTTTAGGGTGTCGAAAACATGAAAAATTTGGGGGAAAAGGTAGCAAAATTGCAATGTGGTAATACAATTTTTAGGATACCGGTATGAAATTTGATGCAAGAAATAAAATCCCTGTTTTGGGTGTGAAAACAGGCGCGTGTTACCTGTTTCGGGTATTGTTTTAGCCAAGGGTTATTAAATCCTTGTTTAGGGTGCTTTATTATCGCGGATGGTGTAAAGGCCACAATGGGAATGACACCTCCCCCTCCCCCAGATCTCAGCCTTTTAAAAATACCTTTGAATTGTGCTATATTTTCTTTGAACTATATATTTGTTCTGAGAAGGTTGCTCTAGTGATTGATCACCCATTGGGAGAAACAATGGATCCTTCAGCTGAGGTTCTTGTGGAGTGTTGGCTTCACTAACTTTTTTACAAAAGCCTATCTCGCTTGTTTCTTGGTTGCGTAGTTTGTTGGATTGCTGTTTTGAACTATCCTGGGTGATGATTTTTTTGTATGCTTGATAATGGTTTCTAAGGCAATTGAATATGATGCAGATGGAATTTAAAATTAGAATTATGTGAATCATAATTAATTAGAATTATGCGAATCGTAATAATATAAGCCCCACATTACGCGAATCGTAATAATATAAGTGTGGGCCAAAAATTGAAATGTGATGCTTAATGAAAAATCTAAAACAAATGCCTTGAACAATAATTATATGCTGAGGGGCTTTTCGTCTATGCCCTTTTAAGCAAAATGTCCAGTTTTTTTCATTTTACCCCAATAACTAACTGATGCACAGTCATTTAACCTCATAAATCATAAATTTGATTTTTATGTAATTTTAATTCTATTGTCTAGCTTTCCTTTCATTCTGGAGAATGAAGTGAGCAACATCTTTGTCATGATTGTTTTTGTTACACAATTTTTAACTAGTTTTTCTTTTTCTTTTTCAGAGAGAGCCTGAAGTTAACTTCTACAATGGCTACTCTAAATTCTGCACATTCATACTCAGCGGCACATAACAGAATGCGTGACATGGAAATGCGGCGCACAGCTCCACCAGTTGGTTCTCGCATACCAGTCGCTCAAGCTGGCCAAAGAAAGACTTACAACCGGCATCAGAGTGCTCCAACAGCAGCAGTAACAGATCAGCCAACACGTTTGCAAATGATGCAGCAAGACTACCAACAGAAACTTATGAAAGAAAAGGAGCAGAAAATGATCAATATGTATGAACAAAATCAGCAAAATGCTCTGAGAAAAGTGTCTGGGAAAAGCCAACGTGGTAGTGGTGTGGTCAGGGACTTTTTCAGAGAGCGTAGAGCAATGGAGCAAAGTGGTGGTCAAAATTTGCCTTCCATGGATGCCCATTTTAAGAAAAAGAAGGAACAGCATAGCAAGCAGTTAGAGATGGAAGAAGCTAAAAATAAGCAGATGATGGAATATCAGCAAAAACTTGCCTTACAGCAGCAAGCTCAGTTTCATCAGCAGCAACAACAGCAACAGCAGCAATACCAACAGCAACAGCAATATCAGCAATCACAGCAGCAGCAGCAACAGCAATATCAGAAACAACAGCTTGCTCAGCAACAGCAATATCAGAAACAACAGCATGCTCAGCAACAGCAAAATCAAAAGCAACAGCAGCAGCAACGTCTGAGACAGCAACAGCAGCAGCAATATATGCTGCAACAGCAACGTCTCAAGGAGCAGCAGCAACAACCACCGCTGAAAAAACCAACCAAAACAAAACCTCTAGCTCCGATTAAACGGGATTCGTCATCAAGTATACGTCATCAAGGACCACCAAGTCCAGATGGCATGTATGAAACTACTGACAGATTTTCAGTTGCCGATGACACAGATGGTGAAACAGGAAGCGAACCCAGTCCTCATCTAATGGGAAAGAACCGTAAACCTGTAAGAGCCCCTGCAAGACAGCCATTGAAACCGATTGGATCGAAGACAAAGGTAGAATTGCAAAGAGGTGATCACATGGATCAAAGAGAGCAAAGACCAACTCAAAGAAATAAGATGGAAGCAATACCTACTCAAAAGAAAGTTTTAGTTGCACAACGAAAGCCATCTGGTTATCAGAAAGAGGAGAAGCTTTCCGATTTCCAGAAATGGCAAATGGAACAAGATCAACAGCGGAAAGAGAGACTAGAGAAGCACAGAGAGAAACAAGCGCCAAAACCTATGGACACTGACTTTGAATATGATCGCGAAAGGCAGGAACAAAAAGCAGTTCATCAAAGAAGAGAAAAGGAATATGATGATATTAAAAGGAAAGAGGCTGAATTAGAGGCTCTTATATCAAAGCATCAAGCAGAATTACAGCGAATTAAATGCAAAGATGATGACCAGGGTCAATCACAGAATGAGTCCAGTCAGCAGACATCAAGAAGCAGTAAATCAACCAAACAGAATCGTGTAGGTTATGCTTCCCCTCATTTACAAAGATCATCAGCCATGTCCCATTCTTCCGCTACTGAAATCCATCAACCAACTGCTAAAGTTGAAGAAAATCCACCTGAAATGTTCTCTAAGAAACCATTGAAAGGTCCTCAGAGAAAACCATCAGAAAGACAACCTGTTGTGAAACAGCAGCCCCAGTCTCAAAAGAGAAAACCTGTGCCAGCTCCTAGGACTGGTAGTCCTCCTGTATACAATACAGATGTTTCATTGTATGCACAAGCTGTTGATAATAGTGAACCTATTGCTGATGCCAATCTCAAAGGTTGTTCCATTTGTGGTCGTATGTTTGCTGAGGACAGAATTGCTAAACACACTAATGTTTGCAAGAAACAGGAAGCAGCTGCCAAAAAGAGAAAAACTTATGATATGTCCAAGAAGCGCACAGCGGGTACTGAGATGGCAGAATATGTAAGACGAGGGGAGCACCTGAAGGATAAATCACCTGTAAGTATCAAGCCAAATCCATCAAACGTACCATACATGGTGTAACAATAAAATTTGTACAATTGCATTTTGACTTCTCAGGAGAAAACTTAAAAAGTTACGGCAAAAATGTTATATGCAATAGAATCAGTAATACATATGTATCTTGGCTAAAAGAAGACGTTTAGTTGGTTTCTTTACTAGCTTGGGTTCAAAAGTTATGTCCGATTAATTAAATCGTCCAGAAAACGTGTTGGGCCACTTTTGCCATGTTAGCGTATATCAAGTTGGAACCGCGTAGATTGTGCTTATCGTACATTAAACATCAAAGAACTGACATAAAAGAATTATATATATAAGTGGTGTATTTTCATATAATTAACATGAACTTAATAATAATATGGTATTTCTTTCAAATCTATAAATGAAGTCATGAAATTTCTTTCAAATTATCTTATAAATAAAGTAATATCTCATATCCCTATTTCTGAGATATCATTGGCAAAACTGAGAACAGTTTTTGCACCCATAATTAAGTTCAGTTCAGCTGGGCTTCTAGCTGTTCTGGGGTGACCACTATTGCCAGCATTTCTGTCAACAAATTTTACATATTTCTCATAGTTATATGTAATTATATGCCTTGTTGGAAGAGGTGAGTTTGGAAAATGAGCTATAAACAATCTGATGGTTTCTGCTTGACTCCATGCGCACCGAATGTCACAACTATAAAATATGCTCTTCCAACGTGAATTGGGATTGAAGGTGTTGAGCTGCAGCCACAATTTCTAGTAAATGAGGTTGTTATGTCAGTGCTTAGTTGTGACTTTCAAAAACTCAAGGAGATATTCTATTAATTAATCATTTCTACCACTTCGAATACCTCATTGTTTAAATCGACCTTTCATAAGAGCACCGTCCAACTGGTCCATGGTTCAACTCTATTCAGTCACTTTTCTAACACTTAGACAAAAGTGGCCCAAGCGGTTTTAAGACTAGGTTACATAATTGGCCATATCTTCACTTGTCTACGATTTTATTGGAATAAAGCTTATCTGGTGGCTAAAGAAATTATCTTGATAGACATATAAATATCAAACCAAAAAATAGACAGCATACTTGTGTCATTCTATTTTCAAAATTGTACAAATTTTATTGTTACACCCTGTATATAATTGACACCCCTTCCCTAATGGGGCAAATCCATTTAAAGTCCACACTCCTCCTGTGGAAAATGTTGGGAATATCTTCCACAAAGGTAGTAAAAATTTCAAATGGAATTAGCACAGTTACCAACTCTATTTTAAACTTACCCGCCCTCTGTAAAAGATTAATGTCAAATCTTTCTCGGAGGGCGAATGAAATTCAAGTGGAGCTACCTATGTGTTTATTCCATTCCCAAATTTTCCACAACAGGAAGTCCCAAAACCTACCTGTAACCCAAGCCTAATCCATTCAAATGACAACCTACGATTCTTTCCGTGTTAAATTTTAACCAGGTTTTTATGTTCAGTGGTACAGCATGATTAATTTGATTTTATGACATTACCCCTTGTGTGCCCCTTGGCGTCTGTACATTTTACATGTATTACCATCATTCACTATGTTCTGCATAACTATGCCCACATTATTTTTCATTCTGTATTTGTTTCAATAATTAATAGGCTAAGAAGTCCAACTGGAGAAAGAAGCATGAAGAATTCATACGCACTGTGAAGAATGCACGTATAACCCAAGATTATGTCAACAAGGGTGGCAACCTCGCGGATCTTCCACCTCCTCCACCGTCAGAAAACCCTGACTACAAACAATGTCCATGGTGTAGCCGTAGGTTTAATCCAGGCACAGCAGAGAGGCATATTTCCAAGATGTAAAGGCATTAAGAGTAGGCCAGCTCCACCACCTAAGAAAAGATAACCAATTATGGTGTGGTATTTGGTACAATGGATGAGAGTAACATTATATGTGCTGAGGTTGCCATTTATGATTGCTTGTAATACTAGGCTACTCTTCAATAAACCAGATGAGGCCAAATGAGTTTCAAACAGATATATAGCCTTTAAGGGCAGAGTAATGGGAGAGAA
Source organism: Amphiura filiformis (assembly GCF_039555335.1). NCBI lineage: Eukaryota > Metazoa > Echinodermata > Ophiuroidea > Amphilepidida > Amphiuridae > Amphiura > Amphiura filiformis. Next base: position 20,408,648 of record NC_092632.1, on the reverse strand, counting down.
CACGGACCTTTTCGACCATCATTATTTTTGAATTGTATGTCCAAAGTATATAAAACTATACATTTTTGGAAAGGAAATGAGTCAAGGAATCCCATGGTGATGTCAGATTTGTTCACAAATCTCGAGTTTTTGAAAAATTACAAAATGCACTTTTTACCCCAATTTTTTTGTGACAACTTAAAAAAAAATCCGTTCGAGTAAAAAAAAATGAGTTAGTTTTACATGGAGAAGAGACATGAACTTACGGAAGGTTTTTTTATTTTTTTGAAATTAGTCTTATTTTTCGAAATATTGCAAAAAACATGTGAAAAAAGCAATTTTGTCACTCTATTAAGCTAAAAATTGCACATAATGGTGTATATTTTTGTTCAAAACAAATATTTTGAAAAAATGAGAAAACCTTCCCTAGACTTTGATGTGCTCTAAACGATAGTGCAAAAGTTTTACCATTTGCTTGCATATTTTTCGAGTTATCTTGTCACAAAAATCGCACAATATTGTTAAAAATGAACTCTGAGAAATCGACGTTTTAGTAAAAAAATGTCAAAATTATGCACAAAACGTCCTTATATTTTAAAACGGCAAGACTTTCACGCTTGTAAAAGCTGTATCTGGTGCATGGTCTAAATATGCATCTTTTTGCACCAATGACTCTATAATGTCTGTTTTTAGTGCGCCTAAATCCAAAATAATTAAAAAATCTAAATGGCTTCTTCACTGCAAATTTTTGTTTTGTTTACATCACATTTGCTGGCGTTAACAACATACCGAATGCGCCTTGACTGCGTTGGACTATACGCGCAGAGTTGCGCTTGGCGTCACGCTTGACGCAAATCACGCAGCGTAATCACAATATTTTCGATTCAGCGTATTGCCGACTCATTATTTCCGCCAATTTACTAAGCTCCCTTGAGCCATGTGACTTTTAGAGTTGAAAAGAGTGAAATAAATCAAGCAAAAATACGAGTAAATATTAGGAAGTTGTATTTTATCAGTTTCAAGTGAAAGAATACATCTTAGTGTTGATAAATATCAAGAAATCTCAAATTCGGGTGTGGACGAATGTGTCTCCCCTTACTCTGGCCTTAAGCAGGTGGTGCCACAAGTGATTATTTGGGTACTAGTCAGGGTTGTAGCTAGGACATTTTTAGTGGTGGGTGACTGACATTTGATGAAAATCTTGCATATTTGGCCATTTTTTGCCAAAATGGACCAAATTCTTGACTAATTCAATAAATTGGTGCAATTTTGGCATGAGTGTGAGCTCCGGTGCTAAAATTGCAGCTGAGTGGTGGGCTCCAAAACTGAGTGGTGGGCTCTGCCGCCGCTACAACCCTGGTACCAGTGCTGGTACCAGTGATAGACAATTTAAAATAGTTGTCCTCGTGGGGCACACACAAATATAAAAGTGCTACCTTTGCTCAGTAACCGATGGAAGAAACCCTAAATTACATAAAGTACATTTAGCACCCTAATCAACAAAAATAACTACTATCATTTACTGTGAAATACCGCTAGTAATATATATATTGTGGACTCAATTTATAAAATATGATGTGAGTAAGAGTTTCTTACTTGGTTGAAAAACATCACTCATTTATTTTGGCACACTTGTATACAGAGTACTTTTTGAGTGACCCTCCTAATAATTAATGTAAGTGGGATAAGAAATACTGGAGTTATGCCAAAGTGCGACAAGCGGCAAAAGTGATATTACAATCATTGCGAAAATGAAATGTGCAACAGTATTTTGTCCATGTTCTTGCAATTATCTATTTACCTGTTTAGTTTAAATTACGTCATCAAATGGACAGTAATGATGTGCTCAATAATATTATTATTTTCCATGTTATTTTTCGTATACACCTTGACTCAATGCATCTAATATTCTGTCCATTGTCAAGGTCGTTAAAATGCTGCAATGTTGTTAAGCATCATACTTATGTTAAAAAAGTAGTTTTAACAATTAAATTGTTATATATCTCAAAATAAATAAATTGTACATTATATATTTTAGTATTTTAAATTATAAATATTTTGTATTTACACTGTGTATACTAATCTAAAGGTTAAGTTAACTAGCAGGTAGCTGTGGTTGCTAGTGTGAAATGGATGCTGGTCTTCCTGTCAGGTGGTATGCATCTATATTGATCAATGTACTTGGCATACAGGTATCCCATGGTTGCTACCTGTTCTTGCTAGATCTCTAATGCCATACAATGGTAAAAGGAAGCATGGGACAAATTTGTTTTAATTGTAATTAATGGGCAGTTGTTTAGGAACACAAGAGGTGTATTTATAACTTAATATAAGTACTTACTGTGGCGCTGGCAAACTAATTGTAGCCATAATAAATTGAGAGAGCGGAAAAATCAGGACTCAGTGGGGATTGAACCCCAGGCCTCACGATTACCGGTCGAGAGAGTCATACAACTGTACTACCTGAGTTGTTTGGTTACAATATTTGTATGGTATAAATTTAGTACGGACTGTTTCAATGGGCTATTCCTGTTGATATCCGAACACCCCCTGTGGAAGACATTACCTTAATCTTCCACACAGAACGTACCAGAACGTAATTCACATTTCATGATATTTTTGCTAAACAAATTTGTAAGAAATGTTTCGTACCTAAACATAATAATGGCAGAGGTTTCCAGTGTTATAAAAATCTAAACTTTTTAGGCCAAATGAAAAGCAATAATTTTCATTTTTTCAGTAAATATCAGAAGAAAACTATAATGCTCGATGCTCTATTTTTTTTTTAATCCTTGATGTTAAAATTAGGCATGAAAATGTGTCTTTTGGTGTAGGATTTTTGATTTTTACAGACCTGAACTTTGTCTGTGCCGTGAGCTTTTTTTGGGTGGGAGGGGGGGGGGTAAGTTTTTAGTGTTTCAAGCTAATTGTATTTGTAGTTTGCTGAAGAAAGATTTTTCCCAACTCTATAAGGAACATTTTATATATCATAGTTTTGTCAGAATATCCGTTTTGATTGCACCAATTTTCAATTTTGACTGCCAATTTTTCAAAATGAACATGTGAATATACTCATTAATTGATGATTTTGCATGCCACAGTAGAAATATCAATTGTATTCAAAAATTAAGTGCTGAGTTGGACATTTTGGCAGTTGGAAGTGAAAAATGTGAAATCTAAACAAAAATTCTGACAAAACTTTCTTCAGCAAACTATATTAAGTTTGAAATGCTAAAAAGTTAACAACAAAAAAAGGCTCACAGGCGAAGTTCAGGTCTGTAAAAATCAAACACTAAAAGACACAATAATCATGCCTAATTTTAACACCAGGATTTTTTTAAAAGAGTATATATCCAAGTACTATGGTTTTATCTGACATAACTGAAAAAAAATACAATTATTGATTTTTATTTGACAGAGAAAATTAATTTCAAAGCAAAAAGGTATATCTCGGAATTGTGTTGATTTCAAAATGTATCAATCGACTTCCAGCACGACAACAATAGGTGGTGGTCAGTAGTGCTGTGAGTGTTACTAACAGCACAGATGGATCCCCAATGTAAATTCATTGTACTTTGTTGCTTGTGATGATGAATATGGAGCCAATCTAAACTACTGGATCTTATATCAATACAAATAATTCACATCTTGACACATACCAATGAATTTATATACCGGAACTTCATCAATCTCGCAAATTCAATGTTTTGATTGTATCTCTTCCTTTTGTTATGGTGAGATAGTAACTGCAAACGGAAATGGTTTTCTTAGTGATAAATGCCAAGGGTTACATGTCAATATTGTTGTATGTATGTCTATGTTTACCTTTTTCTTTTTTATTATTAAAAAAACTGATGTAATGTTGCTTTTAGAAAGTGTGCTACAGAACTGAACAGTTTTGATTTTTTTTAATTCCATTGTTTTTAAATGTAGTACAAATCAGAAGTATTTTGTGGATTGTTGAAAATAAATTGAGTTTTAAAATTCAGTAGTTCAATTGTACCACTTTCAGGCCACACACCACATATGATCCTATGATAATAGCTTCACTGCTAACTTGCCTATGTGATGACACCATTACATGTATTGATTTTTGTTTCATTGATCTTGTCATGTAATCAGAAATTTCCGCTGTAATTAGGACATTTGTTTAGTAGAATGTGCCCATTACCTGCCCTAATGTCTTGGTCAATATTATAAAAATAATGTGTGTGTGTATGTTGACACAAAGTTTGCATAATATCGCTAATTGAATTGCATGTCTAAACAAATATATTGTATTTTGTAAAATTTTACATTTTCAAAATTTTTTTTTTTTTCAAATGGGGTGTTGAAAATTTGTTGCCAATTGTTTTTAAATGTTTTTTTCTTTCTAGAATATTTTATGATTCAAAATGAACTTATATTTTATGTATGGATGTATGTCAAAAGATTATTTAAAAGCATGTTTGTATGTCCTCTCTCAGAATTTAAATCTTTTTCAATGTATTTAATTTTATATTGGGCAGACAAATTTTATTTAAGAAACCTGTTTAACACCATATTGGTATGGTTCATTCAGATAAAATGTCAAAACAAAATAAAACAGGAAAGAAACAAAATCTTTTGACCAAGTGTTTCTGAGACATAATGCGTGCATTATTTTCCAATAAATGAGCATAACACAGTGTCAATACCAAATTAAGTAATCAACATCACAAGTAATATACTTTCATTAAATTGCCAAGTGTTGTTTTGCCTATGGGGACTGATTTCATTAAAGACAATGAATTTGAGCTTACAGTCTAGTAGGTGATAGTGGACACATTTTCTAACAATTGTTATCATGAACAGTGTTTAATAAACAATCTTTGAAAATAAGGTACTATATAAAAATCAGAAGATACTGTATATGAAGCTTTTCTGCCATCCAAATGTGTGGGGATATGGAATTTCATGTATCTGTTTGAAGTCCAATCTTTCAAAAACAATTTCTGCTAATTAAATGGACCAAGATTACAAGCTTCACAAGTTGAACCTACATCATGAACTTGACCAAAGTGCATTGCAAATCAATTTCGCAATAAACAGTTCCTTCATTGTGATGTGATCAAGCTAAATAAGGCTGATGTCATTAAAATTTTATTTAGAGAACCAACCACAGAAGGCATGCATATCTTACATAGATGGTGGAAGCAGGGTGGGGCACCCCTTACATTTTTCCATTGGGGATGCTTTCCCCCCCCCCCCCTCAAAATCCTAATAGAAAAAACAAATTAATTGCCTTTTTAGCCCCCAAAACACCATTTTGGTAAAATTCCATTTTGCATAATGGTCTGAAATAAAAACCTTTTTCCATGTTTGCAAAAAAGGCACAAAATATGCCTGCCCCCCCAAATGTCAATGCTGATATATTTGGAAAATCAAATTCTTTAAAACTTACATATCATAAAATGTTGTCCCTTCAAGCATTCATGCAAAAAGAGCACCTAAATGTTTCTTGTTAATGTGACCAATTCCTTATGGAATTACTGATATTTTTACAGCTTGATACTGCTTGTCTACAGTGTTTTTATTAATGATCCTCGTGATCATATAATATATTGATATCAAATGAAAGACAATATTTGTCTCATTAACATAGGAATTAGGAGTTCCAAATTGGTGTATTTCCAAAGACTAATTCAACAACTTTTTGATGATTTCTTAGGAAATAATACCGATATGGAACACCTAATTTCAATATGTTAATGAGAACAATATGAGCTCATCTGCAATTTAATGGGGTAAAGTGGGGAGATTACTCTGTCAATCAGGTCACCCATCTTTAAAAAATGGAAACAGAATAAGGTTGACATCCAAGTCGGACTCATTAATTTTGAGTAAATTAAGTAATAGCATTACAGTTTTACATAACAAGGGAACTCAAGTCTGTTGTTTTACCTTGGATGCTAACGTCCACATCTTGTTTATTATTATGTATTGCTTGGTTACAAAGAGTACAACGAAGTCAATACTAATATTGGAGTATTTTCATAATAAATAGAAACCGAGATGCAATTTGTTGGAGTGGAAAGAAAACAAAGGCCAAAGCCATTAGTTTTATTAGTTTGATTTTATTAATTTTATTTGCTTTGCCCTTTTAAGAGGTCTCGCTGATAATCGATACATTTTCTTTGATTTAAATGTAAAAGGTAAAGCTTTCATATATGAAAAAGGTTTTTTAAAGGCATTGTTATAGTTTGTTTAGCTTATATATAGTTGGCGGAAAAAATGAGCTCATTACATTTTGTGATATAGAATAGTGTGCACGCAGTTAGGTTCAGCACTTACTTGTAATACTAGTTGTGTGTTGTGTAATGCATATCTGGCGTGCGCTTACGTAAGTTTACGATGGCACGAGTGGACTTAATTGATGCACACAGTCACAAAAACCGAAAGTTTGTCAATTATAAGCTGAGGAAACCAAGTGATAAGCCGAGTGATAAGGATTTAATTAAACAGCTGTTCTCAATGTAGTACAAAATTACAAAACACAGGCTTTTAGAAGAGAAATTATTGTCACCTAAGGGTCCGGGATTTGAAAATCTGGTAAATTCAAATGGTGCTGATAAGCGGAAATTTGCTGGTATTACTCAAAAGAAATATAGAATGATTTAGTACAGTGTAGGCCGACTTTGTAGATTTATAAAGGTTTTATGCCCCTGAGCTTTTCCGCTAGTATGGCCACCTGTTGCACATGTATGTATATCAATTGAATATTTGAATTTCTGTTTTAATTTCCCCCATTTGAGTTATTAGCCCCAAGTAGAAATAGCTTAGTACAGTGCCAGCGGAAACATTAACTTTTAGGGGATGCATATTTTGGTCAAGTTTTACTGGGCCATTTGTGCACAAAATATTTCAATTTTAGATTATGTTAGCCCCAAGGTAAATTATGCAATTTGATGGGCTAGTGCTTGCAAAATTACTCTATTTTAATCAAATTATGGTGTTTTTAGGCTAAAGGGAGGTGCAAAGGCAATCTCTGAGTTTTTTCTTCTATTAAGATTTTAGGGGAAATGTAGGGGAGGTACCCCCCCCCCCCTACACACACACACACCTTTTGCCTATGGCTTAGAATGCCTTTATTGTGTCCCTACTTTGCATGTAAATTAGGACCTTGACCATTTTATGGTACATTTAATATCTTCAATACCAAGTCTTCCCTTTATCCATCTACATGTAGACAGTATTACATGTATAAAAACACTGACATGCAGAGATTGTTGTATAAAATGTCATATTTTTGTTTGACAGCCAATAAAAATAGAGATTTATTAGTGTTCAGTTGCATGTACCACATAATGGCTTGGACTGCTATTTTAATAAATGATAAAAGAAAATATTTATTGAAGTGTTGTGAATGTGTTGATTGAGTAATTAACTTGGTTAATGTTTTGTTTTACTAAATTATTTAATCACTTAAGGCAGCATGAAATTAAAAGGACATTACTTGCCAAAGAAAGTTACATCTGCTGCTATCTACTTACAGGGGTCAAGACAGCAAAGAGTATTGTAACATTGAAAATAGCTGAACCCGCTATCTACGCTATCTACAGAAGATTGATTCACTGCCTGAGAAATCCTGCTATCTACTGAAGATAGGACAATGTACCATAGATATAAATTATTTTGAGCAAGTTTTCTAACTACTGGCTAACTATTGACTGAAATTAACTTGAGCAATAATTATACTATCTACTGAAGATTGAAATTAGCTCAAGAGCAAAATAATGTACTACTGACTGAATGCTTGAGCAATTCTATCTACAGAAGAAAGCGAAATGTACTACCGGTATTGACTGAAATTAGCTACTGAAGATAGCATTCCGTTATCTACTGAAGATAGTAGAATATTTATTGAAATTAGCTTGAACAGTTTTTTCTATCTACTGAAAATAGCACAATGAACTATTGGCTGAAATTAACTTGAGCAATTTTGCTATCTACTGATGATAGCACAATGAACTATTGACTGAGCAATTCTGCCATCTAATTAAGATAGCACACCACTGTATTATTTACTGATTGCTTGAGCAATTCTGCTATCTACTAAAGATAACACAATGAATGTACAATTGACTGAAATTAGCTTCAACAATATTTTACTATCTAACTGAAGATATCTAAATTGATTGAAATTAGTTTGAGCAATTAACTCGAGCAATCAATTGTCTGCCTAAGCTTACAATAGACTGGTTCTAACTTCTATTTTAGAAATATGTGCTTATTTAAGCATCTAGCGGCAAGTTCGCGTAAAAGCTGACAACCAAATAATTTCGGTTAATTTGGGTATGCTGAATTCAAATATTTTGTATGCCAAATTATATTGGAAGACCCCAAACCCCTACATGCTCATATAGGGGGCAAAAATTAAACATGCTCCAAATTCACTAAAAACATGTCAAATTATTCGTTTGGGTTTAAGTATCACAAAAATGTAACATTGTGCGTAGGACATAGTTACCAAGTTATGAGGCTCAACAAGTCGAAGGTCAGTTTGCATGTTATACAGTTGCTCCGATTTTTGTAAAATTGGATGCAAGCTGTTCCTCACGTTCAAGGGATTCAGGAAAAGAATAGTTTTTACTATCTGCGATGTCAAGTTCAGAAGATAGATGATAAATAAATACAAATTCCATTGAATCCTATGCAATCCTACATATCTTTTGACTCTTTGCTGTGTAACATGCTAAGGAGATAGTGCAAACTATTCTTTTTCTGAAACCTAAGCTAGGCGAACAATTTGCATCAACTTTTATGAAAATTGGAGCAACTTTGACTTTTGACCCACACACAACATGCAACTCGACATGTGACCTTTTGTGCCCCATAACTTCTTAAGGCCGTATAAAATTAATGTTTTGGTTCTCGTCCAGAGGATTTTCATGAATTGATGAGGGAGGGAGGTTTTTTTTGTTTTTTGTTTTTTTCAATGTAAAATTAGCATTGTCAGTAGTTTTCGGTCTTCTCCAACAGTGCTCGAGGAAACGATGAGGCCCTTTTTTTTTTTTTTTTTCAAATGTGAGATTCTGAGGATAAAGCCCTAGAGTACCACAAAAGACTTGGAAGTGATGCTTGTTCTCTAATAAACTTATTTATATGTATGAAGATTTCATAAATCATTCCAAAGTCTAAAAAATTGAAAAATCTAAAAAAAAAAAAAAAAAAAATCTGACAAATCCCAGAAATTGAGGAGGGAGGGACGAGAACCAAAATATTAATTTTACACGGCCTAACGATAGGTCGTACACACACAAACATTGCATTTCTGGGATCCGTGGGGCCAGACGCATAATTTGACATGTTTGAAAGTGTAATTGGAATAAAATTAATTTTTGCCCCATATACGATCCTATGGGGTCTTTTTGAGGGTCACGGTCTCAAAATATTGTTTGGCAGACAGCAGATTCGAGTTCAGCATGCCCAAATTAACAAAAATAAGCTGGTTGCCAACCTTTACGCACACTTGCCGCTAGGAATGTGATTTTTCCAAAATTGAACCAGTCTACAATGACGGGATTCAGAACTTGATATTTTTTGTGTTATTAGTATATAAAACAGAAATCAACTGCTCTTTATTCGTGAAATGGTTCAAAATACCTATTCTCCTTGACTGGGGACCGTGAACCAACTATTTTCCCTCAATATTTGCTCTCGGAGAAAATAGCAGGCCCACGGTCCCCAGTCACCTCGAGTAGGTTTTTTGTTTTTGCACCATTTCCCCCATGACCAGTCAATATTTTTTATAAACTTGACTGCAGTATCTTGTCCAAAATCTAATGAAGATAGCACAATGTACTATTGACTGAAGTTAGCTTAACCAATTATTCTGCTGAAGATAACACAATGTACTGCTGACTGATATTAGCTACAGCAATCACTATCTACAGAAGATAGCAAAATGTATTGACTGAAATTAGCTTGAACAATTCTGCTATCTACTGATGGTATATAGCACAATGTGCTATTGACTGAAATTAGCATGACCAATTATGATCTTTTGTACTTGGCATTGACTGAAATTAGCTTGACTAATTTTGCTATGTACTGAAGATAGAACATTGAACTATTGATTGAAATTAGCTTGACCATTACCATTCTGCTGAAGATAGCACAATGTACTGCTGACTGATATTAGCTGCAGCAATTCTGCTATCTACAGACTCTACAGAGGATAGCTAAATGTACTATTGACTGAAATTAGTTGGAGCAATTCTGCTATCTACTGAAGATAGCACAATGTACTATTGGCATTGACTGAAATTAGCATGACCAATTCTGCTATATTAACTGTACTTGACATTGAAATTAGCTTGACTAATTTTGCTATGTACTGAAGATAGCACATTGAACTATTGATTGAAATTAGCTTGACCATTACCATTCTGCTGAAGATAGAGCACAATGTACTGCTGACTGATATTAGCTGCAGCAATTCTGCTATCTACAGAAGATAGCTAAATGTACTATTGACTGAAATTAGTTGGAGCAATTCTGCTGGTACTGAAGATAGCACAATGTACTATTGGCATTGACTGAGATGACTCAAATTAGCTGGAGCAATTCTGCTATCTACTGAAGATAGCACGATGTATTGACATTGACTGAAATTAGCTTGACCAATTTTGCTATGTTCTGAAGATAGCACAATATATACCCCTGAAATTAGCACGACCAATTCTTCTATATATCTACTGAAGATAACACAATATACTATTGACAGTATAAAAGATTTCATTGGAACAAAACCAAAAATTGAAACTCACTATTGACGGTTTTGCCTATCATGGTCGGTAGGCATCATCAGAATGATGGTAGTAGATCCTTACTATTGACATTGATTGAAATTAGCTTGACCAATTTTGCTACGTTCTGAAGATAGCACAATGTACTACTGCTTGAAATTAGCTTGAACAATTCTATATGTTCTGAAGATAGCACAATATATTATTGACTGAACTTAGCTGGAGCAATTCTGCTATCTACTGAAGACAGCACTATGGATTGAAATAAGCTTGAGCATACAAATTATTCTGCTGTCTACTGAAGATAGCACAATGACTGATCAATTTCTTCTCTGTCTCTCTCCTGTCAATTCCAATCCTCTTCTGAATGTTTAACTACTTCACCCCCTCCCCACCCAGGTCACCCTGTCAAAAGATTTTCAAAGTCTGCAAAGGAAATACGTATACCATCTGATCATCATCACTAATTATTGCTACCCTGGTCAGGGTGCCACGAATTTGCCTCGCGGCTATAGCCCCTCGATCGGGATCCAGGACTGGAGCGCCAAAGGCGCGACGGTATACTAAGGGGTGTGGTTTTCAAGAAATAGCACCCCATGCAACGCTCTTGCATCAATCCATTAGGCCTACATAATCTTGTCTATCGTGTGTTTATTGTCATATTTTCAACTGAAGTGATTATTCATAGTTCTTTCAATAATTGGCTCGATACGGTTGCTAGTCATATTAATTGTTATCACGGTTATAAATACTCGCGACTCCATATGTGTGTTTCCTGAAAGTACCTATAAACACCTGCCGAGGAAGACGCAACTTACAGCCAACATTGCCGATGGTTAAGTCTGCTTAGGTGCTATTTTCTGTTTTCTATAATGTAATGGCTATTAATTATATATATTTGACGCGGGTGCGACAGGTTAATTGATTTATAATTGACTGGTCACAGGAGAATGATCGCACCTCTCCAATATCAGTATCCTTCGAGTGACGGACGTTAGTTGACTAAGCGAATTGGAAACAAAAACTTAGTAGATGTCAGGACATTTTGGGAAATTATGCTCAGAGTTCATTTTCAGGAAATTTGGGAATGATGAAAACACTAGTCCTAAACCAAAACGGAGCTTAGTCCAACTAAATAGGTCCCTTTTTTCTGTTAAAAAAACAAATTCCAAACCCCCATCTGATCAGACTAACACACATTCTATAGTCCTTGGCCATCTATCATGGTGAACCGATGGTGAATCCTTAAGAGTATGTTATTCTATTAAACAGGGCTGAAAAAGAAACTTTTAATTTATCAACATGAACCAAAATTACACACAGGATTACTTCAATATTCTACTCTAATGATATGTTAATAGCCAAACGGTTGCCTTACTGACACAACTGAAAAGTACGCTGTCGTGGAACCGCTTGCTGTATTACATGTCACAGCCAGGATCTAGTTCGACAACGAAGGTATTCGTGAGAGAGGGTGTTGGGGCGCACAGGACGTATTTTTGTGAGGCAATCCCGAGACAGGAAAGTCCACATTGCTGTTACAATGCTTTACACACACATCAAATGGGCTGTGGCGTGGTCCAGGAAGCTGTTCTATAATCAGTGCATTTTGCTGTTGCGTCAGTTGGGCAACTGCTTGGTTACACATGGAGTAGAGCATTGAAGTAGTCCTGTGTGTCATGTAATTTTGGTTCATTTTGATGATGACAGGATTTTAAGATTTGACCTTGTGAAAAATTATAAGTTCCTTTTTGAGCCTAGTAATATGTATCAGAGGTATATACTGTCTATAATTATAATACTAAAAGAGAGCACAATGTCTGGTTTGAAGTCTGCTATCTTCAGTAGATAGCATTTTTAAGGGATAACGCCACTAAATCAATGTAGGTGCATAACCATAAAATGACTTTTTTGTTTAGGCTAAATACATTTTTCGCGTCATTTCCTCATCCAAAACAGGGCTTATGTTGAATGTCTCGGGCTGCAATATTTTCTTGTACATCATTTTGTATAAAACAATTTATTCTGAAAATATTTGTAAAGTAATTTTGCTTTATTCCATGTCAATAAACACGAAATAGGCCTAAAGCAAAATAATTACATAAAATGATAAAATGAATATTGCTCCCAGGTCTGCTCTCTACGCTACGGGTGAGCCGGCAGGGACCTGCACGCGTTCAACGCAACGCACACGATTATACGCGTTTTGATTTCCCGCGTGTTCAACGCGTGTTGCGCTCATCATCATCGCACTTAGAATATATATACCATACTTGGCTTGAATATGCAGTGAAATTTAACACCTGAAAATCGACGTTTTCACTTTTCAACTCTGAATAAAGACGATTTTTGTTCACGATGCCGATAGATCAGGTATTTTATTTTGTATTACTAAAACTCGTGATTCGTTAATTTGTCGTGAAATTGATAAAATGTTGGTATTTTCGTCATGTTAATTCATTTCTGAGATTTGAAATAGGCTAGACTTGATTTTTTAGGAAATGAGGTGGCGCTAGACCATTAATTTACCTCGGTGAGCTGAGCTTGGTTCTTGGTGACTCGCTGTACTGGCCAACACTCCTGGCTGAAATCAAACTAAAGCTTTTCATTTGGGAAAGCTCTTTTTATGTTGGAAGCGGAAAACTAGTAATGAATCAGACATTGCACGCGTTTTGAAACACTCTGCCAAGCGGGAAAAATGGTGCCATGATATCCCTTCCTGTATCTTTAGTCCAGTAGACCAACCTGTTCCGATACGGTGAACCCCCTTCTTTGTTACCCTCTTCTTTGCAATATTTTACAACTCTGGTTTCTCCCAGAAAATGTGAACAATTTTTGAGTCTCCCTTTCACTTTCGAAAAACCTGGATCACGCGTAGTAACACATCCTTTAACGTCTTACAGACATCATCCGCTGCGGATAATGACAGTCTGGTGGCCTCAATCATACCAGCTTTGTCCACCGAAGGCCGCAATTTCTTGCAACCATCTTCTCGTCGAAGTCAAAGCGTGACGGCATTGGCTATTCTACAGAAAGAAGTCGATAATCCTGAGGAGTCCATGAGAGTCCAAGAAGAGCTCGAAGAAGAAAAGAACAGAAAGAAAACTTTAGAGCGATGTGCTAGTCTACCGCACTTGAAATGGAAGGTAATGGAAGTTGTCCGGCCAAGTTCTGACGGGGATAATATGGATAACATATCTATTACGAGTGCTGCCAAGAGTGAAGATAGGGTCAAAGAATTGGTAATTATGATATTATTTATATAGATATCTTCAGTGATACATTAAGTTTATTATTTTAATAATTAATAGTATTATAATAATATCCATCTCTCCATCTCTCCATTTCTTACTCTTCCTTTTATTCGTTCTCATTACCTCTCTTTTGCCTCTCTCCTCCGTCTCATTTCCCATCTATCCCTCCCTTACCGCCCCTCTCTATACCAACCAAACTCTCACTCTATACTCTCTGGCGTATTTTATAAGTCTTAATATCAAGACATCCGTTTCATCTGAGTTTGTTTTTGTTGTTTTGTCAAGGAGAGTGATTTAGCTGATGCCAGAGATACCATCCAGAACTTAAGAGACTCAGTTTTGGGCCAAAAGGTATGTTTTTTTTAGGCAACAAATTCGTCAAATCTGTGGTCCAATCAAAACTTTATCCAATTCACAGCTTTGACTTGTTATTTTCATTTATCGTCAATCATATATCATCATTGACGATGTCTTTAACATTGTAACCACAATTACCATGCACCCGTAGGGCCTACCATAACTTAACGACAAAAACTAACACTGCACCACCAACAAGTAGAATAACAACCCATCACCACTACTATTAGGCATATCACATCAAAAATAAGCGCAGCAGAAACACGTTATTTAATGTTTCTACGTGATTTGAGCTTTATTAAAGCATCAACAATCAAAAAACGGAATTGAAATCGGTCAATGCATTGTGATGTAGTGTCAATTTAAAGATGCTCGTAAATGGAATAAAAACCTGCCACAAAATGGCTGCAATGACAAAATTGGCACATTCCGAGATTTTGACGGTTTATTTGGATGCCTATCTTTCCTGACTTCGTTAAAGAAAACAAAATTAAAAAATTTATCATTGAATAATTATAATAAATTAACCAAATGTACTATTTTAGCAATTTCGGCCAATCTGCAGACAAATTAAAGCTGAAAAAATGACTATGTTCAGCTAATTAATATGCAAAATTGATGCCAGTGGAAAACCGTACACGATATCAGGGTGCGGTTTTTTTTGCACACATATGTATACGAAGTTCTTTCAATTGATAACAAAAAATACACAAAAAGTAATTAATTATGCAAATTAGCTAATTACAGCTAATTATGTATTCATGATATTATTATGTAAATTAGGCATGAGTAATTTTGGTGTTTTTTAATATGTAATGAAAGTGTATTCATTCACTATAAATTTGTCAAGTATGAACCTGTTATGATGTTGAATAAAGAAACAGCAGTTAATTACTTAAAAATAATACAAAAAATACAAAGTTTGACATTTTGATGGTGTCTGGAATAGAATTTTCTTTTTTACTGTCAACATGGTATGTGTCACCATTACTCAAAGCCAAATCCGAAAAGTAAAAATAAAAATTCATTTGCAATGAGACTTAAAATTAACATTTTGTTATCTGGATTAACGTAGGAGGGCAAATGGTAAAAGGAAGCGCCGTTTCACTCTAGCGCGTATACAAAACTAGTATGGCCTTGGACACACACAATGGCTTAAAGCTATTGTGGTTTGGAAAACTACTCCCTATGGAATATCTTTGATAATATTATGTTTTAACTAGTGTTCCTCAAGTGCTTCATTCAATGTATATACACGGAAATAATTTACATGCTAAGAAAGATTAGTATTTAAGCTAAATGGTGGTAGATCAGACTATTTCAATAGGCCTATATTTACTGATTTATGAGCGATCGTCAAAAGATCCATTAAACAGGCAGTAATTCTTGAACAAAGCAAAATTTAATTTTGTCGGATTCAATGGTAGCTTCAGAAAGGTTTCATATACCATATATTAAAATTTCAAACAATTGGGATAAATGGAACATACTAAGGAAATTCATTTTTGACATTGATGTTTTCCAAAAATCAGCCGACTTTGATGCGCGCGCTTTTTAATTCACTGTTATGCTTGCATGCACAGTGTGGCAGAATTATTGCGCAGCCACTGTGACATACCTACTACTATTAATAATATCCCCAAAGTTTTGAGTGTCCAGTGAACCATGGTAGTTTGGAGGGTGGAAAGCTTACATTATAGTTTGAAAACGTAAATCTTATAATTAGAACCTTATATGCTATTTTAATTTTAAAATATCACACCATCATTATCATCACCACCCCACTCCTCTCCGTCTGTAACATTTTGAGAAGGATTTGTGAAAATTAACGCGCGCTTTGTTCCTGACTGTTGAAGCAGTAGTGCTAGCGCCATCCAATGAATTCTAGACCGAAATGTTGTTGAGAGAGTGCGGAAACACTTGCTTGGTATTAACAACGCAAAGGGTATCTAAAGATTACAATAAAAGCTTGTAAATGTTCACCCTACACACAAACACACTCCCTACACGCTAGTATCTTACTCAATGTTCATTTTATTTTATACCATTTTCTTCTCCTTTTCAAAATGAAGACAAATATTTCCAGTGTGACGTGTCAACTGACCGAGGAACGTGAAAAGAACAAGATACTGGGAGAGGAGTAAGTCATGTCAAATACTCAAACAATTCGTTTTTGCATATTTTTTCCTTTACACTGTTTGTAAAATATAAGTATACCTCGTTCTAAATAGAGACAAAACAATAAAGAAAAATAATAATAAAAAGATACGAATCCCAGAACTAGTTTAATCTTCGCCCTTCGCCAATTTCGTCTATTTTTTAGCATATAATTCAGTATGCATGATTGGAAAACGCTTTCAGCTTTCAAATGCCGAATGCTTAGTTCGGAAATGTACAGCTTTATCTTCTGCCGTGGTAAAAATAATTTGGATAATGATATTGATGATGTAGCCTATAGGCCTATATTGAAAATCCACACTCGACATTTAATTGATATTATGTGTTGGAACACGTTGCGACTCGAGGTAGCTGCCCTGGATAACACTGTCAAACTGTGTTATCTTCAGTAGATAGCACAATATGTACATAGCACGCAATCGTTTATTGAACACCGTGTTCAATGCATTGTATAATTAGCGGAGAATTCAAGTATATAACAATGTAAGCAGTTCAAGAAAAACAAAACAGGTCATCCTAGCAAAACAATACAGGTCATCCTAGCTGTTCATTTTTAAAATAAAGCTCTGGATCACGAACATCAATTTCCAACTAAGCCGTAAAAGCAATTCAGGGGTAAATAGCATTATATATAATATAACAATAACTTATGGCTTTCCATTAAACGGCTTTTATAAACTGAATGCTTTAAGTTTCTTCTATTTCCGCACACTGGTTTTTGATTTCGTTTATACGGTACATGTCATACAACGATATTAACAAGGCCAGCCAGCATCTGAGATCTCAGCCCGCTCGCAATGTCGAAGGTTCGCTATGATATAGCGACGCTGGGTCGAGAATGAGGTTCGCTATGTCAAATGAAATAAGTCGAATAGTTATGAAATAAGGTTCCGCTATGTCGAATATGAAATAAGGTTTGCTATATCGAATAATTATGAAATAAGGTTCGCTATGTCGAATGGGAAAAAAATAAGGATTGCTATATCGAATATGAAAAGGTGGTTAGGGCGGGGGTTAGGGTAAGATTCGACATAGCGAACTTTATTTCATATTCGACATAAAGTAAACCTTATTTTTGGTATAGCGCGTCTTCGATGGCGAGCCTTCGCCATCGACAAAACGGACTGTGTAACTACTATTGATATTGTTTCAACCAAAACGGACTGTGTAACTACTATTGATATTGTTTCAACCTTAAAAACAATATAAAACACAATTTGTATTCATTTAAATGCTGATCTGTATGTGTGTCAAAACTAAATGACGGTTTGATGTTATTAAATGGATCATGTATTTTTTTGCACATGATAAACACGAAAGTTAATCTTGCGTAATGTCGGAGACACATTGACGCGACGTTCATGCGATGATTTATCAAGGCAATATTATAGCAAAGATCAAAATATCAAAGTGCTTTTCTCGCCGAGATTATGTTGGTGTTACAACAGTGTCAGCTAATATGATAAGGATAATGAACTGAGTGCAATGCATTCGTCAAGATAATCGCACGCGCCGTGGAGTTATTGCATTTAGCTTGAGAGCCGATAGGCTCGAAAGCTAAATGCAATAACTCCATGGCAAGTGCAATTATCTTGACGAATGCATTTGCACGAGTACATTATCCGTCATACACTTTGAGTGTAGGCCTATTAAAACAATAGGCAATATTAATTGCTGCATTCATTATATTAGTTTTAATATTAGGGAAAATATCTTACATTTTAAAAACACCGTCAGGACATTGACCAGCTACGTAGCATTTAACTGGTAAAGAAAATCAATCCCTGTAATCAATGGTATCGATTGCGCCATACGTCATACTTAGGTAACTTATTCACGCATGGTTTAATTGACTTGACTTTATGTTGTGATCATTTAATATCGTGGTTTCGAACACAGAGAGCACTGAACCAGTTGGAAACGATCGATTTAGATGTCAGACTAGTACTACGGTGAATATCAACTGGACTTTATAGCTCTATAATTTGAACTACTTATATTAAAACACACGACATTGGGATTTAACAATTTGTTCAGTATTATCATAGGCCTTCAAACACATGTGTTTGAAGGCCTATGGTATTATAAAGCATGATCATGATATTATGCGCTAGTGTGTGTTTCCCGGGCCCGGCTATGTTATTTTAGATAGGCCTATAGGCCTACATGTATTTCATTTGTAAAATGCTGAATATTTTGCAATGGTGTCATCTTGTATAATTATGATCCACCTGTTTTTGGCCCTTTTTAATTAATAGAAGCTCGATTATTCTCATTTGATGTTTGATTTATTTGAGGTCATTAATCATAATTTATGTGACAATGATATTTGCAAGGGTGCAACTCTACTAGTCTTATTACAAGACTGCCCTATCCCAACCCTAAACCCTAATCCTAAACTCCGTAAACGAGGACTGGACTCAAGTCTAGCGAGTTGCACCTTATTCGGTAATTGTACACTATTATAGAACACCGTTTGTAACTATACCATTTTAACACCACAGAATGTATATTCGTACTTTTTGTTGGTATATATATCGAACAGACAATTATATAGTTATGTGATCTCTGTGTCTAAAGCGCCACCTAACTCTACTTTATGGTTATGTGAAAGTAGTATTTCTAGTATTTGAGCGTGCACGTATTATCTAGAATCTATTGTTTAGCGTGCAGGTTTTAGATAATGCATTGTTTAGCGTGCAGGTTTATATAATTTGGGCTGTGAAGGGTAGTTCGCGAAAATAATGCACGGGAGAAGAATACATAACGATGAATAGAAAAGGGCACTAGAAGTGTATTCATGGATAACAAAAATGATTGATCATCTATATCTAGCATGCACGTACGTATATCTGTAGATGGCACGATATAGTGAAAGGCCTAAAGTAGAGGCCAGTTCGATGTCCGCCGAGGCGAATTGAATTTGTGTGTGCAGAACAGCCCGCATTCTGCCGAAATTGAATCAGGAAAACGGACGAGTCATCTGCGGCGTATTTATAAAGCGAATTCTGATATTCCCCCAGATAATGGAGGTTACATTTGGTGGCAGCGGTGGGATTACTTTTAAAAAATTTGGAAATTCGTCTGACTACGGGTGTCATCACGTAGTCTTCATCTGCGTATAATAGTAGTTGTGTTTCCCATAATAATAATAAGTAACTGAGAAATATCAATGGTGATGATGATGACCTGGGATGATGATGATGATGATGATCTGATGATGATGAGATTGATTAAAAATAAATAATGATAATAGTGTTTTCCTACATTTACATTCAAATTTTCCGTAAATAAGCTAACACATTTCAAGTGCAGATTTTAACGCGGCTGTGTAGGCCCCCTACTCTAGCCATTGTTTCTTTCTCAAAATTGAGTTTTTATGATATGTTTGTACCTTGTTATGTTTGTTATAAATACAAGGAATGAAAATCCAGATTTGTAAACTCCAACTGCAATATTTTAAGGATTTTATTTCACTATTCCACCCGTGTATGAAATTGAAAAGGAAAGAAAATCTTTGTTGTACCAGCAAGGTACACGCGCGCAACAACTCATCGCGTTGCGTATCGCGCAATTTGTTAACGCACAAATGTGAGTGGACACGGCGAATCAGCCGTAAACTCGGCAAATTGTATTCTGAGTTAAAGTGTAAAATGTATGTGAAGGTCGTATTAATAGGTGTATCAATTCGTTGCGACAAGTATCTTATCAAACACTGTTTAAATCAATCAATAATACTACTGCTGAAGAGGATAATAAGCGTATACCTATTTCTATAGAATAGTTCTTGTCTTTGTTTGCTTTGGCTAAATCCTGTTCAAGTGGTAGATAACAAAGCATTGTATTTTGTCTATAGGTATGTATAGTCAACAATGAACAATGAGAGGATATTTCTGAACCTCGTTGACTTGGGGATGATTTAAAATGACCGCCAATTATGACTGTTGGATATTTATTACCAGAAATGTAGAAAAAGAGACACATGTAGAACCGATAAAAAATACAATTTTGTCGAAGGAACAGAGTTCAACAAATCATAACCCCGCTTTTGGATATCGTTTGAAGTCAAATGATATATCATTTTAAAGCTTATAGTATATATTTTCTAAACACGAAATAAAACAAAATTGACCGGGGCCGACATTACGGCTGATTCGCCGCGTCCAGTCACAAATACGCGACGCATACGCGACGCTTATCTGCATGCGCGGCGCATCTTATGGAAACACCACGGAAGCACTGATTTCACAAAAACCTAGTGGTCAAATGGCTCCGTTTTAGCTGATAAAATGTGGGTTTTTTCAAGTTCTTTCCCCGATTTAAATATCAAGTTATGAATTGATTTCGCTCAAACTTCTCAAGGGGCTGTGGATTTACCCGATGTTCACGTAATATAAGTTACAAAAACGAAAACTGTCGCATTCTCCTGTGAGATTCGATGAAATTGCAAAATGTGACCACTTTAAACTTCAACGACCAATATTTCAATGTTCATTTTCTCGGTAAAATGACGATTTAGGTACACGATAACTCAATAAATACAGCATCTATAGGTAAGCAAATATGATCATCGTAAAAAGCATGATCGACTCAAGAAGCGCTTTTCTCATTTTTTTATATTTTGGTCTATTTCCGATTTTGGGCATCATTTTGTGCAAATAGGCGTTTTTGAATTTTAAAAGTTCATTTTGATGCCTTATATGGTCAATATCTCAACAAATAAGGCCAATATCAAAAAAATAAAAAAACTGTTTTTGGAATGGAGCCTCAAGATTGAGCTAAAAACAAAATAAAATATTTTGGAAAGAGTGTTTTTTTTTTTTGTTGATTTACCTAACAAATATTGCCAAAAACTCACTTTTTTTTGATTTTCTTCAAAATTGTTTTTTTTTACCCCAAATCTGTATTTATATTAAGATTTATTGATGTCTTGCCTTCATAAAAATGTATACTTTTATATGTTTTGCGCGAATAATTAAAAATAATTAAAAAGTTATTGCATGTCTGAGAGTACACAGCCACCTTAATTAACATCTCTTTGTACATCCATCCAGGCTCCAGGTTTCAAGAGAGCTTTGTATGGAGCTCAATGCAATTGCAAGTCACCCATCAACAAATTCAGAGAAGTATTATTACTTGCATAAGACGCCAAGAAATGTGGTGGTCAGGGAAGTCGGATTGCAAGTTGCCCTTGGCGATCATGACTATGAGATTAGCGCAAATGGTGCGAAAAATATGACCTCTCCGGATTTGACTCATTCACGTACCATTCACCAGAAGGTAATAACTAATAATCAAGGATTTGTAGTGAGAAAACGAATAAAAAAATTATATTTAGGGAGGTAAAAATAAATTGAAGCACGTCGGAACGACTATAGTTCCTTTGAGTTTGTTGTAATTACCATGATTACGGTGATTAAGGAGTCACGCTTGATGAAACGCATGTATTCGCTGCTGCTAACTTGTGTATCTATCTAGATTACTATTAGAACAAGTTTAGGGTTAATGACACGATTTATTTGCAGTTATTACTTTCTCGGTTTATTTCATGATAATTTAGCATTCGTTATCAACCTATTACCAACATTCGCAGCCTATCTGGCAGGACTCTTAGATACACAGTGTGTACTATCACACACACTCCCACACCCCAATAGACATGACACACAGTAAATAAACGTATGAACGCCCTCTTTTGGTGAGCACGTAGTAAGCTTGTATCACAAACCACTTCCTGATTGGTTGAAAGTTTCTATGGAATGCTCCATATTGTGCAGGGGAGGGTAATAATTAAAAATCCTCGTTAATGCTTTGAAATGAAATGCACATTTTCTTTACTTCTTTAGTATGATTGGCCGTACACATCATCAACTCACGCACCGCATCTTTCAAGTGAGTATATTATATGGCCCGAAACATGTATATATACTATTATAATAATGGGTACTCTAGTTCTAAACGAGGTTTTGTTTTAAATTACGTGGATGTTTTCAGATTTCGTTGTCAGCTGATTCATTTCCCTAACTCTAACCCTAGCTGAGCCAGCTCCGGCATTTACACTAACCTTAAGGCTAAAGCTTGTAACCCTAGAATTGCCCAAACGACAACGACGATAGAGTATGATAATGAATGAATGATGATGATGACGATGATGATGACTGATGATGATGATGATGATGATGACGACGACGACGACGACGATGATGATGATGATGATGATGATGATGATGATGATGATGATGACAATGATGATGATGATGATGATGATGATGATGATGATGATGATGATGATGATGATGATGATGATGATGATGACGACGACGACGACGACGACGATGATTATAGCACTATTAGTAATCCTTTTGAGCCAATTAGTGGTTCACAGCAGCTAATGAGAATGACAAGAACCCTCTAAATCATAATCCCGAAAGAGGACGATGAGAAGGCCAGAGCTAGAGGAGGAGTAGAAGCAACAGAAGGAGGTGGAGGAGAAGAGCAGGAGGAGGGGAGGTTAAGGGTGAGCAGATACATAATACATAGGCCTATACATAAGTAAGAAATATGTGGACCTATTTATCAGGATCGTAGCCAGCCCCCCCAATTTACTAAAGTATACAAAAAAAAGTCCCAAAATGTAAGAATTTGCGAGCGTAGCGAGCCAAAAAAATGGGATTTTTAAAGCTTCTTTGGTCAAAAAATGTCCAAATTTAGGGAAGAAAGTCCACCCCCCACAAACAATCCTGGCTACGGGCCTGCTATTTATCATGTTTATTACACCAAACAATACATAACCAGTAATATCTCCTGACATACAGCAAAAAGTGCGGGCAGAAGAGGAAGGATGTGTGACCTTGACACTGAGCTTCACGAAGAGGTTTGTCACTTTATTGCATTTGTACTATTAGACCTTGAAAATCATGAAAAATTATTATTTTAGTATCTCTTCGAATCGTGTTCTTAATTTCTTTTATCAAACCTGATTTTTGTTGAGAAATTTGTAACGTGTACACGTGTCATAAATTTCATACAGCCGAATATTTACATTTATATTTAATGCGTTAAAACTCATATGTTTGATTGGCATAATATCATAATTGATTAAGGGGGTGCTATCATTTTCTTCGGAAGGGAGGGGGGTCCCAAATTTTCCAACAGTCGGCGTCAATAAAATTGCGACCCCGTCCATATTTCAACAACAAAAATTTTATGACCCCCCCCCCCCCCACCACCACCACCGATACCCCCTAAATTGTATTGAAACCAGTCAAACCAGTATATAAACACACTATCTGTGGTCATCTTGCATGTGCCTCCCCACATTTAGGTCATCAAAATTTCATTCTTTCTTTTTTTCTATTTTTCTTTCCAAAATTTATTACCCCCCCCCCCCCGTATATTTGGGACCCCCTTCCGAAAAAAGATAGCCCCTTTAAAATGATCACGTAATCACATCATCTATACACGGGGATAGCATGTACTGGACACACTAGGGATGACGATGATACGAGGATGAGGATGAACGATTTCAAGATGTCAGCTCCCATCCCCGGCTCCCATAAACATGATGTTTGGAAAAAAAGGCAAAACTCTGACAGCTTCCAAATAATCCTGTTGCCATGGGAATACATCTCACAAGAGATGCGAATCATGAATAAATGTGGTTGCTCTTGCAGGTTCATGTGTTACATCAACAGTGTCGTGAAAAGGAATTTCAGATTCAGAAGCTTACAGAAAAGTTATCTAAATACCTCCATCGCAATGCAGAGATGGAGGCAGAACAAAGTAAGTAATCAGTGGCGTACCGTGGCCCAAAAACAACACATTTTGTTGTATAGTACCATTTTTCACAACTTTTTATACTTTTTCAAATTTTTCCGCCCTTTTACTTATTCCGCTGCCCCTTCTATTTGCCGCCCCTTCTTCTTCCATCGCCCTTCGTTTTGGCTGCCCCTGCTTTTTACCCTGGGGGCTCGCACCCAAAGCCCCCCAAAAAAATACGCGCATGGTAATAATCAGCAATAATTGTGATATAATTATACAAATATTAAGAAGGGCATTTCGTGATCCACAGCATCCTCCTCCCACTGTTCTCTAAAAAAATTGATAAATGATAAAAGCATCTGACTTGAAAATGAAAGTTTGTGGGTTCGAATCCCATGCTGGCACTGGCACATTTCCTTAACTTGTTCAGAATTGGGTTGAACACCGACCAGGATTTTATTTATGTTGTCTAGTTTCAGTGTAACTCTTTGAGTTGGTTAACCGTTCAACCTTTCCTTTATAATATGGACAGTTTCCTCTTGAAGTGAGCATTATTGTTCCCCATTGTGTCTGTTTGTTCTTGTGCAGGATGCCTAACCCCATTACATTACCTATTTCATCTTTTAAGTATTCAAAGATAACAAGACAGAATTATACTTGGTGTTTGTCATGTTCTTTGTTATAACTCTGGTTTCATAATAAAAAAATATCAATCATCTCCCCAGCATGTAATAGATACAAGGCCTAATTGCATTTACCATGGTAATTAGGGGAACATTAGCCCACATAATATGATGTATGCTCCTATTACATTATCATCATCATGATCATGGGATCCCTCCATCCCGCTAGTAAAATGATGTACCACAGTCAAGTATGATCCATGGGGTATCATGTATACCAAAGAGGTTTTAAATAGAAATAGAGTCGCAATAGATTATATAATCTTTTGTTCGTTTGATGCCGATTAGAAGTTGCGACAGGCTATTCATAAAAGTGGTACCATTGTTTGAATAAAGGGGTTCCGCCATTAAATTGGTCACTGATCCGGCATCATATTAACGCTCTACACAACAGGCGAATATCAATAAGTGACCACACTACAGTCATGTGTAAGGGCAGTCATGTGTAAAGTGGTACCATTGTACTCACGTATCCCAAATGTGTGCTTGTGTGGGTCTGAAGTCTATAAGGAGGCTTTAGCTGTCGATGCAATCATCTTTACCACCCACCTGACGTTAGGCGTTTCATTTAAATAAATTGAATGCTCTCGCTGATCGATTACACATTAGAATGTATGAAGGCTGCCATGTCCAGTCCATAGGCCCTATATCTATATTACACTATAATGGTAATAGCTATACGTATACATGTAAGTATAAGTATAGGCCTACAGCCTGTCTCAAAAAAAATTGTGCAAGTGAAAAGCGTCCTCTGTGGCAATTAGAAAACACCGTTGTGACATAATGATTACATCGACGTCAAGGGCATAATCTTAGCTCTCAAATGCCGTTTAGTCTGTTCAATTTGCTTGTTTTAATCTCGAGATATGCTTACTTAACAACGAAAGGGCAAAATCACAATTGTGCCACTTTTACTAGGGAAGAGGTCTGTACATGTAAATCGATGATAGCATCAAGTTTATCAAGAGTTCCTTCGTGAAAACAAAAGAATGCATCAATTACACAACAATACAAAATTGTTTTTAATGTTTTATCATGATAAAGGTATAATGATTCTCTTTTTCTTCTTACGACAAATTAAACGATAAATATTTCACATTCTGCTGTAAAATTAAATACATGTGCATGTCAATGATTTTACCATGGTAAATACTGTTCTTTTTTCAAGACATGTTAAAATACAAACAAATATTACACACTTATGGGTTAATGAACTTTGATAAGTTCATGAAATTTGACAAATTAATGAAATTAGACAAAATATTGCACGCGCGCTGGTGTTGATGCGTCTAATGCACGAGCCCCGAAGGAGGAGTGCATTAGACGATCAACATCAGCTATCATTGATTTACATGTACAGCCCTATTCCTAGTAAAAGTGGCACAATTGTGATTTTACCCTTTCGTTCTTAACTAAATATATCTCGAGATTAAAAAGAGCAAATTGAACAGAACAAACGGTATGTGAGAGCTAAGACTGTGCCCTTGACGTTGATCTAAGCATCATGACACAACGGTATTTTCTAATCGCCAAAGAGGGCGCTTTTCACTTGCACAATTCTTTTTGAGACAGGCTGTATAAAGGTTGTTTTTTAAGAAATTTCCATTTAATTTTATTTTAAGAAGGAGATTGGTATAGAAATAGTGGCGTACCCAAAGAGGGAAGGGGTTGGGGAGGGGCAGATTCACCTCTGTGAAAAGTCTTGGGAGGGGAAGAGGGAGGAGGGGATATGGAGAATGAGAGAGGGCGGGAGGAAGGGAGAAATAAAAAGATATAATAAAGACAAGTAGATAAATAGAAATATAAGGAAAATGATGGGAATGAGAGAGGGAGTGTGAGAGGGGACAATGAGAGCGAGGGAGTGATAAAGTATAGGCCTAGGAAAGAATAAGTACAGAGAATAATAATAATTATTAGGCCTATATAATAACTAAACACATAACAGCACTGGGCAGCATTCGATGATGTCAATGCCTTTATTCGTTACGTAATTAAAACGCCCAGTCAGATGTATTTCACACCTACCAAACACAACTCACCCAATTTCGCAAACTGGACGTTGAATGTACACTCTCATGAATATTGATTGGCAACATTTTCCAATATGTCAGCGCTCTAATCGGAAACAATAGAACAATAGACCCTGCAGAGCGTTGATGTATACTATATTCCACATTGACACAACTGCTAAATTGTGACTACAATCACTGTCCTTCCCTAATAGAAATGAAAATTGTAAAAAAAATCATCGCATTGAAAATTACTGAAAATGGCTGGTCCTCCCTCAATCAAGCTTATTACTCCCCCCCCCCTTGAAAGACTTTAGCAGCACCTCTGGCTACAATGATTTTAGCCAGACCTTTATGACCTCCCAATGAAAAATCATGTCAATTCTAAATTTCAGCATGGTAATTACAGATTAAAAAATTTCAAACTGATATCACAGTTTCTGAAATCAGAAAGTAAGTTAATGGATGATGACCTACAGTCTCTCTCTCTCTCTCTCTCTAGGTGCCATATCCTAGGACGTTGGCGATCATGTCATGCCACAATTCTCTGTTATAAGCCATCTCCAGAAGCTCTGTCGCTTTATGTTCAGCTCCCCTTTCTTTTAGCCAGTCTTTCAGATTTGATAACCACATCACTCTCTTCCTGCCTCTGCTCCTTGTTCTTTCTATTCTTCCTGTCAATACTAGGTTCTTGAAACCATCCTTTCTGAGGATGTGACCAAGGAATTTGAGCTGCTTAACTCTGATTTCATGTAACAGCTTCCTGTTCACATGCATTTGAACTACAGTATTCAAGTATTCAAGTACTAGCAAACTATGCCACGTGGAGTATAATTTCTATAGCAGCATATTATGATAAAACTATAATGGAGTATAAATCTCATTCACATCATGACCTATAATATTATGGCATAATTTTGGTTATCAGGCACCTGGGATCAGCCATTTCAATGCGAGTCCGTAAATTATGTTTTTCACTATCAGTTTCATGTGGCTGAAACTGTGGGATGCAATGAACCGTTGTTGATGAACTTGATGACATTAAAATATGATGGGTTGTCATAATTGTTTATGTTATTGAAACTAGGCCTACATGGGTAAATTACATGGCATGTTTTTTACATTTTTGCAACCACATGCATGCTTAGGCCAGCAAACAACACAAAAAAGGTTCTTAAAATGCTTATTCAAAATGTTTTTATAACATTTAAATGTTGGTTATATAAAGATCATGAATATACATTTTGAAAACATTATTTTAAAATATTTTGGGCAAACATTTTTGCAAAATAGTTTATCAATAGTTAAATAACAATTTTTGTACCTTAGAATTGTGTGAAATATGTCTCACCTGCAGGTTCAAATTCAATATTAGGCCCTTCACAATTGATTCTTAGTTTCCTGTTTCATGGTTGAAAACAAGGGATGAGGTGACTTTTAATTATTAATTATTAATTATCTATTATTTTCTTTATTTAGTGGTCGCAACCTACATCAACCCGTTTTAACAAGGAACATGCATTTAATTATTTTCCAACTATGTTTGATTTTATACATAAGTAATGGTACAGTTATGTTCTATGTTTATTCATCATTATAGTTGATATGATCAAAGTCAGAAAGTAGCAAATGGGAGTCATTAACAGTTATTTTAAAAGAGAAAGTCAAAAATATAAATAAAATGATTAAATATTTTGCAATTCTCTACTTTGGACCCGGGCGGGAAACAGGAAACTAAGAATCAATTGTAAAGGGCCTTATACATAGCATAATTGTATAAAAAGATCTAAGTAAATTATGTATTTGCAGGTGCAATTTCATCCCATTTTTACAGATATATCATGACAACACACTGTGTAATGGGCGTGGTCAATTTAAATTTCAATCTAGAGTGAGATGATGCCATTTTAAATTTCATATCAATTTAGAGTAAGATGAATACCATAATTTGGCCTATTTTAAGGTTTTTTAAAAAACATGCTGTCATAAATGGTGCAAAAGTCGGACCCTTAGATGATAGTTTCCATCAGTGGCATAATCTGACGATAATTTTTTTCATAATTGAGGGGTGCACTCTTGGGAAAAAAAAATTCAGGGTTGTCCTGTAGAACCTTGAAGAGAAGAGTATTCTTGAAAAGTGAAAGAACTTCAAAATGGTCTCTTCTGGCATTTACAGAACTTTTTCAGTTCTTTTTTGGTTCTTCATAGGAAAGCTCTGGTATTGGAGGCATTTTCTAGAAATTAGGAAATGCTTTGAGCATGTTTTAAACAGATTAATTGAGTAGGGTATAAAGTACACTGATGGATATGCATTTTGTTTGGAGCAAATCGGACATACGGTTTCCATAATACATCAATTTATATTTTCTTTGTATCCTATTGTTTTTGTCAATAATCGATATAGTTAATGAGATAAAAGGACTGGAAAGGCTCAATTTACATAATTAATGAGCTAATTTGCATAAATGCTAATGAATTATGCAAATATGCAAATTAGGGAGCGGCTTTACTACATATACATTAAAACATATTAGAAACACTTTACCAAGTTTCAAGGCAAAAGTATGCAAAATAAAAATACCCTGAACATTTATTCATGGATTGTTAGCAAAATATTGGTAAAAATCATATGTTAATGAGCTTCTCCAGTCATTTTAGCTCATTAACTTTATCAATTATTGATAAAAACAATAAGATACAAAGAAAATATAGATTGATATACTTTGAAAACCGTATGTCCGATTTGTTTCAAACAAAAGACATATTGATAAGTGTGCTTTGCTCTGATACTCAATATTAATCTGTTTTAAAAAACATGCTTAGAGCACTTCCATAATGCCTTTAATACCACCTCTTTAAGGTGGCTGTGTACTCTCAGACATGCATGTAGTAAAAGTGCAATAACTTTGTAATTATTCGCACAAAACATATAAAAGTATACATTTTTATGAAGGCAAGACATCAATAAATCTTAATACAAATACAGATTTGGGGTAAAAACAACAATTTTGAAGAAAATCACAAAAAAGTGAGTTTTTGGCAATATTTGTTAGGTACATCATAACAAAAAACACTCTTTCCAAAATATTTTATTTTGTTTTTAGCTCAATCTTGAGGCTCCATTCCAAAAACGGTTTTTTATTTTTTGATATTGGCCTTATTTTTTGAGATATTGACCATATAAGGCATCAAAATGAACTTTTAAAATTCAAAACGCCTAATTTGCACAAAATGATGCCCAAAATCGGAAATAGACCAAAATATAAAAAAATGAGAAAACCGTTTCTTGAGTCGATCATGCTTTTTACGATGATCATATTTGCTTACCTATAGATGCTGTATTTATTGAGTTATCGTGTACCTAAATCGTCAATTTACCGAGAAAATGAACATTGAAATAATGGCCGTTGAAGTTAAAAGTGGTCACATTTTGCAATTTCATCGAATCTCACAGGAGAATGCGACAGTTTTCGTTTTTGAAACTTATATTACGTGAACATCGGGTAAATCCACAGCCCCTTGAGAAGTTTGAGCGAAATCCATTCATAACTTGATATTTAAATCGGGGAAAGAACTTGAAAAAACCCACATTTTATCAGCTAAAACGGAGCCATTTGACCACTAGGTTTTTGTGAAATCAGTAGCTTCCGTGGTGTTTCCATCAGATGCGCCGGCGCATGTAGATCTGGCGTCGGCGTATGCGTCAGCGTATTTGTGCGTTAACAAATTGCGCGACACGCAACGCGATGAGTTGTTGCGCGTGTACCTTGCTGGTACAACAAAGATTTTCTTTCCTTTTCAATTTCAAACACGAGTGGAATAGTGAAATAAAATCCTTAAAATATTGCAGTTGGAGTTTACAAATCTGGATTTTCATTCCTTGTATTTGTAAAAAACATAACAAGGTACAAACATATCATAAAAACTCAATTTTGAGAAAGAAACAATGGCTAGAGTACACAGCCGCGTTAAGAGTCTGGTAGTTGGAGTGTGCAAACTCAGCATCAGTACCTAAGGCTGCGATCACATAGAAGTATACGGCTATACGAAATACGCTCAATCGAGTTCACATAGTATACTCCTATGTGAAGTCAGCCTGATCGAATGAGCGTATTTCGTATAGTCGTATACTTCTATGTGATCACAGCCTAATGGGTTAACATTTGGTTCTTCTTTTGGACAGCTGAACTGCCAGTTAATTTATTTTTTATTTTGGCATAATGGTCCAATTTATTTGACACTTGGCTTACTGCTACCTTCATTCTCACTCATGCAAAAAGCAGCATTGGATGATTCCCATAATATCATTTTCTAGTTACATGGTGTATATTGCTTCATAAATGATTAATTCATTATTATTATTAATGATTGAACAATACACTATAGAATTATTAAGCATGTGGATTAAACAAGTAGGTCTATGGTATATTTCATGATGAAAAATTCATAATCATCAATTAGAATTCCAGGATATTGGATTAAAGGCCTATTCAGCCATTTTCTTTGCAAAATATTTTGTCTTAAAACTGCATCACCAAAATATCATCAGTTATAGGCTGATTTGATCTCAATATATCATGACTATTGCATGAAAACTATAAAACATGTGAATAACCCACTATGAAATGTAGATTGCTACAATGTATCCTGAGTGTTTATTGCTAGTGTCATAGGATGATAAATTTGGTACCCTTGTCGGTACCCTTGTCGTGCAATAAGAAAAACTAGAGCGGTTACCGCACCATAGCTGAACCATGATGCTTCGGCAGTATATTGTGGAATATCACTGTCACCCTGGGGCTCATACCTCCGTAGGAGATATGAAAAGGTCCCAAAATAGGAATACCGACCTGGTTCTTATGAGCAGTGTCATTCCCGGTGGGGGAATTATTTTTTATTATATATTCTTTACTTCTGATCTCTTTCATTTGACGCCACTCAGGGGGTCATACCTTCTTGGGATTTTGAGATTTGAAAGGAGGGCCCAAAATAGGAATATTGACACGGGTCTTATGAGGTGTGTGACCCCCAGCCATGCAGTGGGATTTAATACATTCTTTACTTCTTTCTCTTTCATTTGACACCACTCAGGGGGTCATACCTTCTTGGTATTTCATGATATGAAAAGGACCCAAAATATGTATATTGACCAATGTCTTCTGAGGAGTGTTACCCCCGGTGTGGAAATTATTTTCATTATATTCTTTACTTTGTTCTCTTTCATTTGACACCACTCGGGGGTACATACCTTCTTGGCATTTTGAGATATGAAAAGGGCCCATATAAATATTGACCCAGGGCTTATTATAAGTGCCACCCCCGGGTGGGAAAATATTTTTATTATATTCTTTACTTCTTCCTCTTTCATTTGACACCACTTGGGGGTTCATACCTTTGTGGCATTTAAAGATATGTCCATTTCAGACCAAAAGGTTGGTAAGTAAGTAAGTAAGTAACATAGACTAATATAGGCTGATACCATTTCATGGTTCAGCAAAAACCAGACATAATAAAAGTTTGTACATCTTCATTTTGATGTCCAATTTTGTTTGTATCAGATTACTTGAACATTTACCATTTGTCTGCTTCAGTAGCATATGTTCTGGTTTAGCAAATTGCAGAATAGGTCTTTAAACAAGATCAAGTTTGTATGATCAAAATTGAAACACAATATGTGGAGTTGCAGATATGGGGAACTCCAGAAATCACCTGATGAACTGACTTATTGTTCACATACTAGTGGCAGCACCAGATATTTTTCTGAGGTGGGTGAAAATGGAAATGGGGGAGGGGACGGGATTGCTAGAATATTGCAATTTTGGGCCAAAATAGGGTGATTTGACCCAAAATAGTGGATTGTCTGTGATATTTTTGTCCTGACTGAAGAAGCAAACCAAAACTAAGGGGTAAATGCCTGCCCTCTTGCCCCCCCTGCAGGAAAATACACAGCCTCATGTGCAGTTATGTGGCTATAATTTACTCACAATCTGACAGGGAGATCCCTGGATAGAGAATCATGCTATTAAGCATGCTAAGGGACCCCTTAACTTTAAACTAAAAGGTCCTGGACTTTGGCACTGAACTGACTAGGTCTGATATCTCTCATTGATGTTGTGTGGTGAGAATTTATCAATTTAGGTATTACTTTTCATCATCATCATCACCGCGCATCATCATGACATGCTGTAATGCAACACTGCTCATCCAAAGTTCATTTCTTGTTAGTCCACAGAATATCATTAATGTGTTTTGAAAGCAATTTCCTGTCCCTTTCTTGCGTGGTATCAATTACCTTTGCCTCGGCAGGAAGCTTTTTACACACTTGGATGAGATGTTGTAAACTTGCCTCATTTTTTAAAATGTTACCATATCATGTATCAGCATTAGTGAACCTGTTCATTTTTGCAAGGTGTAGTGCATTGCATTTTATATATCATGGTTTTCTCATTGAAACATGGTCAAAAATGCAAAAATATTGGCTCCTCTGCATGTTTTATACACATTTCAAGGGACTTTCAGAGATCCGTCATGCAGAACCAACAAAAAAGCTGTTAAAATTTCTGAAGTTGCTTAAAAAATGGTAGATAAATTAGGAGAATATCCTTACACCATTTTTTCTTTCAGAAACATTGAGAAAATACGAAGAAAATTAAACTACACCCCTTGATAAATTTGTGACTATTTTTGCATTTTTCTCAAAAAATAATAACACACTGGTAACAAAAGTTATGTATATTATAGGGGCAAGGAATAAAGTTACTACACTGGAATTTCAGTGACTCAAGACAAGCGGTATGTTATTAAGGTTTTACCGTCGTTACTAAACCTATCGACGAAATTTTTTTAAATTGACATATTTTGTACATTAATATGTGTAGATAATAAATCAGGAAAAAAAAAAACAGGGGTGCGGACCTCACTTTTGAGCTACAGCCGTTTTAAAAGAGGTGTACATTTCCAAAAATCTCGGTACACATCAATGGCAAAATCAGCAATTTGACCCAAAATATATCACCTTTGCGTTGTATAAAAAAATTGTCGAAAAAATTTTTTTAATTTTATATATGTTATGAAAAACAAAAAGCTCTTTAAAAAAAAAAAAAAAAAATTGGGGGTACCGGACCTAGTTTTCGCGTAAATTGACCAAAATAGGTCAAAAATGCATTTTTTCTGCGACACCATGCGTAGTTAATTGCGTACATGGATATTTTGGTGCATGCCAACGCGCTGGTATGAAGCGCGATCTGATGCCGGATCAGCGTCTATTTACGCATATGGCCACAAAAAAGGAATTGTCTGTTTACGCAGGAAATTTTTCACTGTAAAAAAAAAGTTACCTAAGATAGGCCTACTTAGGCTAAAAAGTGTCCATAATTAGGAACAATTATAATGATGTCGACTATTAAGGCTAAGAATATCAAAAAATTCTTAGCCTAATTCTAATTTGGTGTATTTTAGTCACAAGCGGGTGTAAGAAAGACTCCCATTCTGCAAAGATATTGGGCCAAAGAGTTATCAAGTTACACAAAGTGAGTTATTTTCAGCTTTATGTTCACCTGACTCGAATGACCAAAAAGAGGATTTATTAAACATGTTAAAGCGAAGCGTTTGACACCATGGGCGGAAGTGTTTGACTATAATAGGCCTACAATTATTATAGGCATTGGCCTACTTAGCATGCTTAGTGCCTTTACCGAGAGGAAAACTTTTTGGTCACAAAAACTATAGGCCTTCGGAATTATCTCGAGGTGGATTCATATCATCAATTGTTGCAGTTCAATTTAAACCAAAGTTAAACGCTGGGTTGCCTATAGCTGTAGAAAAACGTTTGGCCAATTATGATATCATTTTTGTAAATGTAGGCCTATGACACATTTTTTTTAAACTGAATAGTTTTGATGGTGTTGTCTATATCGCATGCATTATGAAAATAGCAATCAAAAACATTGAACACTTGCTGCAAAACATATTCTTAGTTGGAACAATGGTGCCAAAATAATATATGTCTACAATAACATTTTCACATGTTTTTAATTTTGTTGTAGCGTGTTTCATTATGAAACGTTCTACAAACGATATAACCTTTAATACGTAATATACCGTAGTGCTTACCCAACATTTAGGCCAAAATATTATTAAAACGAATTAACCAATTTACCCAACACTCGTTTAGGCCTAATGTTAAAAAAACCTGATTCTGTGTTTGTTTGGTAGGCCTATAACTTCATACCATCTATTGGACCCTACTGTCGTATAGGCCTACTTTGGGGAGGGGTCCAGGTCCGTTATTACTGGAAGCACGCTGGCAAGATTTGGTTTGTAGGCCTACATGTTGTATTTAATATATTAGAAGCGACCACTTTTTTGCGCTCAGCAAACATTGTTTTCTTTATTTTTTGGCCCTAGTTATCGCCAAAAAAATAGCATTGACACGACAACACGCATCGTTCTCTGCGATGTCTGCAACGCATAACGCGCAGAACACGACGCTGCGCATGCACGCCTTTGAAAACAGGCGCAATAGTCAAGTCGAATCGGCTGACGACGGTAAAACCTTAAAAGAGGTTACCGCAACAGTGTACCTAATTTCTTAACATAATGAACCACTTGTCTTGAATCACTGAAATTTCAGTGAAGTAATTAGATTCCTTGCCCCTATAATATACATAACTTTTGTTACTAGTGTGTAGTAATTTTTTGAGAAAATGCAAAATTAGTCACAAAATTTATCAGGGGGTGTAGTACCACCTTAATACGGCCATCTTTGAGATCAGATTCCCTATTAGATTTACATGGAATTTCATGGAACTCGAATCAGTGCGTTTACGCGGTTGTGTCGCCAGCGTAAATATGCGCTGCTTAAACATGAATAAAACATTTATCTTATGCGCGGGGCCGTAGCAAGGTTGACAAATGTGGGGCGGCAAATTGAAATAAAAGTGATGAAAAGAAAAGTTGCCCACCTGGCTCAAACTAGCGGGGGCAAAATTGTGATTTGCATCTTCCTTTTGGTGTGTTTTACAGTCAGCAGACAAGAGAACTTTGGAGTAGTTGAGAGCAAATTGATCTGTTGTAACCAGGAAGTGTCCCATCTGAAGGAAGTTGTGTCAAACCAACAAGAAGACATAGCTCTTCTGGAACAGATCAAGGTATGCCTCACCTTTGTAATATGGTTGCGTAATAGAAAAGAGTATTGGTGTGTCAAGTATTCACCAGCAAAGTGGTTACATAACTCCCTGGTAACTGGATCACGCACCCAGTGGCGTAACTAGGGTTGGTAGCGCACGGGGCAAGAAACAAAATTGGCGCCCTACCCTCCCACACCGAGAATATCTTAGACGCTGGCACTGGCGTAGCTAGGGCTGTGGCGCCCAGGACTAAGGATATACTAAATCATGTAACTAATTTATTTTGGTTACTGGATGGATGTTGAATATTAGAATTAAAATGTTCTCTCAATTGATTTTGTGCTTTTAACTTTCATCGCTTGGAGGGGTGCAGAATCGTTGCTGAATTTGTCAATTTGGCGCCCCCTAAGGGTGGCGCCCGGGGCACGTTGCCCCCCTCTGCCCACGGTATTTACGTCACTGCACGCACCTTTTGGAATAGGTAGTGCATGCCATAGACTTTGTGTTGCGATCATTTCGATTGTGGTACAGAGCTCGAAAGTGTGATCCAGTTGACATGGTGAAAATCGGATTACACGTAACACTTCGCTGGCGAATAGGCATATCGTATGTATATTTCATTACAAGTGTCCATGATTGTGTGTGTTTTGTGGTATCTCTTCCCTGTTTGTGGCACACCAGCTGGGTGGGTGGGTCCCCATTCCCATGCAATTGATCAACTGTGAATCATACCAAATTAACCTCATTTTAGGCCTTTTAAGAGTAGTTATTGTTTAACAATTATGCAAAATAAGGGAGTTAGTAATTTTTTCCAACTACATAATTATTAAAATCAAGCTTTCATTCCTAATGTCTGAAGGAGTATGTTCCAATACTATTTCAAAAACATGTCTACCTTCACACTTAAAAAACCATTTAAGGGATTTCATTTGTTACAACTCTAACCCTAACCCTATAAAATGAACGAATTGAGTGCAGTAGTAAATTTGCAACTACAGGCTTCTATTCTATATAATTTATCTTCGACTTCCAGGAGAATCTCCACTCCAGATGCAGTGATCTTGAGAAAAGAGAGCAGGATTTGGAAGAATTGGTGGACTCTCTGACGGAGGACATGAATGGCATCGCCAAGGAAAAGAAGAAACTCAATAGACACATCAAGGAACTCAACTCATCTCTTGAGACCAAGCAGGTAAAGATATTTTTGTTTATTTTTTGTTGTTGTACTTGTTTGTTTTTCTTTTCAAAAGGTATAGTTCTGGTCCAAGAGGTTTGGTAATGCTAAATGTAT
Source organism: Amphiura filiformis (assembly GCF_039555335.1). Classification (NCBI taxonomy): domain Eukaryota; kingdom Metazoa; phylum Echinodermata; class Ophiuroidea; order Amphilepidida; family Amphiuridae; genus Amphiura; species Amphiura filiformis. The sequence continues at coordinate 20,371,239 of NC_092632.1, read as the reverse complement.
TCTCGAAAAATACCTGGATCTTTTAGGGTTTTTAGTGACACACTGGTGCATGGTGTAGCCAAATGATGTCCAGAGAAAACACACATTTTAAACTTTGGATTGCTGAGATGAAAATGTAGAGGAACACATTTTTGGTCCCATGAATAACAATCCGATATTGCGGATATTTCATACCATTACACACAGGACTATGGAGTCCACAGACTGACTCTCCCGGTCTAACCTCAGGATCAAACAGATCTTACACAATGAGAGGAAGCAGGATTCCACTTAAAGGAATGAACATGGTATAATAATCCATTCAGCTTCCACAAGGCAGTTAAGTCAAGGTGTGTTCCAGTGGGCACAGTATTAAATAATGTGTGTTGTACCAAAGAACTTGCTTCTTTTAGGTGCTGACATGTGCAATCAAAGTGGTGCATCTGTACACATGCAAGGTAACGTAACAAAGTACTGATGTCACTGTCTTGAGGAAGCCAAATGCAATATAGTTGTAGAAGATCAGGAGTTTGATACTATTTCTTATGTGAAAACCAGTGTGAAAACATGGTTGGTCCGTGTACTAGTCTTATGTGTCTGACAATATAGTCATTAACCCAAGCAATGGAGATTTTTTGTGGCTCTGAAAAGAGTTGTTTGAAAGTACCTTTCAAAACCTTTGCATACTTAATTTTTGCTGAGAAAATCTTTGTGTTCTATGAATCACAGTTTTGTAGAAATCACACTACAATTATTATTTCCTTGATTTGATCACTTGACAGATTGTAATCAGCGAGAAGATAGAAGAGTTGGAGGTAAGAAATAAATAAATGAATATTGTGGCCAAACATGTTTGCTATAAAAGGTTGATATCGAAAATAGAATAGAATATGAACTATGTTGTGCATAAAATTTGCATTGGATGTTTTATCATGCTGCGTGCAATTCCAGGATTTGCAACTATGATGGATGATATTTGATATATAATTTTAAGTGGATGAGAAGTCTTACACAGGATGAGTGACAATGAAATGTTCTGGTCTGGTTCTGACCCTTGATAATTTGTGAGCAAAATAATATTTGCAAAATCAATGTGACATAAACCTTGTGTTTGAGTCAACCTGAAAGAAATAGGCATAAAACATGGTATTCTAAGAAAAACACATGCATGTGTCTTTTATTATTATGCCCAATCTTGTATGTTGAACAGAGTTATCAAAAAAGGGTTTTAAATGGTCAGTCTGTGTGGCAACAGACTTGTGTCCTGATGGGTCTTCCAGAGTGGCAGCACCGTGGGGAAATGCTCCCAGTCAGAGATCTTGTCCCAGTTGCCATTTTGCAGAAATTTCATGATTTTACCCCCCCCCCTGAAATTTATTCTCCCCATGCCCCTGGAAAAATATTTCTGGTGCCCCCACTGGACTTTCAACAACTCAAGTGAATACATTTACTGTGAGCCATTGGGCCAAGGGTCCAAAATAATCATGGTCCAGGTGGAGCAGGCCAGAGTGCCTCATTCAAAACACCACAGTGATTTACAAGAATCCACAACTTGCATTACACATAGGCACAAACCAACCTTCTCGAAGTCATCAAACAAGTAGCATTTGGGTCACCATCCAGGAAGAAACTCCACACTCCAAGGTCTGTGACAACAACCCCCAGGAATTCACCAGTTGTGTCAACTCCACGGGAATTAACTGAGCAGAAAGATGTAACCCGGAATGTACATCTTGCAGCGAATCATAGACATGGCGCTACTGGGACTGATCGACGGCAGAGCTCCACAAAATCGCAGAAGGTGGCTGCAACAGAAGGAAGGAGCAAGGGGAAGAGTTCTGAAAAGATACCTTCAAAGCAAGAACGAAAACGTGTGAGCAGGAGCCTGAATTACAATGATTGCGCTCATCCAGGAGATACTACAGATGACAGTGATCCTGATGATGCTGATTACAATGGTGGCAGCGATGATGATGATGATGATGTTAAGCCCATCAATGGCTTCTACAATAACAGCTATGTATCCTCATCTGAAGATATCAGAGAGTTGGCCAGTCCAACACCTAATGATGGGATTCAACATGCCGAACCAGAACATAACATTGCCGCATCTGGAGGTGAGCAAATTCCCACTGATGAGTGTGCAAGTGGCGATGAACTGGATGAGGAGAAATTCCAGCAGGACTTCCATGGCAACCAGAGTTCTCCAAAGACCAAAGATGAACAGAGTGTAGATGAGCTGATAGCAGAAGTTCTTGCTGAGCTTGCTGAAGAGGAGAAGTGTGAGGCAGACAAGCAAGTTATTCCAAAGGCTGCAAAGAAGCAGATGGCACCAGCCAGCAAGATGGAGTCTGAAGGATTGTTGCTACGGAAACATGAACTGGAAAACTACGCAATGCGAGCACGGGATAGGTGAGTAATAAATTCCAGCATCTTTTCAAGTTGTCAGTGGAAACTTTTTAAGAATGATAATTTCATAATTCCCTGCATTTTTGTCTTAATTTGCAAAATGTGCACCTTTGTCATTCACCCTCCCCCCAAAAAAAATGTGGCCTTAACCCTCGGCCTTAACAAATGGTGGCACTATTTTGAACTGTTTGATGTTGGGAAAAGTGGTACCTTCATTAATTTTTCTTTGTAAATTTGACCTTCATGGGTAGATTTTCTTTATGGCTATGTGCCTGATTCCATTCCCATGTATTTATTTCCACAGATCCTGGCAATATATGTATGTCGTCCAGCTTGGTTCTCAGTTGTGCTTCTATGAGAGTAAAGAAGATCACCTGCGAGGCAAAACCTACAATGGAGAAGGGCCGCTTGACTTGACTGATGCATCCGTCTATGCGGCTTCAGACTATTCCAGGAGGAAATACGTCTTCAGAGTTTCGTAAGTTTTGAAACTTTTGTTTTTCTTCAAATGACTTACAACCAATGTATACTCTTAAAAGTGGTAATTTTTGCACATGTTATTTGTCACAATTCTCCGATTTAGAGCTGCTTTGCTTGTTCTTAAATTCGTGCAATTTTGAGTTTTCATACAATTTCCATAAATCTGCAAAGGTCTGAGGTGACGGAGACAAGGGTTTACCCCGCCCCTCAATTGTACCAAGGAGGAACACCCCCCTAAAAATCCTAATGGAAGACCAAAAAACATCATGTTTTGGGCTAAAATAGGTTAAAATTGCAAAATAAAACTATAATTGCCCTGTGTATCTTCTTTCAGACCAAAAAACACCATGTTTTGGGCCAAAATAGATTAAGATTGCACAATTGCGTGCGCTACATATGCACTGGCTGATAAATGAGCAAAATTCACCTTCATTTGGAAAGTTTTCATGTGCAAATGTCCCAGTAACATAAACCTTAACCTCCACCCTAAATTTAATGCTTCCACTGCCACTGATTGTAGAGGGGGGAAAAGTCTGCTTCTTGAAAAGATCTGCATTTGGAAAAGCCAACCCTCCCCCCAAAAAAAATCCTGGCTAAAGTCTACGGGCCTCAGGTGGGCATGCTTAAATAAAATTACCTGTCATAAACTTGCCATGAAAACATTTATATCCTACTCTCTTTGTTACATATATAAAGTAGCTATGACTATGTGTGTGGGGGTGTTTGTTTGTTTTTTTGTTTGTGTGTCTCTTCATCTACTGTAAGCCAACTTGGCAGTGAAGCGGACAGGTGTACGTTTAATGTTATGCATTAGTGATCAATATACCATCAGAAGCATGGTACTGAGGACACGTGCTGTGTACAGATGGTGCATTGCTATCCGAGATAATTACAGAGTAGTAAGAAAGGTTTATGGATTCCAATGAATTCAGGAACACTAATATTTTATGCGCTTTGTTATGACTGATAATTTCCATATTATTTCAAAGAAGACAAGAATCAGCATAACTGGTAAATTGTTGGATTTTTGGTAATTGCAAGCAAAAACTAAATGAAATAAATTCAATGCAGAAATAGAAATTGCCATAGAGTGATTTGTGCAATTGTGGAAAGCACTATTTACTACATCAGAAAGGGAACCATAACTTTTTTTTCATGTAGTGGAGATTGGGAGAAAGTGACATTCAAGGGTCGGGCATTTATGGAAAATATGCCTAAAATTGTGACAATTTTGCCCCAAATAGTGACATATTTGATGATTTTTGTTTTGTAGAGGAAATGGGGCAATCTCAAGTTTAAGGGTGGTAAATCCTAATGCCTAATGCCCCTGTCACATAGTCAGTGCCTGTATATCCACTCCATCCTTTGACTCCATGATGTCAAATGAGTGATGAGCAGCCCAACCACAGGCCCAACCGCCCAATTTGTGATACACTTCTGAATCTGACTAGGGTCTTGAACTACCAGTTGTGAAAATTGTGGTACGGTGTGAATGAATGATACCTTGAAACAGATTGTCACGCGCACGGAGCATGAATGAACTTGAGTAAGTAAATGGGCAGGCGGTCAGACAGACACGCGGTACAGATGGACAGCCAGATTAGTAATAAATAGTTATTGCACAATCTAACTGTAGCCCGGCATGCCCATTTTACAAATGTCACTCTGTTCCCACACCACGGTTGACAGCTGGACTGCCATAGTAGAAGATTCTATTTCATTATTTCATACTTATATCTACTTATATTTATGTGGAAGCTTATAGGCTACCTTTAACCAGCAATAACTGCGGAAAAAGCTGGTGTATGCAGGGACATGATAGGAATCGATGGGGGTGCAATTAGAAAGTTGGATTATATTACTCCATTTTTATTTATCAGATGTATTGATAATGCACTAGAAACTGTTTGTGTTATTATAACCATTTCAATACATACTGAGTTGACCATAATCAACTGTCTGCTTTAAATCTGATAAAAAAGTAATCTTGCAAATGTGTGCATTTCTACTCTATATTTGTGTGGAGCTTAAAGCGTTTTTTGTTGTTTTGATTTGTTTGAGTCCAAGATAGAAAAGGAGGAGATGAAATTGAAACTGAAAGGAAAAAATACAGAAAGTATCAAATTAAAAATGTACAACAAGAGGAATGACAAAAACAAAATCAATTTGATCATGAAAGAAGCTTTAGTACAGAGTTAAACAAAGATGGAGCGAGAGACAAAGGAACAGGGGAGTGTGGTGGAGGAGAGGGGAAGGGGGCTAAGGCAGGCCCATTTGCAGGGAGTGCAGGGAGTGTGGAAACAAAAAAAATCCACTGAAGTCCAATTTTTACTACTTTTCCAGTAAAAAGGTCAAAAGGGGAGGGGGGATTGACAAAAAAGGTCAAATTTTGGTTATAAGGGATTTAAATGTCCAAAAAAGGGCAACCTTTAGGGGTATTGAAGTCCAATGTTTGCAAAAAACATCTGGACAAGTACATTTAATAAAGGTCCACTTTTTTTGGAAATCCTGCACCCACGCCAAATAAGTCCTGCATGTGACTGGCTTGGGCTGGGGAAAAAAGAGGAGGGAGGAGAAAGTAAATACAACATATGCTATGGGCCAATAATGTAAGTAAATGATCATCATATATGTTCTGTGGAATGTGGGATTGAGTTTAGCCAATAACTTGAATATTTCCATGTTTCATCACTAATTAGACTTGCAAGCGGTCAGCGGTTCTTGTTCCAAGCAAGAGATGACAGAGAAATGTTGTTCTGGATTTGCAGTATGGACAGTGGCGCAATAAATACTCCAAATAGCGATAGTGACACCTTCAACGGGGCTACACCGGGAATAGGAGTCATAGCCCCGCCCATCACCGGATCACCAAGTAAGACTGACAGGCTGCGAAACATGATCAAAGGAAGTATATCTGCCCTAACCAAGTAGATTATGGTGCAAATGGAAATATAGAAACTATAGATGAGACTGAAAAAGTGAAAGTGCAAATCCTAATCAAGAGAACATACCCAAGACTGAAGAGAAATTCAGCAAGATCAAGGCCTAAATTCACAAACCTCACAACATAAGGCCAAGAAAGAAAGTTTGTCTCAGAAACCAGCGTTGATATAGGTGGCAAAATTGGGGTGGACTTTAGGAGACTCGTTTAAAAACTTTAAGAGAAGAAAAAATAAAACAATATACTCCATCTAGCGGGCCCAATAAACCAAATTGGCCAGGTAAATACTAAAATTCACCTTCATTTGGGGCTAAAATAGTCTGAAAATTTTTCTGCTCTTCCCCCTCCCCTGAATTTTAATGCGCCCGCCACCACTTCCAACATGCATAGTTATGTGATTGGATTCAAAGCATAGTGCTACACAATCAGCCCATTTTGACCCTAATGAAAGGGAAAAATGTAAAATTTGGCTGCAAAAAAATCAATACAAGGGAAAAAAAGAAGAATAAAGGTGGGGCAAAATTGTGATAAAAAAGGAATTCATGTAGCACATAACTTTTCCCCCAGCTATAGAAATTACTACATACCGCATAATAACTATTATTGCCAAATGATTCTGAGAAACTTCATTTTTGGCATTTAAACATTAATTTGTTGCTCTAGGATTATCAACATATGGGATTTTTATGGGTACTTAGTTGCAATTAGAGGAATTAATTTAAGTACTAAAATGGGCACACCTAGACAAAAATGGAACAACAATGATTTTACTTGCTCCTGAACAACATATCCGGAAAGGACAAAAACGGGCACAGACGAACAAATGTTAATTTGTATATTTCCAAAATGGCCGCTAATGCAGGCCTGAAATTCTCAAATTTGGTGAATATGGATAAAAAACATCTAATTGTATTCCTCATTATTAGGATTCAGGAAAAGTATAATTTGACCTATCTCCGATGTACAGTTCTTGAGTTATAGGCATAAAGGTCAAATGTCAAATTTTGGTCTCCATCATTTATGTAGAGGAGTAAAAAAAATAAAAAATGCCCTGATTTTGCTCAAAGTGGTCTCAAATTATTCCGCTTGGAAAAACATTTTAACCAAAGAATAGTTTGCCATATCTCAGGTGTTTCGTTACCTGGGTTACAGGGCAACAAATTCAAAGCCCATTAAATCAAGTTAACTTTGACCTATTTTGTGATGTTATCCAGGTAACAAAATACCTGAGATATAGCAAACTATTCTTTGTTTGAAATGTTGTCCCAAGCAAAACAATTTGAGACCACTTGATCGAAAACGGAGCATTTTTTATTTTTTACTCCTGTGGAGACCGAAATTTAACATTTGACATTTATGCCCATTTATGAGAAGAATACAGTCAGATGGTTTTTATCCATTTGCCCAATTTTGAAATTTCAGCCCTGCATTAGTGGCCATTATGAATAGATGTAAATTACCATTTTTCCCCTGTTTCCTTTTTTGTCCTTTTTTCCTCTGTCCTTTTTTGTCCTTTTTGGATATGTTGTACAGGAGATTGTTTAGCTTCACTAGCAAGCAAAACCTTAGTGTTCTATTTTTGTCTAGCTCATAAATCACATAAATTGACTCGGATCGGTCTGGATGGGTTGCTGGCCAATGTAAAATCAGTTTTGAATTCTAAAACGTGCACATGTATGTAGGTAGTCTTGATATTGCCATTAATTGTAAAGAAAATGTCCTTTTCGCCAGCCCATAGGGCTGGTATCTAATTCTTAGATGGGATTTGTGTACACTAAAGATTAGCTAAGATTATAGCCTTCTTCTATTGGTATGAATTTTTTTTACTTCTTGTGGTGGAAATGTTTTTGATGTCTGCTAATTCGATTTGCAAGGAAAAGAAAGTATGTTTTGCCGTTTCAACGAACGAAAATGATTGAGTATTGCCAAAGTTATGTTTGAATTAATTATGACTTAAGGTTGGTCTGAACCCTGGAAATATGGAAACTTCCGGGCCTCATAACTTCTAAATTGTTGGTCTAAAGTATATAAAAGTATACATATTTAGAATGGCAAAGATTTGATAAGTTCATCTGTGAGGTCAAATTTGGGCCAAAATGGCACTTTTGGCCCAAAATCCCAAAAATAACAGTTTTCTTGGGCCAAAAATGTTTGTTTATTAATTTTTAAAAACTAGATCAAAATATCTAGGACCCGCTTTTTCATTTTTTTGAATTTCGACTAACTTTGAGAAATTTGCGCCAAAAATGGTCAAAAAATGATGATTTTTTCAAAAAATTCATAAAAAAGCCCGATTTTGGTACAAATTTCAAATATTTTTGGTGAAATTGGTCAAAATTCAAAAATTTAAAAATTAAGAAAAAAAAAAATTTTGGCCCAAGAATTTTTTGTTACGATGCACGAAAAAGAAGTGGGCCAAAAACCGTTATTTTTGGGATTTTGGGCCAAAAGTGCCATTTTGGCCCAAATTTGACCTCACAGATGAACTTATCAGTCTTTGCCATTCTAAATATGTATACTTTTATTAAGATATTGAGTTCGGAAGTTAGGGTATTATAAAATTGGAAATTGAGATATCAGCCTTTAAAAATATTATTGACAATGTTGAGAATAGGAATTAATTTGAAAAATGTCTCAAAAACTACAAGATGCCAGTTATATTCCGGTCTGAAACTACCAGACAATATTTTTAACATTAATAACATCACAAATTCGCAACAAACTCAAATTGTGAAAAAATCACCCACCGGCAGATTTTTGGCTATTTCTCCATTTACATTCCTGATCAAATGTGTCTCCTTTTGACATGAATCATCACATATTTGCTGTTTTTTTGAGAATAAGTGGGTAGCATGGCATTTTTGGTGAATTTTCCCATTATAACGTCAACAGGACATGAGAAATGCGTACACACAAAAGGTGTTAAAATTGACAATTGTAATGTAAATTTATAAAGCAAATGTGAAAAGTTTTTAATTTTTATATGGAATGTGATACCTTATCCGGGATAGATCCGGTAGTTCTACTAGTTTGTCATGTCTTCCAGCATTTGTATGGAGACCTAAAAAAGACAATGACCACCCATCCAGCATATTGAATGACTTGTTCACAATGTCAATGTATATAATAAATTTGAATTTTAAACAATAATAATTAATAAACAATAATTATTTTAGAAGTTTTTAAGTTTTACTCTGGGTCATATTTATCATTATAGTGGAGTAAATTAGAGCATTTGAATTTTAAAGGTGGGTAACCTGATTGACAGCCTCATCCCCAACTTTACCCTATGAAAATGCAGATTTTGGTATCAGGTGAAAGCTCATATTTTTCTCATTAACATATTGAAATTAGGCATTACAAATCAGTATATTAACGAAGAAATCGTCAAAAAACTTCCTAATTAGTCTCAAATGTGGTATACCACATTTTTGACTAATTCAGCAGTTTTTTGATGATATCTTCCGACTTTGGAAATACACTGATTTGGAACTCCTAATTTCAGCATGTTAATGAGAAAAATAAGATCTGTCATTTGATTTCAATTTATAACATGATCATTATGATTAACATTAATAAAAACACTATAGACTACCAGATTTACGCTGTATCAAATGTCAGTAATTCCATTAAGAATTAGTCGCATGAACATTTACATGATTATATCAGGTCACCTTCCTTTAAGCAATTGGAGATATTTATCTTATAAGTAATATAAGTTTACTCTAAGTTAGTGGATGAATCAACTTTCATGGAGCTTTTGTACAATACTGAATGCCACTTTTCTCAGATGCCCTCTGATTCCTTTAAGAACAGTGTAGCTATTGGGTGGCATATGTTACTGTACAATCTTAGCCACTGCAATAATTTGTAATGTTAATATCGATGCAACTACAGATGAAATCCTTGTTAATTTAACAATTTAAAGAATAAAGAATGAAATAAAAAATCATCAATATTTCTGTGCATCTTGATTTTGTTGAGCTCAAGTTAAAACTGAGGCTTTTATCGCGAGTTGTACAAAGAATTTCAATAACTATTGTAAGCAGTGTGGCTGGCAAGTGTGGTGTAATGAAGCAATATTTTTTCTTTAGTCCTTTTTTAACATTTTATATTACAGAAACATGAGATCTTTCCTAACATTTAAACATTTTCTGGCAACAATCCTATCTTTTTGCGATTGTCACTTGAAAACATTAATGTATTTGCTGGGTTCCTTGCACTTGTAAATCTGCTTGCTATTGAACAAAAATTTAATTAACATTTTATCATTAAAATGTATTATTCCGTACCCACAGAAACTTTATTACACACCAGCTGCAATAATAATATTAAAGTGCATGCTGATGATGAATGTTTAATGTGATACAAGATGTGATATGATGCATCATGGGAGACTCATCAACCAAAGAGACCGTCCACTATACTATAAAAGTATAGTTGAGAGCGGGTTAGTGTAGTGGTCTTCTCACTCGCTTCTCACCACTGTGGCCGGGGTTCAATTCCCCGCGGTGCCACATGTGAGTTGGGTTGCCGATCCATGCTCGTCCTCTCAGGTTTTTCTCCAAGTGCTCCGGTTTTCCTCCTGCATCTAAAATAGGACCTCTTCCCATATCCCTGTCCCGTCATATTGGGAAGCTAATAGGGACAACAGTGACTGAAAAGATCAGATGTGAAAATCTATCAATTGTACACAAGTTAATACAAATTGGAGTTTTATACTTTATAAATTTATTAAAATAGCTAGAGTATGCATAATGGGGAATTGGACTACAAAGAAGTCTATCTCATTGACAAAATCACATGAAGCTGATGGCGCAGGTTCCTAAGTTACACCCCAATTAACACATGGTCTAGTACTTCCATGATATCAGTGAAGGTGCCCTCAAGTGCTTGTTACAACTGACTATTGATCCCGGGCTATTGATAGTGTACCCAAGTGATAATTGACTGCTGATATTTTGACATATTCGGGGATTTATGGTAATGGCTAAATACTCTGTTGATTTTTTATTATTATTATTTTTGAATTGAATTCAATGGATTTCAGTGATTTTTAACCAGTGTTTTTGCACATATCAGTGAGCAAATTTAATAATCTCAAAGTAAATGGACCATACTATTGTATGAAATTCAATTCCAAAATAGCACAATTTAAATCTGTGAAATCTGTGTCAAATTGTCACTTAATATGTCCAATATACACAATGATATGGGTAATCAGGGCATAGACCCTGGATGCCTTTTACCACTGTCTTTTTACAGTTTGTAGTCAGGGTAATATAATCAAGACAGCAACATATGATATTGTCTCATATAAAAAAGGTCCTTCAACTGGGCATCTATTCTTTTTTTTTTTTTAAACCATTTCAGCATGAGACTTTTAAAGTCATAAATGTATGATATAATATAAAATTGTTTAATTGTTTTCAAACCTGATTTTTCCTATAATTATAGTTGTTGTAATGTTTACGCATGTCCCATCCTACATCATGAAATCAACCAAAATTTGTTGTGTTTGTAGGACAACAGAGCAATTTTGACATAGAGTCGTAATGCAACATTATAGTGTCCATTTACATTTCATTACATTACATTACCGAGCATGGTGCCGGGGCATGGTGGCCCAGCGGAACAGGCTCCGACTCATAATCGATTTTATACTCCTCTCCACCCAGGTGTTTAAATGGGTACCAACTCGCTGTAGAGGAGGTGTAGTGATCCCCCTATAGCAACATTACATGGAGGAGTCTGGCCCAATCGCCATTGAAAGAGAGATGGGCACTCCGATCACTGTTTATACAGGATCATCTCCTTTACCTTACCTTACCTTACCTTACCTTACATTACATTACATTACATTACATTACATTACATTACATTACATTACATTACATTACATTACATTACATTACATTACATTACATTACATTACATTACATTACATTACATTACATTACATTACATTACATTACATTACATTACATTACATTACATTACATTAGGCACAAGTTTAGAACTTGATTAACATGATTAATAGTACTTAAATATTTTATTTTAATTGCAAACAATATTTAACAATAACATTTTGACCACATTTAAAAAACATGCTTTCATACATAGTGATTGTTGACCAATTTTGAAAAATCTCCAGCTCCTCAATCATGCTTGAAAAACTAAATCTTATAACATTTCTGATGAATTTTTTAAAGGAAAGTCAAAAAATTTGACCCCAATTTCACCTTGTTCAGGTAATGAGGGTCTTCTGCCAAGATAATCCTCACAGTTTATTGTCACTTTTCTGATAAATAAAAGTAACAAGAAAAGTCAAACAATTTGACCCCAATTTCACCTTATTGGCGGAGGGTCCTCTGCTAGTGCTGGGCCATTGTGATTGCTCATAGCTTGTTTGTCCAGCTTCAAATTCACCAGAAGATACTTTTGATGGAACTTGTAAAAGGAAGGTCATCATTGTCCACTACACTCTCCCCTCCCCATGCATTGTTTGTATTGAAAGTTCAAAAGGGGATGGTCATTATTGGTACTGAATAGTTTACAAGGAAAACAATGAATCATGCAAGTTCCAATCCAAGATGAAGGAAGTGAAATTTAGCTTTCGGCATAATACTTGACCACACACACGCACACCCCGACCTACATACCCCAAGTGGCATAGCCACACACCAACCCCCACACACCCACACCCCTTGTAAAGACCTCAGAGGACCTACAACTTTTTTTCCTATCTAACCAAGGAACTTGCAAATAGGAAGCTAAGCTCCAAACTATGGACCCACTTGACTTTTTAACTATCCAACTAATTTACACTGCATGGGTAAAGAAGAAGCTACAAGACATGGCCCTTATTAATCAGTAGACTTCGGTTGTATATATAAATGCGCATATATAAATGCGCATATATAAATGCGCACATGACCAGATGGCTAGCGCCATATTTGCATTACATCACTGTCAATCACTGAAATGGCGATCATTGAAGGAGTGGCTACAGTTGTGACCTTGTTTCGTGGCTAGCACTGGCAAGGAACATTGGCTGGAGGTTCGATGCTATAAATTTGCAAGGATAAATCATGGATATCAAAGGATCATGATTATTGCACAGCACCCCCATGTACAAACATAACTAATGTTTATTTATTTATTTTATTTATTTATTTATTTATTTATTTATTTATTTATTTATTTATTTATTTATTTATTTATTTATTTATTTATTTATTTATTTATTTATTTATTTATTTATTTATTTATTTATATTTATACTACATCACGCTCATACGTTATATGACAATATGACGTACAATCACGTATGTGATGCATGGTTGGAGATTTTACACTCATAAATTAATTGTTTTTTTGCTAACTTTCCCCTTCCGTGTAAAGTAAAACTTTATAAGCCGGTTGAATCAAACTGAACAAAATTGGCGTATACAATTACAATATACCATGAGGATAATGTGTATGATCTAGATCTAACTTACTAGCTGAATAAATCTCCAACCATGCATCACATACGTGATTGTACGTCATATTGTCATATAACGTATGAGCGTGATGTACAGTATACAAGTCTTCCTCAACATCTTCCAGCCGGGATGATTAGATCATGTACAGTCATCTACGTGATTATACTCTAAATTGTACGTCAAAGGGCGACAAAGGGCGTACAGATTACCGATTTAGCATGGGGACACAAAAGGTGCTTAAAAACACATTTTGAATTTGTTTTTTGTCAATTTGCGGCGAATGAGTAAGTTAGAATTGAGGAGGTCGGGCGGGGACATCTAGCCTATTAGTTTGAGCGGTCATTATACCGAAAAGGGCTAAAGTTATAGTTTCCTCAATTTACGTTATAATTAGAGTTAAAATTAGGGTCAGAGTTATGTTCATTGGCGGCACTACGGGGGGGGGATACTTATCTTGACTCCCAAATAAATAAATCCATGACCCCTTCCTTCCGAAGAAAATGGCAGCCCCCTAAGTTCCCTACGTGCAAACATTATCAAATAACATCATCGGCAGGTACCCAGTTCTGACCTTAATGCCAGTAAGAATCACATTTCGTCATCAATATGGCCAATTGCCACGCCCATTTAGCACGGAAATAATGAAATATAACTTTTTAAATCAGCTATATCTAGCTTTTCCATCATAATTTTTTTTTTCCGTAATGGAAAATCCAAATAAAGAGTTTATGTTTCGGGTCAAATTATTTTGCCCTTTGCAATCAATGCCACTATTTTGCAAAGCCAATTTTCCTTGTAACCTGTCATTTTCGCCTATACTTTTGCGTGTGGAATTTATGCACATCCGGGTTACCTTACATCGTTGAACACGGTATGGCGACTTGTAGATGTCACGTGCGCATTTATATATGCGCATTTATATATATACCCGAAGTCCACTGTTAATTGTTACATAATTTGTTTGCAATATGTCGGTAGGGACAGGGAAATATGGACATCCTTGATTGCTTGATGTCCTGGGTTTATACTATTTTTGGGTATGCAGACTCATTTGGGTGCACAGCACACCCCTACACCCCAACTCATATAGAGGTTATCCACTTTGCTCATGTGTGACTTCTAACAAAAGGCGCTGATTCCTGTAGTATTCCTCATTCAAACCAATTCAATGCACGACCTCAGAGTTACCTGCATGACTTTGGCGGGCTATTTTGAAGCAGTCATGGTTGCACATGCAGGTAGTTCTTTTGAAAGTCCTAAACAAGGTATAGCAGTCGCTGATAGGATATGCAACTTATAGAACACGGATAACCTCTATTGTGAGCCCTTGGATTTGTGGACATTGTGACATTTCACTATTGAAACATTGTCACACCATGGAGTGAGCTGACATAATGCCCTCAATAATGGAGGACCTATTACAGGCTAAATTCTTTCTAAAGGTGTATAACACCTTCTGGAATAGTGGATGTAATGTCCATAGGTGAAAAGAGACACATCCACGCACCCATCCCCACACCTAAAACCTGCAAATGAGGACCTACATCTTTGACCTATCTAGCGTAGGGACGTGCACATCTAAAACTAGGTTCCAAACAGTGGAGCCATGCACTTATCAGAAGGACCTACAACTTGAACCTATCTAGCGGAGGACCGTGCACATCTAAAACTAGGTTCCAAACAGTGGAGCCATGCACTTATCAGAAGGACCTACAACTTGAACCTATCTAGCGGAGGACCGTGCACATCTAAAACTAGGTTCCAAACAGTGGAGCCATGCACTTATCAGAAGGACCTACAACTTTGACCTATCTAACGGAGGACCGTGCACATCTAAAACTAGGTTCCAAACAGTGGAGCCATGCACTTATCAGAAGGACCTACAACGTGAACCTATCTAGCGGAGGACCGTGCACATCTAAAACTAGGTTCCAAACAGTGGAGCCATGCACTTATCAGAAGGACCTACAACTTGAACCTATCTAGCGGAGGACCGTGCACATCTAAAACTAGGTTCCAAACAGTGGAGCCATGCACTTATCAGAAGGACCTACAACTTTGACCTATCTAGCGTGGGGCCGTGCACACCCGAAACTAGGTTCCAAACAGTGGAGCCATGCACTTATCAGAAGGACCTACATCTTTGACCTATCTAACGGAAGACTGTGCACATCTAAAACTAGATTCCAAACAGTGGAACCATGCACTTATCAGAAGGACCTACATCTTTGACCTATCTAGCGGTGGACTGTGCACATCTAAAACTAGATTCCAAACAGTGGAACCATGCACTTATCAGAAGGACCTACATCTTTGACCTATCTAACGGAGGACTGTGCACATCTAAAACTAGATTCCAAACAGTGGAACCATGCACTTATCAGAAGGACCTACATCTTTGACCTATCTAACGGAGGACTGTGCACATCTAAAACTAGATTCCAAACAGTGGAACCATGCACTTATCAGAAGGACCTACATCTTTGACCACTCTAACGGAGGACTGTGCACATCTAAAACTAGATTCCAAACAGTGGAACCATGCACTTATCAGAAGGACCTACATCTTTGACCTATCTAACGGAGGACTGTGCACATCTAAACCTAGATTCCAAACAGTGGAACCATGCACTTATCAGAAGGACCTACATCTTTGACCACTCTAACGGAGGACTGTGCACATCTAAAACTAGATTCCAAACAGTGGAACCATGCACTTATCAGGAGGACCTACAACTTTGACCTATCTAGCGTAGGGCCATGCACACCCGAAACTAGGTTCCAAACAGTGGACCCATGCACTTATCAGAAGGACCTACAACTTTGAGCTATCTAGCGGTGGACTGTGCACATCTAAAACTAGGTTCCAAACAGTGGAGCCATGCACTTATCAGAAGGACCTACATCTTTGACATATCTAGCGTAGGGACGCGCACATCTAAAACTAGGTTCCAAACAGTGGAGCCATGCACTTATCAGAAGGACCTACATCTTTGACATATCTAGCGAAAGACTGTGCACATCTAAAACTAGGTTCCAAACAGTGGAACCATGCACTTATCAGAAGGACCTACAACTTTGACCTATCTAGCGGAGGACCGTGCACACCCGAAACTAGGTTCCAAACAGTGGACCCATGCACTTATCAGAAGGACCTACATCTTTGACCTATCTAACGGAAGACTGTGCACATCTAAAACTAGATTCCAAACAGTGGAACCATGCACTTATCAGAAGGACCTACATCTTTGACCTATCTAACGGAGGACTGTGCACATCTAAAACTAGATTCCAAACAGTGGAACCATGCACTTATCAGAAGGACCTACATCTTTGACCTATCTAACGGAGGACTGTGCACATCTAAAACTAGATTCCAAACAGTGGAACCATGCACTTATCAGAAGGACCTACATCTTTGACCTATCTAACGGAGGACTGTGCACATCTAAAACTAGATTCCAAACAGTGGAACCATGCACTTATCAGAAGGACCTACATCTTTGACCTATCTAACGGAGGACTGTGCACATCTAAAACTAGATTCCAAACAGTGGAACCATGCACTTATCAGAAGGACCTACATCTTTGACCACTCTAACGGAGGACTGTGCACATCTAAAACTAGATTCCAAACAGTGGAACCATGCACTTATCAGAAGGACCTACATCTTTGACCTATCTAACGGAGGACTGTGCACATCTAAAACTAGATTCCAAACAGTGGAACCATGCACTTATCAGAAGGACCTACAACTTTGAGCTATCTAGCGGTGGACTGTGCACATCTAAAACTAGGTTCCAAACAGTGGACCCATGCACTTATCAGAAGGACCTACATCTTTGACCTATCTAACGGAAGACTGTGCACATCTAAAACTAGATTCCAAACAGTGGAACCATGCACTTATCAGAAGGACCTACATCTTTGACATATCTAGCGTAGGGATGTGCACATCTAAAACTAGATTCCAAACAGTGGACCCATGCACTTATCAGAAGGACCTACAACTTTGAGCTATCTAGCGGTGGACTGTGCACATCTAAAACTAGGTTCCAAACAGTGGACCCATGCACTTATCAGAAGGACCTACATCTTTGACCACTCTAACGGAGGACTGTGCACATCTAAAACTAGATTCCAAACAGTGGAACCATGCACTTATCAGAAGGACCTACATCTTTGACCTATCTAACGGAGGACTGTGCACATCTAAAACTAGATTCCAAACAGTGGAACCATGCACTTATCAGAAGGACCTACATCTTTGACCACTCTAACGGAGGACTGTGCACATCTAAAACTAGATTCCAAACAGTGGAACCATGCACTTATCAGAAGGACCTACATCTTTGACCTATCTAATGGAGGACTGTGCACATCTAAAACTAGATTCCAAACAGTGGAACCATGCACTTATCAGAAGGACCTACATCTTTGACCTATCTAACGGAGGACTGTGCACATCTAAACCTAGATTCCAAACAGTGGAACCATGCACTTATCAGAAGGACCTACATCTTTGACCACTCTAACGGAGGACTGTGCACATCTAAAACTAGATTCCAAACAGTGGAACCATGCACTTATCAGGAGGACCTACAACTTTGACCTATCTAGCGTAGGGCCATGCACACCCGAAACTAGGTTCCAAACAGTGGACCCATGCACTTATCAGAAGGACCTACAACTTTGAGCTATCTAGCGGTGGACTGTGCACATCTAAAACTAGGTTCCAAACAGTGGAACCATGCACTTATCAGAAGGACCTACAACTTGAACCTATCTAGCGGAGGACCGTGCACACATGAAACTAGGTTCTAAACAGTGGACCCATGCACTTATCAGAAGGACCTACAACTTTGACCTATCTAACGGAGGACCGTGCACACATGAAACTAGGTTCTAAACAGTGGACCCATGCACTTATCAGAAGGACCTGCAACTTTGACCTATCTAACGGAGGACCATGCACACATGAAACTAGGTTCTAAACAGTGGAGCCATGCACTTATCAGATGGACCTACAACTTGAACCTATCTAGCGGAGGACCATGCACACATGAAACTAGGTTCTAAACAGTGGAACCATGCACTTATCAGAAGGACCTGCAACTTTGACCTATCTAGCGGAGGACCGTGCACAGTTCTAAATAGTGGACCCATGCACTTATCAGAAGGACCTACAACTTTGACCTATCTAGCAGAGGATCGTGCACACCCGAAACTAGGTCCTAAACAGTGGACCCATGCACTTATCAGAAGGACCTAGAACTTTGACCTATATAGCGGAGAACCGTGCACACCTGAAACTAGGTTCTAAACAGTGGACCCATGCACTTATCAGAAGGACCTACAACTTTGACCTATCTAACGGAGGACCATGCACACATGAAACTAGGTTCTAAACAGTGGAGCCATGCACTTATCAGATGGACCTACAACTTGAACCTATCTAGCGGAGGACCATGCACACATGAAACTAGGTTCTAAACAGTGGAACCATGCACTTATCAGAAGGACCTGCAACTTTGACCTATCTAGCGGAGGACCGTGCACACCCGAAACTAGGTTCTAAACAGTGGAGCCATGCACTTATCAGATGGACCTTCAACTTTGACCTATCTAGCGGAGGACCGTGCACAGTTCTAAATAGTGGACCCATGCACTTATCAGAAGGACCTACAACTTTGACCTATCTAGCAGAGGATCGTGCACACCGAAACTAGGTCCTAAACAGTGGACCCATGCACTTATCAGAAGGACCTACAACTTTGACCTATATAGCGGAGGACCGTGCACACATGAAACTAGGTTCTAAACAGTGGACCCATGCACTTATCAGAAGGACCTACAACTTTGACCTATATAGCGGAGGACCGTGCACACATGAAACTAGGTTCTAAACAGTGGACCCATGCACTTATCAGAAGGACCTACAACTTTGACCTATCTAGCGGAGGACTGTGCACACATGAAACTAGGTTCTAAACAGTGGACCCATGCACTTATCAGAAGGACCTACAACTTTGACCTATATAGCGGAGGACCATGCACACCTGAAACTAGGTTCCAAACAGTGGACCCATGCACTTCCCAAGTCCTGACCCTATACCGGTAAATGAGTCATGCATTATTATGGACTTGTATCCATTTTACACTGTTTGCAATATTCAGGGGTCTTTTGAAGCTGAAAGGTCCAAAAACAGGGTTCTTTCCAGTGGGAGCATACCCATATGGTTATTTGTTTTAAGTGCCCCTGCCCGGATGTGAAGCTCCATTCAATATTATTGTATGCTACAGCGCTACTCTATAGACAGAGACCTCCAACATTGAAAATGTTAGACACTGAACATGCGAAAATGAAAAGAACATAGAAAGAAAAAGTAATTGATTACTTGAAATTTTGCAATCAATTTGATCAGGGTTTTCTTTAAGCATTTTGCTGAAAGGGTATTTTCAAATTTTTTTGACCCTTTCAATTGTGAATTTTTCCTCTGAAGGAGTCAAAACCATTGCCCAAGGGGTATTTTTATAATATTATTTTTGAAGACATTTTTAACAATATGTGTGTTTTTGGAGCCATAGGCGTATATCCGGAGGGGGGGGAAATCTCCCCCAATATTTTGCCAGGGGGATGGTCCATACAATCATCCCCCAATGTTGACGCCTGTATGTGGGTTTCTCCCCTATATCGCCCGGTAGTCTCATGTTTCTGACCAAATTAACCTCATATTTGGTCATTTTAACTCAAAAAGTGCACGAAATTATTCCACTTTTGCACCATATTTCAACAGTGGCAAAATTTTTTGTACCATAAACTTATTCTTTCGCCAAAAGGTGCTGGATTCACTATACTTCAAGACATTTTTCACCCCCCCAAGTCAAAAAGAAATCTACGTCACTGTTTGGAGCAGTGGCGGATCTAAAGCAGTCAGAAGGTGGGGGCAATTTTAAAAAAGAAAATAATACTATTTAAAAATGCCCTGAGATGAGAAGTAAGAAACTTTTGCAAAATGAAGACTTAATTGAAGTAATTTGGCGGATCATTTTGGCATTATTAATGTGTAAAATTTTAGTTTAAAAAAGCAGAACATTTGTGAAATGAGCAGTCCATGGACATGATCATGATGGAGCCTTCGGACGGCAAGCTTTCCCTATTATGGTAGGCCTATAGATTGTGTTAAACATTATTGGCAAATGTCGAAAGCAGAAGTGAAAGTGGCCATTTGTTTATCAACTACGCAGGGTGATGTTCCCCTCTCAGAACGTGGACAATTTTGCAAAATGAAGACCTAATTGAAGCGATTTGGTGGACCATTTTGGCACTATTACTGTGTAAAATATAAGTTGAAAAGCCGAAAATTGTGAAATGACGGTCTATGAAGCCTTTCTTTGTCACGTTTTCCCTATTAGGCTTATAAATTGTGTTAAAAATAGGGCCTACATTGGCAAATGTCGAAAGCAGAAGCAAAAATGGTCACTTGTTTATCCACTACGCATGGGGGTGTCTGAGGAGGATGTTCACCCCTGAGAGGGAAAATTTTGCAAAATTAAAGTCTAATTGAAGACATTTGGTGCATCATTTAAACAGAAAAAGGACCCGAACCCAATTTGCAAGATTTCAAACTGACACTCTTACATTACTCATAATCACTAAAACATGCATGGATTAATGCTGACAAAATGTGATGGGCCCTACATATCGGGAGTAGGTCCTAAATGCCAAAAGCGAAAATAAATGCACAATATCGGGTGTTTCTCTATTCAAATCTTGCAATATCTGAGCGCCAGACGTTTTCAAGATTTTGTATGCGCGTTGGACTTTGGGACTTTGGATTTGAAGGAGTCAGCAAAGTGCCTGAACGCGTAAATACGCGTGTTTTGTGCGTTAAAGAAAACCCTGAATTTGATAAATAATGCAACTCTGTTATGCATCTAGAATGTCATCCTCTTGATCTGCATCCATAGCAACAATCATTCACTGAATTGGTGATTTCTTAGCTAAATAAATGGCTAGATGGCCATCTATGACATCAAACCACTATTGATTTGATCTAACATCAAGATATTAGGGCATGTATTAATTCAACAAGCAATGATTCTGTTGCTAGATACGTCATTGATATGTAACTGGTGAATGCACAAAGTGACAAGTTGAAACCAACAATATCAATTGTTGTTATCTAGCAAAATATTTCTATTTATTTTTGTTAGTGCACTTGATGCTCTTATCAGATTTAACCCTATTACGAGCGTACGTGGCAAAAGTGGTATATTTGTGTGTAGTGGACGTGGGTTAGGCATTTCAACTGCTGCATTGATAGTGTTATCAGGTAGGCAACACCAGTACTTATTCCAAATCTTGTGACACCTCATGGATATTGCCAGTGGTAGGATGTTGACTGGAGTGAGATGTGACGATTTTAAATTGTTAAAAGCAAGGGCCATGGTAGAGCATGTTGAGGGCAAAACATGGCTAACTCATGATAGGTGATAACATTTCATATTTGGCATACTAAATATAAAGATTAACTATGAATATTAACGATATTCCTACAGAAAAATATGCTTGTAACAAAAGAATTATATGGGATATTAAGAAAGGTCAGGACTTTACCGATTATGAAAACGAGATTAAGTCACAATTTTGTAATTGGAAAGCTAATTCTTTTGATGATCCAGATTCCCTGTGGAGTGACTGGAAAAATAAGCTTATTTTCGCAGCAAACAAAACAATAGGTGTGAAAAACTCCAATTGTAAACCAAAACAATGGTGGGACAAAACAATAGATGATGCCATAAAAGACAGGAAGAAGAGTTGTCAGGCTCATCGCAGGTGGTCCACTTCAAGTTAGATCTTCAAGTGTGGGTCATGATAAGGAAATTGGAGATAAATTATGGAAAGAATATATTGAAAGAAAAACTCGGGTGAAGAACCTTATTAAGAATCGTATAATGCAAATGCGAATCGATAGAAGTGTAAAAATTGCTAAAGAAGGCGGTCCTTCAAATAGGGACTTTTGGAAAAACCTAAGAGGGCCTAAAAACCAGATAAGCAATGTATACTCTTTAAAACTGCCCAATTCCGATGATGTAACTAACGACCGTAAAGTCATGAATCAGACTGTCAAACAATATTACCATTCATTGGGCAAAATGAATAATCAGCTGTATCAAGAAGATTTTATTAATGATATGATATCTAATACTAAGTATCTAAGCAATCATACTTTTAACAATCTAGATGTATCTGAAGATAATATTATGCATAATATTGCACTTACACTTGACGAGGTTATTGATTCCATTAATCAAGCCAAATATAACAAGTCTCCCGGTATCGATTCAATCACAAATGAGCTTATCAAAAATGGCGGGGATGCTCTTAACAGTTCCATGTTCTTTTTGTTTAAAAGATTGCTTGTTTTAGAGAAGATCCCCAAAGAATGGAATAAGGGAATAATTATCCCAATTTTCAAGAAGGGCGATAAGAAAGATCTCAATAACTATAGAGGTATCACCCTTACCTCATGTATCTCCAAAATTTTCAACCGTATTATATCAAATTCAATTTCGGAATTTCTGGAAGATAATGGCGTGCTGTCGGAAATCCAGGGCGGATTTAGGAAAGATCATAGATGTGAAGATCACGTTTTGGTTTTTAAGAGTATAGCTGCTGCCAGGTTAGCTGAAAACAAACCAACTTTCCTAGCTTTCCTGGATTTCCGAAAAGCTTTTGATACGGTTTGGAGGGATGGCCTCCTCTCTGTGGCCTGGGCGTAGGAATTCGAGGGAGTGCTTGGAAATTAATTGAAAGTCTTTATTGTAATGTAGAAGCTAAAGTAAAGTTTGGTGATATTGACACTGAATATTTCGAGGTGGAAGAAGGTCTTAAACAGGGATGTGTCTTATCCCCAATTTTATTTTGCATTTATATAAACCAGCTAGCTAAACTTTTCAAAGAAAGTGGTAACGGTATTCGCATTTGTGATGTTCAAATAGGTTGCTTATTCTGGGCTGATGACGCTGTTTTGATCGCAAATGATGAAGACGAACTTCAGAAAATGCTGAATATTGCATCTTCTTTCTCTCGTTTATGGAAATTAGATTTTAATTATGATAAGTCAAATGTTGTAGTAATTGGAAAACAAGTAAGTAATAACAAGACAGGAACCTATGTGATAGCACCATTTCCTCATGTGACAGTTATAAATATTTAGGAGTTCATATTTCTAAAAATCTTTCTGATCACACACATGTTAATGAAGTTGTCAAAAGGAAATAGACTTATTGGTTATATTAGATCTATTTTGGATGGTCACGATGACTTTAATAGGGTGCAGTATGGGGATATTTTATGGCGTACACTTGCTCTACCATGTATTAATTATGCGTGCGCAGTGTGGACATGTGGAAGTCAAGCGGACATCAAAAGAATTGAAAACCTGCAGTTACAAATGGCCCGATATATTCTTAAAGCACCGCGTAATACTCCAGCGGCAGCCCTTTATGGTGATCTAGGATGGCAATCAATTGCCTCCATTCAAGATACTATTAGGATTAACTATTTTGCTCGTCTCAGATCAATGGATTTACATCGATGGCCAAAACTGCTTTTCAATACTTTATTCGTTCTTGATTGCAATGTTGACAAAATTCGCTTTAAATGGTTAAGCTCGACCAAATCTGCTCTCGATAAATGTGATATGAACCGCCTTTTCACAAATGACGCGTCTATCAACATGATCAATCCACACTGGGCCAAATGTTGTAAAGAAATTATGAAAAATGTGTATGAAATCTCGTGGTATGACAATGCCAAAACCAAATCTTCTCTGGCTGAATATGTTAAATTTAAACAAACACTTGCCTTTGAAAACTACCTTCTTGACAAAACTGACTTTTGGGGGATAAGCCTCAAATTTAAAGCACGTTCAAACACTCTCCCCTTAAATGGTAGAATCCACGGTTGGACCGAGGGCATGGATGATACCTGCCCTCTATGCAAAAGCGGGAGCGAAGATCTCAGTCACTTCCTTTTCAACTGTAGGGCTCTGAACACAATTCGCGCAGAAGAGTATCTGAAACTGGAAAGTGAACTAAACTACGCAAAAAAAGTTTCTTTATGGTTAGGAAATTTACCCACTATTAAAATCTAACAACTAATTTTGTACGTTTGCTAAATATTCGAATGCGGGGGATTGTCCTACGCATTTTGATACCTCAATCACTACTCTACGACACTCCTGAGAAAAGATATGAATGTTTAAGTAACACGATGTCGAAAAATAAAAATTGCAAAGAAGCCTATTCAATGGTTTTAGAGCTGATTCACTGATCGAAGGCGGTTTCATTATTCCCACCTTTTCAATTTGAATTTAAAGCATTTGCCTTGATGCATGTTGGATAATCCTTTGCTTATTGTGCAGACGAATGATCAAAGACAAAGGTGAGTGGGTACTAAGACATTTACGTTTTGAGAGATGGCTTTTGGAAAAGGGATTCAAAACAGGTCATGATTACAGCAGTTTGGAAGATACTGTATGTTCAATGTTACCAAAACAGAAGGAATTCACACTTGAGTGGCCCTCCAGAAGCCCTGATCTAAACCCCTTGGAGAACCTTTGGGATCAGCTCAAGATACGAGTCAACAAGAAGATAAAAACAGATACAACTCGGTGGGATTGCGTCGCATCGTTATCAATGAGTGGAACGGCAAGGTAACATTCGGAGCATGAGACGCCGCGTGGCTGCTGTAAGGGAAGCCAACGGTGGACACACAAGTACTGAAAGAAAAAAGAGATCAATCTCAAGTGAAGTTGGAAGCAGTAGTATGATGCCTGAAATGTGCTCAGCAAGTAAACAAATTAATGCTATCTGCGTGTTTGTTTGTTTTTGTGTGTGTGTTCTTTTATGCTGAAAACTTGAATAGGCCTTTTTGCAATTTTGATTTTTCGACCTCGTGTTACTTAAACATTCATATCTTTTCTCAGGAGTGTCGTAGGGTAGTGATTGAGGTGTCAAAATGCGCAGGACAATCACCCACATGCGAATATTTAGCAAACGTACAAAATTAGTCGATAGATTCTAATAGTGGGCAAATGTCCTAACCATAAAGAAACTTTTTTTGCGTAGTGTATATGATCAGCAACTTGAGGCCTTTTGGCACATATTTATTGCTGGGAATGAGGACATTAAAGCGTGCTTGATGCTGGGGACCCCCTTAGACAGTGAAGAAGGTAGTTTTTGTTTTGATTCTTTTGTAAATCATTCCTTAAGCGTGCTTGGGCTCTTAGAGCTTCTCTTGTTAAATGAATTTATGCACAATTAATGCCAGTATTTTGCCATGTTAATGTATATTATTTTAATATTATTTTATATTTCGCTTTATTTGCCTGCTAACGATCCATTTCAAATCAACTTGGGTTGACACAGGCAATTTATTTTGCTTTTGTTTTGTGCCATAATAATTGCGCATGTATATTGTTTTAAATCATTTCTTGTATATAATTATGTTTGATATTGTTTTTTGAACGCACCGCTGGTTAGGCGTGTGCCACTGTTACAAAAGTGTATGTTCCAATAAATAAATAAAATAAAATATCACTTATTTTGTAACTTCATACAACTCTGGAATGAGAAAAAGAAAAAAGACACAGAGTCTGTTTCCACCAAAATTCACCCCGATTATGGGGCAAAATAGTGTAAAAAAATTAAGGTAAGGATACTTACTAGCATACTTACAACTTTCATATGCTATCATATGATTTAACATTTGTGGCATGACCTGGTCCATGCAGATCAAAGTCAGAAATGTGAAATATTGAGGTATTATTCCAAACTTAACTTGCTCAGTATCTCAAGCTTAAAATGATATTGAAATCCCCACACTCTGGGCATGTTTGGTTGCAAAGTTATGAACTTTTTTATGTTCAATTTTCTTAGGTTTTATTGTATATTTGCCCCTTATTTTTATCAATATCTCAATTTCATTTATTTACCAACTTTGATCTGATTGTGTCACATTTTAAATAGGAGTTTATAGACCATTCTCACTTTCTTCAATTTTGATGTTGAAATTCAATGTAACATTTCAGATCATGTGTGGTTGTGCTTGTACATTGAGCCCAGAGATGGAATGTTTCCATTATGAATACCATAAATATCCCTTATAACTTCTTCGAATGTCTACAAAAGAAATTACCAAAAACAATTAACTATTAACTATAATCATTGTCATTTTATTGCAATTTTAAAACTCAATGTGGTATATTACTTGGAAATTGTGCATAGTTCATTCACTGAGATGGTCACCAGCGGTGCGCATTGGGAGGGCATCCACAGTTGTTATCGCTTGTTGTCATCGTTGGTCATCTCAAACGACGGGAGAGCGTATGGATGTGACAGTGTCATCTCAGGAGGAAAGTAAGTTGTACCCAGAAATAGATGAATGTGTAATTAATGGTTTGCGTGCAACTGTCAGCTGCACTGCATCACATGCTCTTCTGCTGTGATTATCCCGGATATTATAACATGAAAATATTATCCCAAGATCCAATCTACCAATACTAGGACTGTTTGTGCTTTCAAATTTTATGTAGCTTCCATACAAATTCCTTTCCCCTTGCTTGATTTGAAATTTGTGGAAAAATTTGTAATAAACTTATGAATTTGTTATGATAATCTGGGTGATATCAGTGCAGACAGGGTTAATAAGGAGTTCCAAGTTTGTATAGATTTGTTAAAGTTCAAGTTCAAAATCACCTGATGATTTTTATTTGTTTACGTGACTACTGAGAAGACAGGTGTAGAGAGTGTGTGTAAAAATTGACTTGATCAGAATAGGTAATTCATTGAGACTTGGGTCAGTGTTAGGTTTACTGATATATAATGATTTTATTCACAGTTGGTCATCCTTAACATGTTAAGTTATGCTGACTAGGTGTTAAGATCAAATTTTATTTTTTAATGGTATTGAAAAAAACCACTTCATGCTTTAAAATTTGGTATTGAAAAAAACACTTCATAGGTGAAAACCTTAAGTCCGCAACAGGAGGGGAATGGTAATACCCTAAACCGGGACCTATCTAAGAAGCCCTGAGAGCAGTGCCAGAGGAAGCATCCAAATTTAGGGGGGTCAGGATGAGCATATTCTGTTCCAATTTCAGACCATTTTAGCCCTAACTGTACATGGCAATTATTTTTATCGGTTATGATTTTTAGGGGATATCCCCCCTTACAAAAATTTAGGGGGACGTGTGCCCTCTGTTCCCACTTTCGCTACCTGCCCTGTGCCTGAGAGCACACAGGGGACCCAAAGTTGACATTTCTTTGGAAACTAGCTGCACCCCCCCCCGCCCCCACACACACACACACACACAAAAGGCCCTCTGAAAATGTCCACTTTTTAGGGTTAATTTGGGATAAAGACAGTTCAAATTAGAAAGAAAATTCATAAATGGACCATTTTCCATGTTAAAATGTTTGAAATAGCTCCCCCCCCTAGCATGCAAGCAATTCTTTTAAAGGGAAGTACTGGCCTTGTATCAGCTATTCCCAGGGCTATTCCATCCTGATTTACCTACAAATATTTTCAGCTGGGACACTCTGCCATAGAATGATAGACATCAGGTAGACATCATGGGTCCCTTGGATTGTATAAATGTCCCAAATAACATCTAACGATTGCATCACCGACCATAGATTTTCCCATGAGCTCAAGTGTGTTCCCCAGACCAACCTAGGTAAACAAACAAATAACAAACAAAATATTAAAATCTTGAATTTTGAGAAAAATTAAGGGTATCCTCATGAGCATATCTTGCTGTAAGCTATATACCATACTGCACGGTTGTTTAATGTATATAGAATTGGCTTCATTATTAACTAAATGCAAACTATAGATGGCGCTATTTATCCTAAATCACATTTCTTTATTTGCAAGGGGTAGGCCCGGGGGGTAGGTGATTAATACTGCCATCAAAACACCTGGAATAGGTGAAACAAGCAACAAGGAAATTTTATAAACATATTTTATCAAATAATAAAAGGAATTATTTGTATTAAAAGCTTGAAAGAGTAATTTCCAGTAACTAAATAGCGCCACTAATTTTGTCAATAATAGATACATTTTATATCCGAAAAAGCTTTAAAAATGCTATAAAAGTGAATAATATTGTAAAAAAATGGGAAATTAAAGTTGAGAATGACTCAAAAGCATCTGTATACATTAGCATGATATCACTTTTAGCTGGTTAAGCCTAAAATTTGGTTGTACATGATGTTTTGTTTGAAAAACTAATAAATGATCCCATCAAACAACCGTGACTGCATGTTGGGTCTAAGGTTAACTTAAATGCTACATTTGTAGAATGCACTTGTCTTGAGTAACATATTCAAATTAGATCAAAAGTAATAATTACTTTTCTCACTTCAGCATGTTAATTACATGGACGAAATAATTTTGATCAAACAAATTACATTCCATTACAGAGATTGAAACAGCATGATTTTCTTATTAATTTACTATGGTGGACTGATACAGGAAATTTAATTTTCCTTTTACTGAAATAATCACATCTTTTTATTAATTTAATTAAGTGCTACTCTTTTGTATTAGGAACACTTGTCATGTCCAAATGCGAGTGTAAAGTGACTTTCATTTGCATTCAATGGATGGACACTCATAGAGCTACTTCTGGCTGGTTATCAGTATCTTTACCAGCTGAGTTGACATGTTGTGTAGCAGAAATGAAGCCAGGATGAGATTGGGTACTTGTGAAAGGGCAGCGCACTCGGAGGGAAGTGTGCTACAGTGGTCACAAACCCCACCGGCTATTTTGGGTTACTTACCGACCCGCCCGAAGTGACAGAAATAGAATAAAGATAAGGCATACACATAGCCAACAGGGGCCTACACCAAGGGACTGACTGAAATAGTATTGGAAAGAGAGACCTCTACCAGATCAAGATTGGAAAAAATAACATTTATAAGTAAATTGAAGATCTCCACTGGGACATGTTTGGATTTAATATAGTCTATACAGGAGGGTCATTCAAAGGGTTCTGCTTCCAACCTCTGCTGTTAGAAATGGTTCAATATTTTGTACTGTATAAACTTCGGCCATATATCCGTTTCTGTTTTTGATGATACCGCACATCAAAAGCTGAAAAACATGTATAAAAGAAAACATAATGTAGACTTGTTAAAGTATAGATGTCCTTTCATCTGTAGGTGACACCATTAACATCAGTGAGTTGGCCAATGAGAGCGGTTCTTTCTGCGGGCTAGGTCACAGAGATCGCAGATTTTGCATTTGTTGACCAGCAATCAGGTGAACGAAAAATTATTGTCTAGGCCTATCCTGATGGTGAATAAGTGGTGCCAAGAAATTGCGTTCCTTGTGTTTCCTTGTCTCTATCTGGGGTTAATCTTAGCAAACCACCCATCCACCTGTCATTTTGGAAAGGCAGTTCTTTCTGAAAAGGGAACAAAAGTAATAAAATAATAATAATATGGTGATAATGATATTTTAAATAATAATGACAATTTATATGTATCACTGAGTGCAAAATTCCATCATGAAGATGCCCAAACAAACGGTTACAAGTTGATAGTCCAAAGGGTTAATAGTCAGAAAACCCAATAGCAGATGCTATAAACCCTCTAATTTTTACCTAACCCTATCCTATAGCAATCTGTAATCCTAACCCTAAATCTGAGCATAACCATATTCAGTGACATGTCCTGGGGGGGCTTTGGGGGCTGAAGCCCCGGCACTTTGTTCAAAATCATGTAAAATTAGCTGTTTTTTGGCGATTTTAGCCATTAAGCCACCCTGCATAACTCTGAAAGCCCCTCTGAGCCCCCGCAGGAACAGATCCTGGAAACGCCAGTGATATTCCTAAACATAACCGTGACTATAATCTTAACTCTGACCCATACCCAACCCTAACCATATTCGTAACACCCACCCTAACCCTAACGCTAACCTATAACCCAAAATGTCCTAAATCCTGACTGTATTGGCCCTTTTTGGACTAATGGACCTTCGATCCAGAGATAAAAGATATGTTTGATGTTAACCAGTAAAGAATGCCAAAGATGTGAAGAAGCGACAGAAAAAGCCCTATCCCCAATAAATCATAATTGTAGCTTTATAAGTTTGGTGTTGAAATATTGATTTTTTTGGGGGGGCGGAGCATGCTTTCCAAAATAAAGATGTGTAAAACATTGCCAGAAATATTGAATGCTGACTCTAAATAGCCTACTGAAGCATGTGTAATCTAGGTGAAATTTAGGTTGAACACTTTTATTTCAAGTTCTTAAAGGCCATTTTATAACATTTCCATACAAAATAGATTAGTATTTCTTTGCCATAAAATGTTAGCTTTTATTATCAGATATGTCCCCTTTAATTTTGAGCCGAACAACTGAGGTAAAGCAAAGGAAATTGGAATTTACTACCAGCGCCGATGTTGCCAATGTGTGTCACTCCATCGGTTGTGTTACGGTACTATCCTTTGATGTGTATATCCGTCCCGCACACCATGTACATTCTGTGCAGTATGAACACTGTGTATGCGTTCGACTAATATTCCCATTGTAATAATAAAACGATGGTTCCTGCGTTTTATTCAAAATCTTGGATTTTGACCAAACTACAGCACTATAGTCTTGATTTTTGCAGGGTACGGTATGTTAGTATATTAAAGTACAATATAATCATGTAAAAAACAGAATATTGAGGGTGTTCTCTTCAGCAAATGTTATAATATGGCTTTAAGAATAGGCTGCATTATGTACCCCTGGGAAGTTTCAAGAGGTTAACATTTGCAACTGGATTCATAAGGTTAAATAAGGAGGTGAGCATGAGCTAGCAGTGTTTGCACTAAAATATTGAGATAAATAAAGCTGACACACAAGATGAATGGTATGGGTTCTACAGAAGATATCCTAAGAAGGCTTGGGGTGCCAGGTGTCTTCTCCACCCCATGTGTATGATTGCTCTAGGGAGGGTGGGAAACACCCAAAACTATTGATACATTATTTGCTTAGCTCAAGAACCGCAAGACCTTGTGAAAATATAAATGTGCTTATTGGCTTCCTTGACTCATTTCCTATCAGATCAATATTACATGTAATATTAAGAAGTACGCTGGCAGGCTAAACTGTACAAATATGGCTCCTGTCATCCCATTCTACTTATTTTTTCATAATAGAGGCATGTGGCAGTACATTTTGAACGCACCATCATAGTTTATGTTAACTTGACAATTGGTGTTGATTGGGTGAGGTTGAAATTCAAGTTAACCTACTGGAGTGAGCCTGACACTATTATTGTAATCTTATACTTTGTAATATGAGCACAATTAGATTTGACATGATCTGTGGACTCGCATGTTTGGCCAAGATGATATGTTGTGGACTAACCTAACATGAAATTCTGTATCTGTGCTACGGACACGGAGAATTTAGAGGCCGTTTAAGGAAAGTGTTTTTCTTTGAAATCACAAATTTCAGTTTTACTAATACTCTTGTAACCGTAGGCATTGAATTGATGGAGAGGACAAGGAGGCAGGTTATTGCCTCTGACTCTGCACTGTGAAAACACTGTTTAGACTTTAAACACTTTCCTAAACACTAATGCACCACGTTTCTAAACATGTTTAAAGGCTAAACATAGAATTTGATCATGGTTGTTTGATGTGATCATATTAATGTTAACTAACATTACATAATTTTAAATTCTAGACCTTCACAAGACAAGCAGCTATCACATGCACTTGTAATACACATACACTTTTTAGCTATTTTTAACTTCTGCCTTTTTGTGGTAATTTTTATTCTAGTATTAGAATAATATTATAACTTTATATTTGTATGCAAATTGAGGGCGCTATTTACATATATTTTCAATTTATTATTTAGAGTTATTCCTTTCATTTTTATGTTTTAATGATATCATACAAGTGTCTACCCCGTGTAAAGAGGCAAATAAAGATTTAACATAAATAGCGCCATCAGTGTTCAACTTTGCTTAAAAATGAATACAGTTCTACATGCCATCAAACAATCATGTGATGGGTTGGGTTTATGAGCTATGTTTAGGAATTAAACACATGATGTCTTTGAATTTGACATTGGTGTTTAGGAATTAAACATGTTTAGAAACATGGTTAGAAAAGTGTTAAAAGTCTAAAAACTGTCTTTACAGTGTAGCATGAAAAATCTGTCAATACTTTGTAACAAAACTTGTTTAACAAGTCGGTCCAGTGGACACACACTTGAGTCCTGATGGGACCAGACTTAAGCTAAATGCTCAAGCCAAGCTTAAAAGCTTATATGTGACCATCCACCACAACTGAGCCTGGATGTCTCCAGTGCCACTATTGAGATATGCTCCATTGAACTTAACAATAAACACTAGGAAACAAAGGATTTATTGACTGTTTTATTGATTTTTCACTACTTAAATATCAAGTTCTATAGACATGATATACATCATTTTAAAGCTAATTTCAAGCAGAATATTTTGGTTGAATATCTCATAAATGATGATTGGCGACTTCAGGGCTCAGTTGTGCTGGATGGTCACATATTAGCATGCTGACCAAATATGAAGAGAAAATTAGAAAGAAACAAATTGAGGAAGAAAAAAAAGCAAGGAAAAGAAAGACCACTCCGAAAAAATCAATTGTACAATTTTGCTCTCAGCACTTGGGTTGAGAAATACCGGGTAAGAAACTGTGAATTCTTATTCCGTGCACCTGATACAAAGGCTGAATTCTTATCTTGTCCTAGTTAAGTGATGGGGCCAGGGCTGATGTAAATTGCCACTCTGGCCAAAAGCAGGTTATGAATGGTTATAAACATGACAAAATGGAAGTGGCACACTGCTTTGATTTTAAAATTATTTGCCAGGTCTATCACAATCCTTTAGGAACCGCACCATGGTCATCAATCAGTGGTATAACTAGATCAGAGGGCAGCAGAGGGGATGAGAGTTCAAGCCCCCTTCCCTGTCCCAGTAAGGTTTTGCCACTGCTGGACAAATAGACAGGTCATACCGGTCAAGCGATGCAACTTTGCGATATTGGTCAATGAATATTTCATGATCAGGTTCCATCAGCCACTCCAGTTCCTACTCCTTAAAATGTTCTTATACATGAGCATAGTGATTTGAAGAATCATGATGGGCTATGCAATGAGTAAGAAATGTCTGAAGATGAAAGTGATATGCAGTCAATTTGCCAGCAAATAAATTTAAATTTTGACATTCTTAAATGAAAACCAAAGTTTAAGGTTATTTTAATCGCAACTTGCATATAATATATTGATAAGAAGGTTTACATTTGGGTGACTAAATTAATGCTTGCATGTTGATGTAGTATGTTTCATTATATATTTTTATGATGTGTGTGTTTCACTCCAGTACAAGCAAAGGGGTAATTTTCCTTTGACAAAGGTCCATTTTAGTTTCAAGTTTCAAGTGTACAACAGGGTATGGTGCAGGGCTGCCCCCATTGTGGCCTGTGCACCATCCGCGATAGTCAACTTTTGAAAAGCACCCTAAACAAGGATTTAACCCTTGGCTAAAACAATACCCTAAACAGGTGTTTTCACACCCTAAACAGGGATTGTTTGCATCAAATTTCATACCCTAAATTTCATTTCAGCGTATTAGCAATTGCAATTTTGCTACCCTTTTTTCCAATTTTCATGTTTTTGGTTGGTTAGGGCCCGGGGGGGTCACTCCCATTGTGGCCTGTACACCATCCGCGATAATCAACTTTTGAAAAGCACCCTAAACAAGGATTTAACCCTTGGCTAAAACAATACCCTAAACAGGTGTTTTCACACCCTAAACAGGGATTGTTTGCATCAAATTTCATACCCTAAATTTCATTTCAGCGTATTAGCAATTGCAATTTTGCTACCCTTTTTTCCAATATTTCATGTTTTTGACACCCTAAACGTGTTACGCGCGTATCGTACTTACCACGAAAAACTACCCTTTTTACACGTTTTCATTATCGCGGATGGTGTACAGGCCACAATGGGAGTGACCCCGGGGTGCAGCATCAAAATAAAACCGGAGATAAAATCACCTTGTCTAAAATGCAATACAACTCTGCCTGGGTTTGAACCTACAACTTGTTTGAATTGAGAATGCCTGCAAAATTACACCAGCTAATATGCTCCAAATAAGCATTATATAGCAACACAAAATTTGCTTGGAGGCTACATCACACTGACCACAATGTATGTTTTATTGTCATCACATATGGCATTTGCATAATGTGTATTTTTTTGTTCTAAGATTTTGTCCAAAAATGTTCATCTATGTCATCTGAGATTTCCAAAACTAATATTTTGACAAACTGCAAAAACAGTTTTGCTTGGTGACCAACTTTGATACCAAAGTTTGTAAGTCTCTAAAGGTCAACTTTGCTTCACCCCTGAGGGCTGAAATAGATATCTATTATTTGCAACATGTCCTACTACCCCTTTTGTATAGAGTACCCCACCCTTAGGATAAAGAATACAAGATTCAGCACAGGCATGACAATTTGATTATTTTGCTCATTAAAGCGCTTTGCCTTTCCTTTCAAGGCATATATTGCAGATCTCAAGTGATAGGAAGAACACGATAGGTTAAGGCTGCTTTCTTATCACAGAGATAAAAGGAACAAAATTTGAATATTTGTCCTCTCTGGTCTTATTTAGCATCGATTTTGATCTACTAGCCCAATATGTTGTTACAGATAACTGAGTTAAACGGACAAAGGATGCCTGACATTGGAACACCTGAACCAAAGGACGCATGGTTTAAGGTTAATTAGAAAATCAACTTTCGAATTTCGGGCTGTCATCAGCTCTCGGGCTTTTGCTTTTGCATAATCAATAATACCGGCCACTTAGAATTTGTTTACATGATGAAACATGCGGGAAACAAAACCCTTGAAATTGATACCAAGGAAAAAAATCCCCGCAAAGCATGCATGTTTAAGAGGATGAAGAGTACCATCAACTCACTGAGCCGGCCATCTTGTCAGGAAACTTGTCCGTGTACTACTTCATATTTGGTTTCGAATTATGAATTGTGAGGATCTTAATTCCATAATACTTGATGGTAGTATATTAATGAATATTACCATGTCAAGAAGGTAATAAGCAGTTTTTTACATGATGATTTTGTTAGTATAGTCTAAATATTGGAATATAAGTACGTATTAGAAGGGTTATATTTCAGTTTGTGAAACCGCTATAGGGCTGAATGAATTCAGGACATGCAGCGGTCATTTAAGAAGATTGCATCTAATCCTTGTGTGGCCATATTAGATTGTTGGTATAAATATTTAGAAGCTTGGAGATGTTTGGAAGATAATAAATGTATGAAGCAGGAGCTGCCATCATTTTTGTCAAATGATTTGCTTAAGGGTGTTTGGTACTAGATGAGGCTATCTGATGAACCATCTATATGGAGCCAGCAAGATGCATTGATCCAAGCTTTCTAACTTTGTTATTATGGCCAGCCTGCTGAAGGGTTTGTAAAATATGAAGAAGAAACAAAAGTTTTTGGAATGAAAAAGTTTTAAATTGATAGGTGAAGAGGGGGTGGTCAGTGTTTTTAAGTTGCTTGCAATGTTTTCTTTTGTTTTGTTTTCAAAGGGGGATTGTTTGAGCATTGAGTAAAATCTTGACTCTAGAATCACAATGAATTTGTGAAACAAGAGTTGCATTTTCAGTTCCTTGCAAAATTGCAAAATATGCTAATTAAGTAACTGATTTGCATAATTTATGTGAATTGTTAGGTTTTTCTATTCTTCCAATATCTGAAGATCCGTACAGGGTACAGTGACTTAACTTAGTAAGAGGTCAGTAGCTGGGTCAGAGATTCTTAACCTGATTAGATTTCATAGATGATTCGTATAATTGTTTTGGTTTGTTTGTTTGTTTGTTTGTTTATTGTTTATTTTTTTTTTTTTAAATTTTTTTTTCAATTTACTTTTTTTATTTAATTAGAGATTTTTAATTTTTTTTTTATACAAACCATGTTGCAAACCACATTCAAGCCCCAGGATCCAACAGTGTTCTGTGAACACCCTACCCTTATCAAAAAATTCCAGGGTGATTTGAATGTTTTAGATGCTGTATTTTTTAAATTGGAAAGAATCATCTCAGCTTGAAAAAAGAAGCTCTATGACGCTAGCTATTATGTGATAGTATCTCTATCAAGTCAGACTTGTGTCCTATCTTTTAACAGATCATTCATTCTCTTGGGCAGTATAAAATCACTTCCTGGTCAATCTGCAAAGATGCGTGCCACAAATTATACATCCAAAGAAAAATAGTTCTTAGTATAATCATGTTCCATCCTGCACTACTTGCCCGAGGACTAAGCCATAAGTGACCATGCAATGGGCCTGTTGATACATGCCGTCTGGCCTGTTTGTGTCTTTTATGCAAATACTCGCTAAAATGCACACATTTAATGAGCGCCCTCGCATAGCGTGTGCTTCCATTAAGCTTAATTTGAAGGTTTAGGAACTTAGCGTCCATCATTCAAAATCCATTTACTTGCTGTATTGCCTGTACTTGAATAGATTGATATGCCTCAGTTTAAACTCTTCAACACTTCACTTAAACATCCTTTTTATGTGTGCCGCTGACTGCGAATAAACTTTGGCAAAGTTTAACAGCAGTAGACATGTTTTGTAATGCTCCTGTAATGTTTTAAATTTTGTCATACAATGGAATGTTTCACATTCATGAAATCATTTTGTCAATAGGTGTAATAATTGCCTTTTTTTGCACATTGCAGACTACAACTGAATCAATAATTTAGTTTTCATCATTTAAGATGGGGGTGGGAGCTACTCAAGTTTGGTTTGGAGAAGCTTGGAGAAATTGGGGGGACCCATCCATATACAAATTTTCCAAGAAAAATGGATCCATCACTCTACCAAAAGTTCAACCAACCAAATTTAAACAAAATTACCAAGAGTTTTTACAACTTTTCTAAACATCTTGGGCAAATTTTAAGGCAGAATGAGGCTGTTTTCAAAAAACAATAAGAAATGACCGATCCATATAATTATATCCAAATTGGCTTAAAAGAAGGGGCATTGATATACCAAATGGGTTTAAATGCACCGAGTACTCCTGGTGGGTTTAAAATACATCAGAAGAGAATGCTTTACAAATGCAGAAATGTTCATGCTTCTTCAAGTAAATAAGCTTACCGATCACGATGAGATAGCCAAAAATAGCATTGCAACCCTGAAGTTCAGGAAGTACAACCAGAGGTCACCTGGTGATATTTTGTCTTTTCCAGGTATATATAAGCTTAAGTATGGAGTTTGCCTATGTTTTAATGTTGAAAATTCACCTCTAATAGATGCCCCTCCCCCCTTTGGAAAAATGCAACATGCCTGAGGGGCATTTATTAGAGACAATATGGTATTAGTCACTGAAATTACATAAAGAGCCAGGCGGCGAATGGCATGATCGAGCCGGCAACTTGTGAAACCGCCCGGCCGTATGGCATTTTCCATATACTTGATTAGTTTTGTGGGGTTCATTTATCGAACCCCAACGGTTTTAGCTTGTATTTATATTATTTATTAACATAGGCCTGTTTGTTTGTGATATATCAAGCGTTTTAAAATTTCAAAAGAATCCCATTCAATTACACGGTTGACGATGAAAATTTACTGAATTTAGACAATGCAATGTGACCACCACCTGATAAAGAGCATTAATATCTTAATTCTTTGTGAGCTAGCCTTAACATAAATGTATCAAGAGCAATACTAGGCTTGTTTGTACTCATTTTGATGCATTTTTCATCCTGATTCCAAATGATGTATGGTTATGAAAATTAACATTTTTAAAATGTTTAAATTAAAAAAAAAATGAAATTTGTCGTCGTCTGCAATTAGACATCCATGTGGAGAGAGTTAACTTGTAGATTTATTATAGGTCTATATGATGCAATCAAGCAAAATCAGTCGGAACTCGGAAATATTGAAGGCAGTTTTGGAAACTCTTTAATTGCTCATATCTTTGGAACTGGTTGTTCAATTTCAAT
The DNA here is from genome assembly GCF_039555335.1 of Amphiura filiformis. NCBI lineage: Eukaryota > Metazoa > Echinodermata > Ophiuroidea > Amphilepidida > Amphiuridae > Amphiura > Amphiura filiformis. The sequence continues at coordinate 20,332,842 of NC_092632.1, read as the reverse complement.
GGTTTTTCTGCAAAATGCAGATTTGCAAATGTTTGTTACTATCATAAAAGAAACTGATTTCCGAGTTCCGACTGATTTTGCTTGATCGCATCACATATGTAGGATTTGCAAAATGGTGACTTAAAATGCTGTATTTACTAAATGGGTAATGAGACTAATAGGCAGTGAAAGCGTGATTTTACATATTTTACCGAAGGCTCAAACCACTAAAGCTCTTTCCTTGCCTCATGCCAGTTTTTACTTCCCTGCTAGTGTCTTAAAATGATTAAGCTCTCAGATACTACAAAATAGATTAAAAGTACATAACCGTTGTTAATGTTGAGCCTAACATTTGCATATAGTGTGTGATTAGTGTATTAATGACAAATATCTAGACCAATGTATACTCTACATTAACTTTTCTTAATGATATTGCCCCAATTCAGCATGAGATAAACCAATTTAACATTAAAACACTGACAGCGCATGCATTCTATACTGCATCTGCATGCTTCCTATATAGTGTCTACCATGATTTTATATCAAATTGGCTGATTGATTAGGCTTTTCCAGAAAAAAGATGCACACCCCAGTTATGATTGCTAGACATCCAGACTTTAAAAGTGTTTAAATACACAAAATATCCAGTAAAAAATAGTTCACAATCCTAAATTTAAGGGTCTCATTTCGGACAATTTCATGACTTTTTATACATTTTATTTCCAGTTACATTTGCAACTTCAGTCGTGTTCAGGAAGCAATCTGGAAATCTAGACATTTCTTTTATTGAAAATTTTACAATAAAAATCTATTCCTCTATAGGGGGGTGCACTTACTATCTGGAATAGCCCATTTGCAACCCTCTGTATCATTTCATTGTCTGGTACTAATCAATCAACTTGTACACAATGGTTTGAGTAAGATCATGATCACTGGTGCATGCGTCTTAATTACCATAATTTGTTCTTCTAGTTAATGACAACTTTAACGAGGGTAAACCCTGAAACTCCCTGATAATAATTCCACAGAAGCCTTTGGATATGTATAATAACTGTCATTATCATGTCTATCATATTGTTGATGACTGGCAATATCAATTTTGATATCCTTAAGGAATCGGATAGCAATGTTTGCACTGTATTTTTTGTGGGATGTGAGAGCACATCAGACACCAAATTGCAGTCTGAATATAATGTCCTTATGATATCAAATAATTTTGATTTTTTTAAACATTTGCGAACAGTATTTTCTCATTAACCCAGTAAAATGTTACGCCAATATACATGTTTCATAATACAGATGGCGTGAACAAATAAGTAGTAAAGTAGTATGCATCACCGGAAAGTATGCAATTTCTATGGGCATTGTTACACACATTTTTCTTGTAATGTTTCTTGTAATGTCAAAACCGCTGGAGCAATAAAACTCAAAATTTTGAAATAGATAAAAAAATGAAAATCAAGTTTCCTTGACAAATGACTCATTTTGTTTGATCATGTCACAAATTAAGAATTTTTAATTTATCTTTTATTCTAATCTGGCATGAAGTCATGAAATCCTTGGGAAAAGAATTGCAGGCCTCAGACTTGACAGAAACGGATACACCTAATGACCTGATGCATACTTTGCCTGGTCAATGGTGCTTAATTACCACCTCTCAGTATAACAACACCATCTCGCTGATGACAAATTTCTGTAATGAGATTTTATACCGCCTCATCGGTCATCTTGCTTTGACCATCAGGCTAGCATCGGTCAAAGAGTGACCTTCTTTTTTGGCCTATAATTACCAAAATTATGTCCAATTAACGTCCAAATTATTATTATTTTGAAGAATTTTTGTCAATTTTATTATGATGTATTTTCATATGCCTCGATTGCAAGTCATTTGTTCCCCCTGATTAACTAAGGACCAGCTGCATTTTTAAATGCTGTTGAAGAATAACACAGCTCTCGCTTAAAATTGTCAGTGCGGTTTGGAAGACAATTAAGCAACAAAGCTAAGAATTGATGTTATTGCTAAATTGAATCCTGGAATTTAATCTTTAAAATGTGATATTTGACATGATCTGATCAAATAAGGCCAAATACACTAATTGTAAAGGACATGGAGCAAACAATATTAAAATACAGAAAAAATACAAATAAGGAAATTGTCATTATAAAAGATCATAACTTACAACTACGTGTGAGGGATGGAAGGGTTTAAAAACTTAATTAATGTGCTTATTATGATGTAACAGAAGTTGATTAATCCAGCAAACACAAAATGTTTTACAGAAAATGTTTATATGTCAGATTATATAGAGGGAGTAAAAAGTTTTTATAAGATTGCAAAAACAATGTTATTAAAATAACATTATGTTAAGTGTTGACACAATATTTTGCAAAAATGTTTGCCAAAAAATATTATGTAGCTGGGAGGAAAAGCCAACGATCGATTAAAAATATTGTCCTTTCATTTTGAAGATATACAGTTTTTCCCCAAAAGACTTAATTTTTTTGGGTGTTTTTTGGGGAAAAAATCTACATCTTCAATACAAAAGTCAAAATTTTCAGTTGATCGTCGGCTTTGATCGTCGGATTTATAAAGTTTACTTTGAGGACTGTTAAATATCGAAAATATCAATTTTTAATCATTTGCCATGAAATGTGTATTACATTGCGAATTTAAAAAAAATCAAAATTCAGAAGGACATTCTTCGTATTCAGAATGCAATTTGATATGTCTGATGTGCTCTCATGTCCCACAAAAGTTACTGTCCAAATGCTCATACCCAGGGGCGTAAATCCATTTTTGAAAGTGGGGGACACAATGAAAAATATTAGTCATTGATACTTGGTAGCGACAGCGCCTGCGTCGCCCAGCGACGTGGGAAGTGTCTGAGGGGATGTGCCCCTCAGAAGTAAGAACTTTTGCAAAATGAACACCTAATTGAAGCCATTTGGTGGACCATTTTGGCACTATTATTGTGTAAAATCTTAGCTTGAAACAGCTGAAAAATTGTGAAATGATGGCCTAATAAGCCATTCGGGGACAAGTCTTCACTAAAACAGAAGCTTAAAGCGACCACTTGTTTATGTATAGCCTACGCAGAGGGGTGTCTGAGGGGGATGTTCCCCTGAGAAGTAAGAAACTTTTGCAAAATGAAGACCGTAATTGCAGCCATTTGGTGGACCATTTTGGCATTATTGTGTAAAATTTTAGCTTGAAACAGCTAAAATTTGTGAAATGACGGCCTAACTTGTGGACAAGTCCTCACTAAAACAGAAGCTTAAAGCGACCACTTGTTTATGTATGGATTTAGGGGTGTCTGAGGGGGATGTTCCGCCCTCAGGCGTTGGAAAATTTTGCAAAATGAAGGTCCAATTGAAGTCATTTGGTGCATAATTTTTAAACTGTTATCATAAAAAAAAAGGACCTAACTCAATTTGCAAACTATTACTTGAGATTTGAGATTGAATTATTACTAAAGCATGCATGGATTGATGTTGAAGTCAGTATTGAGTCCATCTTAAAACTGACTTTGGTGATAAAATATGACGGGCCCTGCATATCGACGGGCCCGCAGTACAGGCTTTTGGGCCGAGGACCCGCCTTCAAGCAATGCCCAAAATAATCCCAGGCCTATAATATATTATACTTACGATCGACCCGGCTGTGCGGATTTTTAGGTATGGGCAGTGATGGGCCTACTAGTACGTGCCATTTAACCTTTTTTCTTCTCTTTTCTCCCTTTTCTCTTCTCTTTTTCTCCCTTTCTCTTCTCTTTTTCTCCCTTTCTCTTCTCTCCTTTCCCTTTTTTTTTGGGGGTGGGGACCAAAATGTGGGGGGACATTTGATATTGTGTCCCCCCCGCTTTGAAAAGTGAGGGGGACGTGTCCCCCTGTCCCCCACCCGGTTTACGCCCTTGCTCATACCCCGTCCCGTAACCTTACAATAAATTTGGCTGATTCCATTGTTTAGGTGTAAGTTGAACGTTGGGACATGTGTATATGCCCAAAAAATAATGGCTTTCAAGACAACCGAGGAAAATGAAGTCTTGTGGTGTAATTTACTGTTCAAAATAATCATGATAATATTGAAAAATGGTATCTGTCACAAGTTCCGGACCATAATGACGTAGTAATATACATGGAATATATCCAATTTTCAAGGTTAGTTTGCCTGTAAACATACTCTCTTATATTTTCCAATTGCACATTTAATCAAAAATTGCCTATTGTATACTGACAAATTGTTTTCAACTGAATATTCAGCTCAGTCAAATGATTTTAATTTCCTCAAAATGAGTGATTCTCATTTCTCAAACTTTTAGTAAATGCAGTTTGGGACAAATCTTTTTCAATTGCAAAAAGATTGACTACTTTTCATTTTTACCACCTGAAATTATGATCAAATCCTTTCCAATTGAAAATATTCACTCTAAAAAGTTTGAAATCTCATTCCAAACACATGCAGCATATGAAAATACTTGATTGGATGATGAATCAGTTTACAAAATGAGTTAACAATCAATCCAAAAATCCATTTCAATCTATTTTTCAATCTATTGATTCCTATCATCAATTGTTACAAGATTGCCTTTTAAGTTCATTTAAAGAATACATTACAACAGCTTAAAAATACACATTCTCAGATTTCATTGGGTGGTTGACACAATGCCCTTATTAAATGGCGAAAACTTTGTTTTGTCTTTTTATTTTCAAGAAACAAAGCAAAACACACAAGACAGTGGACAGGAAGAATTCAATAAAATTAAGGGGAAAATTATGAAGGGACATCAAGATCAATGGTCCATTTCTTATAATGGAGTCTAAGATGGCGATATCTTGATGTGCATGTGATAAGACAACAATTTTCTATTATTCATAACGTTTTTGAAAAGAATGCTGTATAAATGTTTATCGATTCATATAAAACACTGTGATATAAATATCTTAAAGGAGTATTTCGTGATCCTAGCATCCTCTATTTATGTCATTTTTTATTAGATATCCATGAAAAACACCTATTCCCAAAATTTCAGTTGATTCCGATTTTGCGTTCGCGAGTTATGCATGATCATGTGTATTACACTGCTCCATAGACAATGCGTTGCAATTTCGTTCTGGTGCACCAGAACAAAATTCAAATTTCACGATATCTTTGCTAAACGAATTAATCTGCAAGAAATATTTTGTACATAAACATTATGTAGCCAGAGGTTTCCAGTGATATAAAAATCTCAACTTTTTTTGAGAAAAGTGGGGGATGAGGCTGTGGATCACGAAATGCCCTTTAAATCTTCTGTTTCCATCATTCAGACTCATTTGAGTCACATGATCCATATGACATGCATGTCAAAACAATATTTCCTCAAACTTACCTTATGAAATGTAAGGTCACCATAAACAAAATTTGTGGGGAAAATTTAAGACTCAAAACCAGATGATATTCCTTTAAATTCAGTTTGCCTAGGTTTTAGTTTTCATGCTTTTATTAATTCTATGGAGTGAAATTTACCTTTAGTTGTGTAATGTGTCATTTAGTATCACATCCAGGACTTGAAAAGTAAGATGAGTATCGCATTTGTAATGTCGCACGAATTGTGAAAGCTTCCTTCTTGGGGCCGATACATCCTTACTATATGTGCAAATTAGCTGTATGACGTTCAAGATGTGTTGACTAATTGCTTACGGTGAAATCAGATACATCCATGCTGTATGAGCCATAATGATCCTATCTTAGTGTCAAAGCTCAATGACCCACATTAGACAAGCAATGCTCAAATTTTGACCTCAAGTTGTGGAACATGAGTTATTGTACCCAACACATCCAAAGGTCATTCTTTGAGTGTAGAAGTGTATTGAGGTTAAGGAACTGTGTCCTAAAGATTGTCATGTTTGAGATCCATGTGATCGTAGATGAAGAATTAGATACTGAGGAAAGTCAATACTTGGAGAACATGTTATGCAACTTGGTTTCTGATTATAGCTCAAGATAGATGAGAGCTCAAGAGTTGATGTGCAAAACATCTCCGAGCATTTGCAGGGATGTGATGTCGATTTCTGTTTTGAAGGCAAACATTATGGCCATTATACAGATTGGGTGCACAAAGGGGTTTACACCCCAGGGTCTGCATGGTTTATGATGAATCTTGGAGATTTGAAATGCATATTAGTTCAAGATCTGGTTACAATTCGCAGTTTCTCCCCAAAATGTTCAACTACTTACAATTACAGAATTAGATCCCAGCTTAAGCTGATGGACTGGGATTGGCATGATGGGAATCAACCAAAATGTATGGTGTGTATCTGTCATATGGACAACTTCATTGGAGTACCGGTAACCAAGGTGGGAGCTGACTCCTCCATGGATGTGGCATGCCAGCCAGCCGTCATATGATGGTTTAGATTTTAGCCCTTTTGTGCCAGTTTTTTATAAAACCCTTTAAAAGTTGCCTTACCTCTCCGGCCCCCTCCCCCACCCCGCAAAAAAAAATGGCTGCGCCACAGGACAACTTCGCAAATTTGTGTCAATTTCAACTTGAGTGCAACATTGGATGTAGCAGTATATAAGCAAGACTTTCTGGGTGGCACATCCACCTAAAGCAACAAAAGGATTAGGAAAACATAAAAGAAGAAATGAGGATAAAATGAAAGAGGAAAGGGAAAAAGAGAGGAGAAAAAAAGGGAGAGATTAGAGAAAAATGATGGGAAATTAAAGAAAAGAAGAGAAAGGGAAGGAAAAGTGAAGGAGGATAAGGGGAAATTAAATAAAGTTACATGATCTCATGCACCAATGCAACCTGAGCACTGAGGCTGGCCAACATAATGTTCCTAATAAATGCCCAGAGGGGCGCAATATCTTTCAAAAGGGGGAAATTATTAGAGCCAAATATTTGATGAAAAATTGAGATAAATTATAAGCTGACGATAACATGGACGAAATATAAAAATTGCTTCCGGGTCCGCCACTTGAAATGTTCGCAGTGATTTATAATGTATGTTCGCAGTGATTTATCAGTAGAATATGAAACATTATAATTGCATTTGTAAGTACATTTTCAGGCAAAAATAGTTCTTTAAAATGAACATTATACAGTAATCTGACAAATTATGAACTGGATGGAAGTCGAGGTTTTATCCATGCAGTTATTAGTGATATTGGACAATAGCAAATGCCAGTTTATTTAAGCTTACTCTCATAATATGGGCATTTATTAGGAACAATATGGTATATGCCCCTGGCACCACGCCTTTTTATTTGTGCATTGCTCAATTTTCAACAAAAAACAGTGCTTTGGTAAGACTCTATATATTTTGTAAATGTTCTCAACCATCCAGGTAGATAAACAAAATGAATCATCTCAGATCTTTTTATCTGGACTTACAATTTTTGATAGCTACAGAATCACATCTCATACAAGACGCATCATCAGGCTGACTGATCACAGAAGTCTTTGTACATTTGTGTGTTATCAAGATTGTAAAATATATATAAACATTCAGAAAGATCAAACGTTTCACCAACTTTGAATGATCAGACCTGTCTGTGAACTAATGAAAGTGCAAGAATAATGAATAATGAAAAGGAAAACTAGCTCACCTGAAGAAAAAAGTGTATTTGGAAGCAATGAATCGCTTTAACATACAGAAACACAACATACAGGCCTACATATATGTTTTTGATATAATGTGAATGATTGACAACCTGACCCATTGGTCAACATAAAAGATGCGCTTTATAGAAGATACCGAACACTAAAATGTAATTTGAGAAACGAAGAGGCAACAACTGCTGGGCCATAGATTTGATGAAGGGATGGTCATGGCGGTGTACTTCAAAGATAACCCGTAACACATTGAATGATCTATTGCTTACATCTGTTGCATATTCCCATTAATCTAGGAGTAGTTTCATCCAATCATGTTATCAAGTCATGCATGAAGGTTAATGGCTCATTTTATCGTATTCATAAAAATGATTAGGTTCATAAAACCCAATGAATCCATTTACTAGACATGTTTGTAAAATTGGATATATTTTATATTACAGGCTTCAAATTCATAAATATGGTAAATTTTCCTTAAATAAATTTGGGTTTCATTTGTCCTTTTTGGTTATGTTGTTCAGGAGGGTGTTAGTGTTGCAATTTTGTCTAGCTCCAATGCCAGGCTCGAATGCCAAATTGACTTGTCTATTGGTCATTGGCAAGGACATATGAACATGACAAATGAGTATTAATTATAATACAATAAATGGTGATGTCACTTCCTTAAAAAGCTACTGGTATATCTAAAGCCATCTTGAAACAAATGGCATACTTATTTATTATTCACTGCTTTGGGCAATAAAATCTCTAAGTGGAAATTGCATAAGTAATGACTCACTTTGCATTATCATATCATCTTTCATGTGTTAGTGTATTAAAGGGAACAAACCAATAGTTTGGTGATGTACAGCGGCATAGCCAGGGGACAGCGGGGCAGAGTGCTCCCCACAGAAAATTTTCAGGGACAAAATAGAGAAGGTAAAGAGCAAAATGTCCGTAAAATGACCAAAAATGATGTCAATGGTCAATCCAAATGCGTTTTTGTAAAAAAGTGTGTTTCAAAATTATAGGACCTATAATAATCTGTTATGAGCAAATGCATAGGGCGTATGCATCAATAGAGTTGGGAGGAACATCACAATAATTGAAATTAAAATTCAAACTTTTAATTATGATCACAGGTACCCAACCATATCGCCACTGGTCATGCCCATAAAATTGCTGCATTTCTAATAAAATAAAACTGTTAGTCATTCTATGCTTAGTTCCAAGTATTCAAATTCAACGGCTAATCATGATATTAGATTCTATCAAATGCAGGTGACTCTCTGTTATTGGATTATATTATTATTATTTCAAAAATGTGAATATGTGACAATGTTAATGGCTTTGCCAATAAATTCATGACTAAACACCCCTGGCATTAATGCAACGCTCATGTGAGGTGACTGACCGCTGGATCATCAAACTTAAAATCCCAGTCACAAAACTCACTGTTGCATCCTGAAAACACCTCTATAAATCCCAGTTGGTAATAAAAGAATCTTGATTTGCATAAGTCTTTGAACCATTACAGACAATTATATACACTTGATAAGGAATTTGAGCATGCATAAGAGTATAACTCGGATATTGCTGTAGTTCATTGACAAGAAAGAATGTAACTGTTAATGAAGTGACACTCACAAAAGGCATGAATTTCAACTTAAGATGCTACTTGTGATGTTACTTGAGCATGTTGAGGGTTGGTTTAACAGTGAAGTATGTCGCCTGCCCATCAGAAATATTGATCCTGGAGACAAAATCAAAAGATGAAAATAAATATTAGTTTTTGCTTTGTAGATTTTGATAATTCATGATTGAAAACATTCAACTGCTTATACCTGGCCTCATCCAACACAATACAACCACCACACTCTTAGAAAAAACCGATTCAAGTAAAAAAATGGTTAGAGCTGTCCTGTACATGGAACCGTAAATGTTCTACAAAGATGAGAAAGAACCATTTCAGAGCATACCAGAAAGGATTCTGGAAAGGTCAGAAAGAACCATCTTTGGTTCTTTAAATTTTCAAGAACCCTTTTCTCTTGAAAGTTCTACATACAGGACAGCCAAGAACCCTTTTTTCTAAGAGTGCACAAAATACACCAAGATCATGCATCATGCATGGGCAAAATTTATGTAAAAAAAAGGGGAAACATCACCTTCCCAGGGCCGGATTTACCGTTGGGGGCCCTGGGCCAGGCCAAAATTTGGAGGCCTCAACGAGCCGTGAGGAAGGCATGTGCCCTCAAATGGGCAAGTTTTTAGATTTTACTAGGATATTTGCACGCGAAAAAAATTCAATTCAGAATATTTTAGTCAAAATTGAAGCTGAATTTTGCTCTATAACAGCCCGCACAAAATTGAGCAATTTTTGTACCCTATTTTGGCCTGAAACGTATGTTTTCAGCTAAAATGGATGATGCACACTACAAAGGGCAATTTTGGGGGCCCCAAGAATTTGGAGGCCAGGGCCCATCTGGCCCTATGGTAAATTTGGCCCAGGACATCCCCGCAATGATGCCTCCACTCAATGAATATTTTGCCAGGTATGCATGCTACTGAGCACCAATTAAATTTCTAACATAATAATGATGACCTTGTTATCATGGCTGCAAAGTGCTGTCACATGTCACAAAACTATCTATAATAAATTACTGAGTTTGGCGACTTGGTAAGGCTAAAAACTTCTACGTTTTACATTATTTCGAAAACGGATTTTTGCGCTATGTAGAGTAAAGTTGTCCGCACCCCAATAAAACGCCCAATTTTGTTTTTGTTTACGTTAAGGGTGTCAAATTATGTTAATTAGTTTCAAAGCCACTACCAGAGCACCTCCATGCTAAAACTTTTCAGGCCAACACAACAGGGACGGATTTAAGCAGTGGCCCGGTGGCCGGGCCAGTGGATTTTTGCGCCGGGCCAGTAAACTTCCAACAACGCTATTCGGCGGGCTACTAGATTTTTGAGCCAACAGATATGAGACAAGATGTAATCAGTCATGGACATTATTTACACAGTTTCTGCTCCGTCTGTCACCTGTAATTTATATCTTTATTCAATGATTTTTCGTATTATATTTATATTCTTATTCTTGCATTGCTACATTGTAGCAACTTGAAATATACGGCCGCTTTTTACGGCGATAGTAGGCCTTCCAAGCTCTTTTGTGCTCTATCTGATGATGATAGCGATACCGCAAATACCGCATATTTGAACCTTTGTGAACTTTTGTAACTAAAAAAGGCAGGACCAGTGGCGTAACTAACATGCCCCGGGCGCCACCCTTAGGGGCCGTCAAATTGACCAATTCAGCATCGATTCTGCGCCCCTCCAAGCGATGAAAGTTAAAATTTTCGCGAATTTCAGCACAAAATCAATTGAAACAACATTTTAAGACAGCTATTCAACATCTAGTAACCAAAATTAATTAGCATGATTAGTGTATAGGCCTTATTCGGCGCGCAGTTGCTTCAAGAATAGGGGAGCATTATCAGGGTTGTAGCTACGCCGGGCGCTGCCGGGCACCCGGCACCAAAAAAAAAAAAAAAAAAAGGGGTGCCACCCTTAAGCGGGCCCCTGGACCTCGGGCCGTAAGTGCGAGAGCTCCACGCGCTACGCGCGCTCGGCTTCGCAATAATTTGCCACCTGGCATAGAAAGTGGCCTAGCTACAACCCTGAGCATTATGTATCCTTAGCCCCTGAGCTCCGCCACTGAGCTATGCCCGCGTCTAAGATATTCTTGGGTGGGGCGGTGTAGGGGCGCCAATTTTGTTTCTTGCCCTGGGCGCTACCAACCCTACTTACGCCCCTGGTCAGGACTACTGACTGAACTCGTCTTTGTGACTACTACAATCTCTACATTGAGTTATTCAGTACAAAACAAATGTTAAGGTTTTCTTGACTTTAAGGGTTCGGATAGCGACGATTCCACATATTTTTGTGGGACTTGAGAGCATATCAGACATATCGAATTGCATTTTGAAAACGAGGAATGTCCTTCTGATATCAAATAATTTTGATTTTTTGAAATTCGTGATATACTACACATTTTTATAGCAAATGATTAAAAATTGATATAGATTTTTTCCCCAAAACACCAAGAAAAAAAAATTAGGTTTTTTTTTTTTTTTTTTTTTTGCAGTAGAACATATTGAAAAAGCTGGGCCAGTAAATTTATTGCAGGGCCACTAGATCTGCCATTTCACTGGCCCGGAGGGCCAGTAGAAAACTGAAACCTAAGTCTGTCCCTGCAACACAATACACTAATGTTGACCAGAGAAGATCCTGTCATCGGTGTGAGGATATTATGCCTGTAGTCTCAACTATTACATGACACAGTAGAAGTATGCCTGTAGTCTCAAACACAGTAGAAACCCAATTAACATCTATTGTTTATTCAACTAATTTATCAACATTAGCATGTATTCTGTGTTTTTATGGAGAACCTATAGTCAACAGTAGTCAACAATTTCAAGCCATTGATTTATATGGAAAAGATACTAAATATTATACTTCTAAGTTCTAAATGATAATCTCCTCTCATACCATTAATCACATTAAATAAAACATTTACATGTACACAAAATATAACAAAATTTACCAACCGCGAAAGACCCTGATCGCGAAAGACGGGTGACCGCTAGTAAAACATAATTTGAATGTTATAATCAATCACAAATAATGTTAATTCTATTCAAATGCAAATTCAGTTATCAAAAAAGTATTTTTCTTAAATGAAATCCAAATTGTGGTTCAGAAAACTGCATGTGACATGACATGGACATTTTCAGGAAAGAAAAATGACTGTCACAAAAAGTGGTTCAAAATGACACCATGGAGGAAAGTTCAAGAAAGTTTCAGGAAATGTCACCAAAAATGTATTCATTATTTATTTCAAACCTGGCATTTACCTAGGCAACATGACAAAGAGTGAATTATAGAAACATAATGAACTAAACAGATGAGGCCAAAGGCCTGTATTATATGCCTGTATAAGTAATTTTGATTCATGAGATTAAGGGCTGGGGTATGAACGTTTGGACAGTATTTATTTTGGGACATCAGAGCACATCAGACATATCGAATTGCATTCTGAATACGAAGAATGTCATTCTGATATCAAATAATTTTGATTTTTGAAATTGCAATTTAATACACATTTTATGGCAAATCATTAAAATTGATATTTTTGATATTTAACAGTACTTGAAGTAAACTTTAGAAATCTGATGATTTATACTTAAAGTGTATGTAGGTGGGATGAAAAGCCGACGATCAATTGAAAATTTTGACCTTTCAGTATTGAAGATATGGATTTTTTTCCCAAAACACCAAAAAAATTAGGTCTTTTGGGGAAAAAATCCATATCTTCAATATGAAAGGTCAAAATTTTCAATTGACCGTCGGCTTTTTCCTCCTGCTACATACACTTTAAGAATATAACATTAGATTTATATAATTTACTTCGAGGACTGTTATATATCAAAAATTTGAAAAATATCAAATTTTTATAATTTGTCATAAAATTTGTATTATATTGTGATTTTCAAAAAATGAAAATTATTTGATATCAGAAAGACATGCTTCAGTATTCAGAATGCAATTCGATAGGTCTGAGGTGCTCTCATGTCCCACAAAAATACTGTCGAAACGCATAATAAACGCTCATTTTAGATCCCTTAATGTGCCGCTAATGACGTTCTAAGTGCTCAACATCAGTATTCTCACTAGCACTTTGGATATATGCAAAATGAAGTAATTTTTTTTTTGCAATTCCTGTTTTATCAGGAATGAGAATTATTTTACACTTACTTTCATTTTCACTGCACCAAAATCTTACTGCCTTAGAGTGATCTGAACAGGGTCAACATAGTAAGATAAAGCTGAGATGAATGTTGGACCCTTACTGCAAAAAAAGGGTTGTGGGGTTTCTGAGACACACTGTAGATTGCTTCAATATTTGCCATATGAATGGTTTATAAAGTCGCAAGCTGAAAGTTTCGAGATGTTCAAACTGCAGTTGAGTTGATGTTTGTTGCTTGAAGATGCCTCTATGGCAAAATGAGGACAGAATTGAAAATAGAATACAGCATAATTGAATTTGTGTTTTTCATTCATCATAGGAGTAACATGAAAGCTGTGAATAGCAAGTTTTAAAAATAAATGAACTGACTGATAAAGAAGACTAAAAAATGTTACAGCTTCTGTGAGACTCTTTGTCAGTTTTTCAGTTTTGTTTTCAATTTGCCCTAATGCATTATGAGATACGAAAATGTAATAATTATTATGTGCTGGTATGAGCATGTTCCGAGCTTGTGTGTGCTTACAAAAGGCTTGTGTTTGCTCACAACGAGCAATAGTAAGCTTTCGCGTACTCGTACAAGCTTTTACATGCACAAGCTCGTAATCATATTTACGATCACAAGCTAGCACAACATGCAAGTTGCGAGCACACATTGACTACTGTGAGCATTTGCGAGCTTGCAAGCAACTTGCGTGGATAAGTGTTTCTAGCTTGTTTCGAGCACGTTGTGAGCTTAAAGAGCATGCGAGCTCGTAAATTTTGCACTTACAGTTTGCAAAATATATTTGTGAGCTTGCAATTTTTTGAGGTAATTATGGTCAACTGCAGTATTGCATTATGGGAGGTCAAGAGGTCACTAACTGCCAGATCAGATATGTATGCATCTCTGCAAAGCTGCTATTAACTTCTAAGATTTTCAAGTTAAAGGATATTTCTTGGGAAGAGTTGATGGGAAACATACCAACAATAACTTCGGAAGGAAGATCAGGTTTTCATAAGTTTCAAAGTCTGTATTTTATGCTTCTTTTTTTCACAAGAAATCTTCGCCTTGAGATTGTTGAATTCAGCAGCCATACATATAAATGCACTGTAATATACTATACTGGAAGACAGAGATAAACTTAAGACTAGTTTGCGTCTGACGTCATCTGTCAATCAAACTCGAGCACGGTTTGTTTACAAATGTCGTGATGATATGAGTTGCTGAACGCGGCGATAAAAGCGGGCGCTTATTGTTAATTTTGCACCTTCAAACATAAAACCATCTCAACAGTTAGGTCTTTATTGTAGAAAACTTTCTTTTGTGAAGGCACCATGTCAACAATGCCTTGAAAAAGTTGCTTTTTGCCTTGTAAAATTAAAGTACGTAATTTTTCGCCATTTTGTGCTATTACTTTTCTCCAATCGGCACCAGATAAATCGACATCCCTTTTACGTGTTATTAAAATCAAGGATCTTCTGGTAGAATAATGCAATCTTTCCGTGGATTACTGAAAACACTAAATTTTGCTTACGCCATGCTATGAGCTGCCATGCTTGGACATTTAAACATGTTTAAGTTTAGGATAGAGCCGTTGATACCTTGCGCACACTGAATCTGTTTTTCTTACTTCCTATTTTTAGGAAAAATGTTGTGCATTGTGCGAGACACAGCTTTCTGGTTTCCGTAGAAACATGCTGGGTAACTGTGGATCGGATTACCATCAGCATTTTGTACCCCGAAAAAAGTGGGTCAAAAAGCTTTATGCTCGGTATAAACATGGAGTTAGACAAAAGGGTTCTATATAATCTAAAATGGTTCTTGAGTTGTCCTGTATTAGAATAAACCTGTAATGAATTTACAAATAATGAAAAGGTTCTGGAAAAGCTAAAAAGAACCATTTTAGATCTGAAAAAGTTCAAAAATGGCCATATTTTGGTTCTTCAATTTGCAAGAACCTGTATTGAGAGTTATACCACTCTTACTATGATCTGTGGTTATGCATACAGGACAGCCAAGAACCCTTTATCCAAGGAGCACTTATCAAAGCATAAAAGTGATTAAAAAAAAAAATGTCCTTATAATTGAATTGTCATGTTTCTGTTTTAGTGGGAATGGGTCACAAATGTGCCGACTATTATTAGTTATTGGTCTCAGTCTTGGCAGGAAAACTCCATGATACGTTTGCGTGCAGGAAATTTAGCATATTGGTGTTAAAGATGATACGCTATCTCACACCATGCTTGGTTGGGTGCTGTTATGCTTACACTTGGGCGGTGTTATTAGCCACCGGTCTCGCTTGCAGCGAGGACGCAATAATAAACTTGAATCGTGATCAACCCTGGATAATGATACGCAGCACCGAAACCGCAATTGTTATTTTGTGGCTGTTTTATTTTGACAACGTCAAGTCCAATTTTTGTCAATATCAATAGAATGTAACAATGTAGCTAATTTCAAAATATATGTTTTTATCATTTGTTGTTTAAAATCTGTGAGTAAGAAATATCAAATAAGAAATTTTAAAACAACTTGAATTTTACCAAATCTGAGCTTCGTAACGGTGCTGTACGAATTGACAGTATACTAGTACTCATGTGGTGTGTTCACAAACCCCAGGGTTCTATACCGCTGAGAACTGGTACCCAAGAGCATTAAATGACAAGTTATTGTTAGACCACCTCCTTGCACCTTCAACTTGATGTTGACATATAATCAGCTGTCTTAATCCTGAATCCTTGAAGAACAGATTGGTGCTTTAGGTGCAAAGATCCAAGCTTCTTTCATCGCAATTGTTTTATTTAGGCCTGTTTTGACATTGTGTGGGTTAAACTATTCATGGGTTTAGTCATCTTGATTTTGGTTAAGTGGGATGTGAGGCTGATATTCAGAAAAACTTTATCCTATCAAAATGCTGATATGCATGGTAAATTCACTTTTCCCCCCTCCCCCCCCCCCGAAAAAAATCCTGGTGCCGTCACTGTACACTGCAAAAAAGTTGGTCAAATCTTTCTACCTATTTGGTTGGGCAAACTCTTTTACTTATTTGTTGGTCACGGCTTGCCCAATAATAGTTAAATCTAAATTCTTATTGGGCAACCTCTTATTTTGACCATTTATTTATCTTTATTTTACTACGAGAGGAGTAAAGTTGGTTAAGTTTTTGGCCACGTAATTTATATACGACTGTTGTGCAAAATAAATCACATCAGTTGGGCAACTTTGTAGTAAATTGCGTGAATTACAAGTTGTTGGGCAAAAAGATGTAAAATGTTGAGCAAAGTTTTCGATCATGCGCACTGTTGTCTTTTCATTGAACAACAGTTGGTCAACATTCGCGCGATTCGGTTCTGGAAAGCACATTTTCGATCTTATCGTAAAATGGCGGATGACATGGGTGCTGGCAGAGTGGGGGCTGGCACAGCTAATTGACACTTAAAGGTGAGTTTTCTCTAAATTAATTATAAATACATACATTATTACACGGTGTTACTTGCCTCATTTCATTCTGACCACTGTGTATGCAAAAATACTGAGAAATTTAGTGAAGTTGTTTTACGACATGTACGAGTCAGACACTCGTGATATGCACGCATAGCCATGCATGCATGATGGCAGTCTGTACTGAGCAGTTAATAAGCTTACGTATCAGGTTTTTTTTATTAATCAATCAAGTATTTGAAAATAACTTCACTAAATTTCTCAGTATTTTTTCATACACAGTGGTCAGAATGAAATGAGGCAAATAACACCGTGTAATATTGTATGTATTTATAATTAATTTAGAGAAAACTCATCTCACAATTGAAAAATATTTGCCCAACTAATTTGGCAAATATTTTGCTTAATAATTTTGCTTGCAAAAAATAAACCAACATATGAACCAATAATGTGTAAAATGCCCAACAGTTTAATCAAATTTTGTCCAACAATTGGTACAATCAACTATTTGCCCAACAGTTTTATTAAATGTTGCCCAACAATTAGTGAAAATATTTACCCAACTCTGTTGGTCAAATATTTTGCTTAACAGTTATGCAAAAATAAACCAACATATGAACCAATACCGTGTAAAAATGCCCAACAGTTTGTTCAAATTTTGAACAATAATTGGTAAAACAAATTGCCCAACTGTGTTGGGTAAATACTTTGCCCAATATTTGAGCAAGTTTTTGTGAACCAACTGTTGGTCATAATTTTTGTGCAACTCTTGTACAACTTTTGTACAACTCACATTTGTGAAAAACTATTTCATAAAAAAAAGCATGCTTTATAATAATTTTATTATCACCAAATGGAACTATCATATTTTTATATTATTAAATTCTCACTCCCATGGGCGTCAATCCCGGCTGGGAGAGGGGGCAGGGGATGTGCCCCCCACCTTTCTGCAAAATGACTAATTTTTATTCATTTCAGCCATTTTTTGGCAATTCAGGCCAATTGCCCCCCCCCCCCCACAGACACACATTTCAAGCTGGATTAGTGCTAATACCTCCTCCATATAAATGCCCCATCTAAAATATTTTTCAATGAAACAGTGACAGAAATGCAAAAATTGCCATGCCATATCATGTAAGTAAGGTTAAAACTGGCATTGCCATGTTTGCTGGTCCGAATCGCAGAAATTGCATTGACAATACCTATTGTAAACTCCAACTTCCATCCAGTGCTGTGCCACATTCATGTAGAAATATAACTTTAACGAACTATTTTTATTTGAAAATGCATTCCAAATGATTTCAAAGTGAAAACGTTCCCTATGCTACTGATAAAATCACCACAAACGATCAGCTAATTTTCAAAATGGCCTAATTTTCAATTATGGACTAATTATAAACTGGGGTGGGTATACTAATTCATGGACATCATCATCATCATTTGAAGTGGTAAGTTGAAATTAGGGAAAAGTGTAAATCTCTTTAGATTCATCCAGTAAAAAATAATGTTAAATGATGGTCATCAGTAAGTACCACTTTCCCTAATGACTCCATTGCTAATTAGCCATTTGCAACATCTGCCATTTACTGGCCATTTACAATAAAAAAGATATTAAAAAACAGTCCAATTTTACTGGACAATTATATATTCCCTGAAACCATATTGTGATTAAATTTGTTGTTAAATAAAAATTACATTTCATATAAAAAGCAATAAGCCTTGTAGATAACATTTGCAATAAGTAAAATTTCTGGTAGAATATTGTATATTATGACAGGAATCAACAAAGTTCATAGGGCCATGCATTCCTTTATCCATTGGCTCCAAACAAAGGATTTGAACCGGTGTCCTTCACCGTAATCAAGGTGCAGTGCAGTCCATTCAATTGAATGTTGTCATCAACCTATTCGATCGTAGTGCATTTGTTATGTGCCTGAGGTGAGACGAACTGTCGTGGTAGATATTTGCAATCATGCTTTTGTTGAATGCATGCATTTGAGCAGTCCGTCATATTAATTTTACGGTATGATACATCATATATGCACAACCTCTATAAGGTTTGCCTGGGAAGGTTGAAATCAGAAAAGAGGGAAATTGATCGATGATCCTAATCAGTCAAAATTTGACAAACACCATAGAAAAAAATCCTTATTGCGCCCTCCATCAGATGATTCAGGCTATGCTACTTGAGTGACCTACTTTTGACATAATTGCTTACAGTCAATCACACAGTATTTATCAATACAAATTGATTAATTCATCTAATGACCATGGGCAGTGCCATAGACCACTGAGCAATCATGAGTGACACAGTATATACAAAAGAATAGAGGTTATCCATATTACTCCTTCTAACAAAGGGCACTGGTTCCTGTAGTATTCCTCATTCAAACCAATTCAATGCATGACCTCGGAGTTAATTACATGACTTTGGCAGGCTATTTTGAAACAATGGTTGCACATGCAGGTACTTCTTTTGAAAATCCTAAACAAGGTATAGCAGTCGCTGATAGGATATGCAGCTTATAGAACACGGTTAACCTATATAGGAATTTTATGAACAAAATTCATGAAAATCACTTTGTGAAATTATTATAGTTCAGGTGAATCAGATTGTTTGCAAAACTAAATTTAGAAAATATTTACTGATGTCAAAAAAAAAACCAAATTGTTGATGGAAACTCTTGTATAATAAACACACAAACTTGTAAAAAATTCACAATATTTTGGATTGGATCTGGAAAAGGTACCGGTATCCATTCTTCCATTCGAATGTGTGGTGATCACTCATGCATACTACATGGTCATTTTCCCATATTATCTTTCTACAAGCTGCATGGCGCAATATGTGACCATCCATCTCAAACCGCTTGTTAAGTCGGCACTGAATTGTATTTCGAGTTACAGTGCAAAATATGCATAAAGGTTGTATTCATATTTACTTAATGTTTGTCCTACATGTTTCTCATTTTAGTGTCAGTCAAACGCCAATCTTTAATCCTATTGTTGGGATAATAAGCTTATACTTATGTAAAGAGTTAGTAAATAGCTCTAGTCTTTGTTTTGCTTTGGCCAAATCCTATTCAAGTGGTGGGTTAACTAACAATCAACAATGAGAGGACATTCCCGAACCTCGTTGACTTGGGGATGACTTGAAGTGACCGCCAATTATGACAATTTGATATGTAATACCAGCGATCTGGAGAAAGAGAAATAATGTAGCACCCTTTTACTGAAGGAGCAAAGTTTAACAAGCCATAACTCCGCTCCTGGATATTGTTTGAAGTCAAATGATATATCATTGTAAAGCTTATGATATATATTTTCTAAACACGGAAGAAAACAAAATTGACCAGGGGCCGACTTTACAAGCGTTTCGACATGGACGGTCACATATGGCGACCTTCTGCAGTGTTAACCTCAAATTGATTAATTGTATTGTTAAATTCTGTGTGATACACTGGTTTAGGTTGGGGACACCCCCTCAGTCCTAAACACCACCAATCTGAACCCCCATCCCGGGCCCCCATCAGTCCGAAAACCTGTTAGGGTTAACCCTAACCCTACCCTAACCCTAATACCCTAATGTATTTTTGGACTGACAGAGGATTGGATTGGTGGTATTTCAGACTGACAGGGAGACCCCCCTTAGGTTAGGGTGACCATAGTGTCCTCTACTGCCGGCCAGGCAATACTCTTCCAATCTTGTCTGCCCCTTGCCTGGTATCAGGCATGTTGGATATATATCCATGCCTGTGTCTTTTGGGATCTGTTCCATACATTCATATCAAGGAAGATAAAGTCGTCATTCACTTTGTCAATGGGCGTCTGGTTACCGGTGGCACATCTTTGGCACATGCATTCTCCAGTTTATCTATGGATAACTGTCACTTTTCAAAGACCATTTTCATCAGGGTTTTGTCATCATTTAGCTTATTGGATATTATTAATTTTCATCTCTCCCATTTGGATTCCATAGCCTACGTTTTTGTACTCCACTCATTACAAATTCCAGGAAGAGACATGGAGATAGAAGGCAACCTTGTCTCACCCCCCCTCCCAATCCACTGATATGGAACAATTGCTTTGGTCATACATCTTCTCAATGAGGTCTCTATTTGAAAAACATTTCCAAAGTACCTTTTTCCAGATGGAGTGTTTAAGTCAACTTACCTGATGTCCACCATTGGTTTGAGGTTGTCTTCTCAACCCCCTTGTTTTCTAGTATTATCATCAAAAGGAACTTTCAAATTTCCTTATTTCTGCACATTTGTATTGTAAATTTGGCAAAATTGAAAAAAACAATTTGCTCAATTTTTTTGGATTTCCTGGAAATAGAATGAGACATGTTACATCCAAGGCAGTTAAGCGAATGCCCTGGTGCCGTGTGTCATTACCGCTCATGCACTGATCAACCACACGATAAAAAGATTCGGGAAGCACCGAAGAAAACTTGGCAAGTGGTGGCAAGAAAGTTTCGCACCACGTGCGTCGAAGTTCACTTTTCAAAGGCGAACTGTTGTTCTGAAAACCAAAACGACTGGTAAACAGGTCTACTAAATGACCTCAATAGGTCAAATCTTCTCATTTCGTCTGTGAAAAATAAAATGACGAAATTGCAACAGTGACTGTCACCCTTACGAGTGAAAATACATCTTATTTAGCCAGTGTCAACATGGGGTCATTGGTTTGAATATTTTCCTAACATATTGGACTAACTCCACAGCTATATGGTTTTTCACAATATAACAGTAATGGAAAGAAAACTGAAATTGTTCATCATTTTTTCGGTACAAAAATTATTGGCAAAAAATGACGTCACAGACATAAACAACAATCTCCTAATTAGCATATGGTCGCCATTCCTCCAGCTAGCTCGTCCTGTGATTGGTCCTTTAGTTATCTAGTTTTTATTCTATATCGCTGGTTACATCGAATAATCTACCTTGAATACTTTGTAGCGACTCTTAGAGTCTGTAGCAGCCTTTAGAATTGAGCTGAGGTTATTATCCTGGTACAACTAATACATTATCAGCAAACAGCAGAAGATAATTAATGTTATAATATAATTGA
This sequence comes from Amphiura filiformis, assembly GCF_039555335.1. NCBI lineage: Eukaryota > Metazoa > Echinodermata > Ophiuroidea > Amphilepidida > Amphiuridae > Amphiura > Amphiura filiformis. The sequence continues at coordinate 20,310,983 of NC_092632.1, read as the reverse complement.
AACTATTATAGCTGCCAGCTTAAAGTTGGAAAATATAATAATGCTTATTACTATTTCCACATTGCAAATGAGCAGATTATTCAGTAAATTGCATTTGAAATGGTTGATGACACCATAACAACCCAGCAATGTTTTTCAACATTTTCAAACTGAATGGTACACAGTGTATATGCCACAAAACAATGCAAAAAATATTTTTGGGGAAAATATTTGTAGCAATATAATATTTAACAATAACATTTTGACAGCTTTTTTTTTTATAGAAATCCAATCATTTACCTAACATTTAAAGTTATTTAAACGTTTTAGTATCAGTGAGAGCATTCACTTATTGACAGAGTTTTCATGTGAGCCGGTCAAGACCCCCGGTATTCGCACACTTGGGTAATTTGGCTCTGAACATGGACATTGCATAAAGTACGCCCCATCCAAACTCTCTTTTCCCTCTTACTCATACACATAGAGATCAACATACTCTTGGTCTTGAGCGAAAAAACAGTCAAGTAAGTCAACATCAACATTTGCATACCAAGAGGAAGTGAAAACAAAGAGAATTGGTCAAATATCCTGGGATATCAGAGACAGCATCAGCATGTTTGAACAAGTGGTCTCTTGGTGACAAGGTGGTCAAAAAGGAATGGTTTTTGTAAGAATGTATCAAATTAGGGATTTCTGACTGTTTGTTGAGCTGAAGTGGACACATAATGGAAACAGAAAACTTGAGTTGCCTCAGTGAAGAGTGTTTGGATAGATTCCCTTATTGCATTAAAAGCTATTAAAGTGGCATTTTGTGATCCCTTCTACTTTTCTAAAAAAACAGTTGTGTTGTGTGCAAAAATATCTTGCAGATTCATTCACCTGGCAAAAATATTGTCAAATTTGTATTTATTTATGTTCTTTTAACAGAACGAAATTATAATACTGTAGCCTATGGAGCCTGTGTAATACACATCATCATATTGTAAACAGGGATAAAGGATTTGTGCGTAAAAAAATAGCAAATTGTGTGGAGATTGCACAGAACTTTTACACATAAAACACAGGAAGAAGAAAAAGCATGACAAAATATGAAATTATACACTGTGTAAAAGATATTTTGTAGCATATTATTTATGAATCATACAATTTTTGACAATTTTTAGGCATTTTGGTGGTCATTTTGAAAAGCGCCCTCTACCTGGAATGTCCCAACATTTCACAAGGTTGCATACTTTTTAAATGATTCCCCATGGCTCAATGTGTAAAGATACCACTTTCAAATCTTATTCCCTGTGATTTGGTCACAGAATCACTATTTTCGCCCCTACTATAAATCCCCCAACTAATATTAAATGCACTTGTGTGCTTTTCCAACATAAATGTATCCCTCAAAGTTTCTTCACACAAGTAATTTTCAAAACTATAAGCAACACTTCTACGGGACAGATTAGCAAGTGATTGACATGACTGCGACACTTCAAAAATGCTGGTGTTTTCGTTTACATTTCATAGAGAATTGCGGTGAAAAACTTGAATTTTGCGGAGCAAATGAAGTTGCACTTCGCGCCACAAAAATCATTGGACCCTAATGAAATTTTGGGAATAACCTTTTTTTTGTGGATATCTATTGAAACATATACCATTATCAAAATTCTCTTTAAAAGGGAAAGCCAGCCTCAATGTGGAAGAGGTCTTGTAATTAGTTTTGGTCAATGTGAAAGGCATTTTTAGGATCACGCTTACATCCATGTTACATGACAGTTCACCAAACCATCAACGGTGAGAACATGTACACTGAAACAGCAGAAAACATTAACTCCTAATCTCCTGTCAATCTCCTGTTATTTAACTGTTGACTAAATATTTTGCAAAAATGTTTGCAAAAAATATTTTACAATTAATGTTTTTTTGTGTTTGCTGGAATGGTAGGTATAAACCCATGGCACACAGGGTAAGATTTTGTGACAGGATATGGAAGTATGCATGCAGTAAATTGCTATTGCTTTGCGTTTTGTTTGCAGATGTTGCCAATGGCAATATGCAGGTGCCAATGTGAGTCATACAGATAATCATGTTTGGTGTATTTTTCTGTGAATGTGCAGATTAGGATCTTTTTAACGCATCCCTTCGTTCTTTTTTAGCTAAATTTCAGTTGAGATTAGAACTGGTTCAGATCATCTGATCACCGAGCCTGCCAAGGTGAGTGACTGGAGTACAATTCAGTAGCAAGTAGCAGCGGAAGCATGAAAATTTAGAGTGGGGTGTTGGGGAATGAGCAATTCTGTTCCTGTGTTACTTCAATTGTAGCCCCAAATGAGGTGTGTTTTGCTATTCTTTGGACCAGTGCACATGAAGTATGCAAAATTGTGCACTCTCAGAACATTGGATAAAAAATGAATGGGCAGAAAACAGTTGGTTAAAAAATGCCCAACAATGGTTAAGATTCTTGAAGTTGGGCAAAATACAGTTTAATACATGGTTGGTCAAACCTGTCAATATAGTATTTACACAATGTTGGTTAAAAGTTAACCAACCTTGGTAAAAAACATCCTTTTCCGCCAATAAAGTTGGGCAAAGTATGGTTTTGCCCAACCATGGTCACATGGTGTTCCTTTGCGAACTGTGATTGGTCATTGTGTTGGGCAAAATGCATTTCAGAAAACAAGATGGCCGATATGAGTGGCTTGCTGCAAAGCGGTGGATCGGGGTCTTCAAGATCTGTTGGAGACATTTGAAGGTATGAAATTATATTATAAAGTATATCATTTCATCGGGTATAACACTTAGATTAAGTGTGTGCGAGGCGAGACTGTGAGCAAGACTTACGATGCTTTATCGACGACAACTACCACCACAACCGGTAAAGCTTAAGCTTACCGGTTGTGGTGGTAGCTGTCGTCGATAAAGCATCGTAAGTCTTGCTCACAGTCTGGCCTCCCACACACTTAAACTAAGTGTTATACCCGATAAAATGTTTATAATATAATTTCCTGCCTTCAAATGTCTCCAATTGGTTAAAATATGAACAATGAAATGAACTTCCCATTCATAGTGTTTAACCAACTATTGGTTATATTTTGCCCAACATGCTTTGCCCAACTGGTTGGTTACCGTAATGTTAACCAGTAGTTGGTCAATGTTTTTAACCAACCTATGGTTATATTGTTAACCAACCCAGGTTGGTTAACAATATAACCAACTGTTGGGCTGTTCACCTGTAAATACATGGTTGGTTAAAATTTTAACCAAGTTAGTTGAAATTTTTAACCAATGTTCTGAGAGTGTGCAATTCTACCCTATTGGGATCTAAATACTATGTTTTTTGTACTACAACAGCAAATGTACAAGTCAATTATTGCTTTCTTCTGTTATGATTTTTAGGGGGGTTCTTCACCAGTTGCAAAAAATTAAGGGGGACGTATCCTCCCACATCCACCGGCTTCTACCACCTATGGTGCAATTGGTTTATTGCGGGACAGATTCCAGCACCATTCAAACCAGTGCTAGCGGAGATTCAAAAACAATTCCCCTTGGGTGGAGTGGACAAGATTAGATAGGGGAGTCCCATCCCTCATTTAGCTTCATTGCGATAATGTTGACCAGCAATTGTCATGTCCATCCATTTGTAGGTAAAAACTACTCTCTAGAGATTGACCATCAGATATTGACCATCTCGGCAAAGTCACCAACAGATAGGTCTTTGACTCGGGGTATTGTCCGACTCAAAGTGGGGAAACATAATCGGAAATTTTTGCAGGATTAATTTTTCGCACATTTGTCAATATTGAACTGTTTCACTAGTTATTAAATTTGTGATTCCAAGCTTTGTTACATTGATCTAAGTGCAAATTAACATTATTTATGTGTTTGCATTTTTGCAGTAGCTGCTTGGAGCTAAAAAGGCACAAAAATAAATGTCGCAGGAAAATTTCAATTTTTACAGTACAGGGAAACAAATAATTGGTTGCATGTGGAGTGCTTTTATATGGAATTGAACCAATTGGGAATGACTTGAAATGTGTGCATGCAGGCTACTTGGTTTTGTTATTACAGGATGTGAAGATACTGGTAGGGGTGTATTCACATGGGAGGATGGAGCCTCAGAGTTAGGAAACCTTTGGAGTTCTTAGCAACATCACACAAAGCGTTACTCAAAGTTAACAATTCCCAGCTCATATTGCATTTGGGTGATGAAAATCCAAATCTTCATATCAGTCAACTTGGATCATATCCACATACAAAACCACAGGGACCACATGCCAGAAGCTTACACATTTTTCACCTGTCCTTTTTTCCATAACCCACCACATAATGAGATTTATATATGAGACATGTATAACATCATAAGGTACACTTACATGTATATCAGCAAGATTATTTCCAAGATAATTATGATTAAAATAATAAGGATAACAAGAAAACATGTCCATTATTTTCTTCATATCTAAAAATAAAGTGATAGTGGTGGTACACGTTAAATCATAATTTTAGTTTCTTAGCTTTTAAAACTAAAATCTTAATTTTGAGCCTGATTTACAAACAACTGTGCTGTATATCTTTGTTCTGAGGTATGTTGTGGAAATTTGTTTTAAGCCAAATTAGTATCGTAATTGCACATTTCCCTGTTTAATTCATTTTGGAAACTGAACAGTGGGATGACATTGCCATTTTTCCCTGTGAGAAAGTTTGGTCAGTAACACTTGACGATCTGAACATACCAAGCTAGCCAGTACATTGCTAATTAAACTAGTAATGAACCACTACTAATAGCATGATTAGGTAAGTTTATGACAGAGGAATAACCTGAAATAGGACATTTCTTCCAGTGGCTGTGTAATATAGCAGCTGTTTTACACCTAATACACTATCAGTCGCTCACAAATACTTTGCTTTCTACCACACCTACAGTTATTCATTCCTCATCCATGACAAATACGACGCGACAACCAACGTGCGATTTGCGTATTTCTCGCTCAAACGCTTGGAGGTACTCTTCTCACATCTCTCCCTGTCATCATTCCCAAGAGTCTCCAACCTCATTACAATCTCATCATTTTTATTTGGCACAATAGCAAATGATAGTAATTTCCAGTATTGGTTGCACAATTCGGCACACATGTATACATGCACCTGGCACTGGGATGCATGCCGTCATTTCATCCCAGTCCGGATGTTGCTTGCAAAGGACTCCCGGGCCCATCATATGGGTTGTCTATCTCAGGGACTCCTAATGCCCGGGAGGTCATTGGCATATGTGCTTTGTAACTGTCCATCATTAACATTCTTTAGCGTACATGTTTTTTTGCCGGAGAGCAATTCAATGTGAGGCAGACAGATGGAGGGTTTACATTTTTCAAGACTATTTTTGTAGGATGACATTCGGAAATCATTGATACCACATGATACATGTTATGCAATCTTTGCTATGTAGCTAGGTATATCCCAACCCAGTATGTGTATTCTTAAATGTCACATATGATATTGCTAGGCGTGGGGAGTATTGAGATGAATGAAGTCAATGAAAGATGTGAGACATACGTCATATGAACACGAGATCATAACAACTTCATTTCATCAACAATTTCATGTTAGCAATTCACGGGATGCGCTGGGGGTGTTCTTGGAATTAGGCCAGGTTCCAAAGCTCAGAGAAGAACATTAGGCCTATTACATTTATTACAACTTTGTTGACAGTAAAAAACGAGAGAGAGAGAGAGAGAGACTGGGGAGAGAGAGAGAGAGAGAGAGAGTGGGTGTGTACATGCAAGTGTAGCATTTGATATATTCATTACAGATAAAAATGTACCAAATATTAAAAGAATACAAAACTACAGAAGTCCTGGAAAGAGTAAGATTTGGGTAACTTTTGGTCCCACCAGAGATCTGTACTGTGGTCCCACAAAGGAAAATGTATTTTTGATGTTCAGCTGCCTCATGTGGTTGATGGCTATTGTGTTTACTGTTTTCTTCTGAATCGAACATGGGGAATGCAAAATATTTTTTGTTTTCATCTCATAACTCAAAACCAGAATGTCACATGAGGTTCATATTACACACAATTTGGGAGTCCATGATATCCTTTTCAATTATAATAAAATTTCTGATAAAGAAATTTGCTTATTTAGGTACCGTAGTAGTCACTGAAAACACCCCCTCACATTTCATAATTAGGGCTCTAAATTGCATGATACTGTTTCTAAACCGAGCTTCATATTATACACAATTTGGGAGTAGATTATATGCCTTTGATTCATAATAAAATTGATAATAACAAGTTTGGTTAAATTAGGGAGTGGTCACTCAAAACATCGCTAATGCTAAATGATGACACACACATTTTGTAATTAGGGCTCTAAACTGCATGAAACTGATTTGTCTAACTTATTTTTAAAATTAATTCATAACCTCCGCGTAATACGCCATTTGTGCGTCCCAATCAAATCGGTCGTCAGGCGATTTACGCTTACACATGAGTGTACCGGCGCCGGAGGTTATTGATATCCATCAATGACCTCGCGTATGCTTACGCGGTACAATGACTTCTGCGTGTGCGCATCTGTTTGCGCCGGAACACTTCCCGCGCACGCAACTACCATATTTGCACATGGCGTGATTGCGCAGTGCTGTAATTGGTAAGTCCGTTTTAGCCTGTTCAACTTTTTGAAGGGCGAAATATACGTTTTGATAAAAATTGTTTATTTCAACAAATTTTAGAGAATAAAATCTAGAGATTTGGTTGAGTGATGAGTAAAAAATTACGGTTATGAATTCGGTTAATAACTTTGCATCAGTTATATGTCGGGCAATTGTGAAAACTCTAAACATTTTGCTTTGGACCTCGGAATATCCCTCGGGGCTGCGCCCCTCGGGATATTCCTCGGTTCCAAAGGCTTTAGATGTTTAGATTTTTCACAATGCCCTCCAAATAACTAATGCGCAGTTATTAACCTATAATTAAAGTTAACCTTCATTGTATTTGTCAGATATGTGAAATTTTGAGTTTTAGAGAAATTAAAAAATAGGTCTAATTGAATACTGTGTATACATTTTGATTTGTAAGTAAATGTATAATGAGCTATGGCTATCTTAATAGCATTGACTTTTTGGACATCATGTACAGCTATCTTCAGAAGATAGCATTGTGTGTTTAATGTCATTGTGAGTAAAATATTTGTAAGTAAGGCATATATTTGCATTACAGATTTATACTTCACAAGTTGATTCCAAAATAAATCCTTCTACTTCAAATGAAAGTAATTGCACCCATATCATATTGTAATAGGCCAATGTTGTATACGTCTACATAAAAAGCATCAGTGAGTCAATTATGGAGATATTTGTACAGTGTCGTAAAATAAAGGTAGAAGCAAAAATTAATAGAATGACAAAAATAATATGATGAAGGATATTGTAAGATAATAATAAAAAAGAAAAGAAAAAGGAAATTAAATATATTCAGGGGCTCAAACCTTGTTTCACTGCGCCTGTGTCAGTATAATATAATAAAAATAAAGAAAGTAATATAGTATATTTAATTTTTACTTCAAAGACGTGTATATTATTCAATTTTGTCCCAAAGTCATTTATCCTGGCCAATAACTGAACTAAACATGGAGCACAATGTCAACCAACACCATATATGATAAATATACAGTTAGTGAAACAAATGCCGTAAAAAATTAAAAAATGCGATAATTTTGACTGTATATCGTCTGTTGAGCATATATTTATTTACATGTGCATCTTGAATAGCAAAGTCTGTTGAAGTTACACGACTATGTGGCTGTGCGGTTCTTAAAAGAAGTCTGAGACAAAAAGGAAATTTGACTCAGTACCATACAGTTTAGAGCGCTAATTATGAAATGTGTGTAAGTTAACATACTAACATAGGGGTGTTTTCAGTGACCAGTCCCTAAATTAACCAATTTCTTTATCAATAATTTTGTTATGAATGAAAAGGATATCATCTATTCCCAATATAAACCTCTTGTGACATTCCATTTTTGAGTATGAGATAAAAACCAAATTCAGATGAAATATTTTGCTTTCGCCAGAGACAATCTTGGAAATAAGCCTTGGAACACTTTTGTGTCAAGAATGAAAATGGACACCCCTCTCCCCCATGCAATGTTGGGAAATGCCAATGTCTTCAGGAGTTTTCCAAAGTGTTCCAACATTGATTGATGTGGAGAGGGGACGAATAAATCATTGTTGCAGATGTCATGTTTGTTCAAAACAAAATACACATCATTTCCATGATCATTGCGAATTCTGCACGGAATAATTTACAACAACATGTATCGCCATCTATGACGATCTGCTGCCACTTGACCACCCACCGGGTGGTCAGGTGACCGGAGGAGTGTAATCACTACGCTGAATGAAGACGCCGTGATGGCGTCGCAAGCTACGTCCTTGCTCAACTCAGACTCTGAAAAGGTAACTTTTTAAGCTTATAACATGTATCAAGTGTTCCCAAGTATACTTTTTTTCCAAGATTGTAGTTTGAAATGGAATAGAATGTAAGTCACAAATTAAGATTTAAGATACTAGTATATAAAATATGACAATGGCCTGTGATACACAGTGAGTAAATATGAGTTAGCAAACGGCAAGCAACATAATATCAAAAAATCAACAAAACCATGAAGCTTATAAATCCCTTTGCTGACCAAAGGACTTCAGCACAGTCACCTTTGTGTATGAAATATTGATATAAAACTGAATTGGATCTTAAATATTTATATGATCAAATCATCATGCTGGATTCAAGCAAAGCCATATATGCACATACATGCACACAAGCAAGTTTATATGTCAATTTTTGTGGCTTTCTATTCATATCAACTCTTCAATAAAGACTTAATTCAAAGCTTGCTACTACAGGTGTAGCTCAGCTATCCACTGGCAAACAACAACTCAATTGAAATCTGATATTGAATAGTAGCCATCCGCATTTTATATACTCTATCTCATACTTAATCTTTTATAAATCAATTTCATTTTGCCTAAATCCTCCAACATCCCTTCTTTTACCCAAGTCAAATTGGTCAATCCAATATCTCACTATCATCCAAGCACATTTGATGAAATCCGATCGGATAACAAAAACAAGAGAGACAAAAAACGTGTACAGAGGGATAAATTGAACCTGCCCTGAAGAGAACTGTCCAGTCTTGTTTGACCTTTGCTTTTACTCTGATTGTACATCCAGGCAGTCGGTGTGGACGGTCAGTTGAACGGACTCCGAAGATTATAGCCTTTGGCCGAAATTCTTGCGATGTGAAGTAACGTTTCATATCTGGCTTCTTACTATAAGCTTCTTGTTAACCTGGAATATGGGATGAAATTAGACATAAGATGGGTTGGTATTAACACTTGTAATATGCCTGAAGATTTGGCATTATGGATATATCCTGAGGATTACATCAACCTACCTGCCTGACGGAGATAGGCCAGAGATCTATGGCAATTCGGTTAAGTTGGATAACTTGATTATTGCACATGGTGAAAAGGGGGTTAAGAACTTTGTCATTTCAAAGATGTAACTTTATAGGGATAAGGAACATTTAAAGTGCATGTGATTTTTATAGGTGGTATTAAATATCTGACATGCTTTAAATCTGTATGAAATCTTTATTTGACATACTTTTTGGGCACTATCCAGGGTAGGGCTTCAGGGGGAACGAGCCCTTGTAAAATCTGCAAAATTATGTGTAAGGCACAAAAAATTGTGTATAATTTGCAACATAATCTTGGACAAATTTGCCTTATCATAATGAGGATGTTCACAAGTACCATGCCAGGTATAGCCTCTCAAAACCTCTACCCAAATTGATTCATTTTTCTGACACTGAATATTCCAATTTTGATTCGGGCGGAGGGCAAATAAACATGTTATAAACACATTTTGGTTTAGATGAAAACGTTTTAATAACTTTTAGCTCTAGTATTTTGGATGTTGGATTATATAAAAGTCATTTCTTAAAACGTTTTGTATGAAAAAACATTACAACAACATTTTTAAAATTTTATCAAAATGCTATTGTAAAATATTTTATGGTAAACATTTTTGCAAAATATTTTGTCAACACTTTTAACATCATATGTTTTCTGAATGTTATTAAAACATTTTATACCCTTATAACCCCACATTTAAACATTTTCTATAAATGTTTTGTGTTTGCAGGGTTATTAACATAATCAAAGGTTAAAGGTTCTGACCATTTTGAATTAATGATTTACTTGCTTCAAAATGGGATAAAAATAATGCCAATATTTGTTTTTGTCATACTTGCTAAGGGTGCATTTTCAGTTTTTTTTAAACTTGATGGTTCACGCATGATACCCCCGGGATACCCCCCTGTCAATGACATGCACTTCTGTCAAAGTATAAGGATTTCACAAGTTGCAAAAAGGGCTTCAGCACAAAACTTCTACAAAGGGTCATTCACAGATATTGCGGGATTGTTTCTTATTTTGTACCAGAATGAAAGTTGCAACATGTTTATTGTGACAAAACGAATAATGTGAACATTCTTGGATCTGATCATTTTTCATTGGCACTTACAGACTACTCAAAAATTAAAGTAAGTTTGTCTGTGAAAGGGCTGTAAAAAAGTCCCTAAAATATCCCAAGTTGCAGGTTTTTTATGCTTTTTTGGTAAAAAAGGTCAACATTTTGGGAAGAAGGTCCACTTTTCACAAAATCACCCCTTAAAAATGCCTGCATATGGGCCTGGTTAATACTGTGTTATTGCAAGCTCTTTCTGATGAGATACCGTAGAATTCCGTCTAGAAGCATATATGCCTCTAAACGAGGGTTTTTTTAACGAAAGATATGAAAGGCCAATACCCTTCTCAAAAACATTCCAATAGATTGGTCCTACAAATATACATGTTTGTACAGCTGCTTTTATTAGTAATATAGTTGTTCAAACTCCAAATAACGTTTGTGCTGAGAGTGTCTGCCTCTTGTCTCTTGTGTCAAAAAAAACTCGTTTAGAGGCATATATATGCTTGTAGACGGAATTTTACGGGAGATGACACAAGCCTAATTTATAATAGTTCAAACTCAAAAGAAAGGTACACTATAATAGTACTAAATATCCAAGAATGTAACCATCTGTACCATACTGTTGCAGCGTGATATTACGTGACATTTTACTCAAAAAGCTTGATGAGAAAATGTTGCAATTATATGAGAATTCTATTGTAGGTTATTTCAGGTTGTGCGGTTAAACAAAACCTTATCAAAGAAAAAAATAGATGAAAGAAAACAGGTCTGTTTAGTTACACATGCACTATCACACTTCACTGGAGGCAGCCTAGTCAATCTATTACACTTGCAATAAGGAACGATATATGCTTTTGACTTTTGCCGAGAATAGAATGATATATGGAACCTTTTTTTTTTTAATTGTAAGACAACAATCAGTAATAAAATCAACTTGGAGCTATACGTTCATTTCCTTATACTATATTACAGTTTTACTTTCAATATGCAGTTAACAAGGGAGAAAGGCAAATGAAATGTGTTGCCGAGAGGCTCAACATATTACTTTTTGTTTTCTTTCTTCTCACTTTCAGAATGAAGCGCTTTAATCACAAGGATGTCTTGTATAGATTGGATCATGGTATAAACACTACTTATTATTCGTCAGTCGGTAAACATTGTGAAAACACTCGCATTTGTATCCTTCCCAAATGTCAATGGCAACATATGACATTCATACGAGGCTAAAAGAATACATTGTATCGCTAGTAGCACATATTCATTTGATACTCCCAAATGGGGGAATAACTCCCCGAGATCATTTAACTATTTTGTAAAGAAACAAAATTGGTACATCTTTTATGTCATAAATGAAGCATGCATAGTCATATTTCTTTTCAGTAAGAGTTCTATAACCTGTTTTATGAAGTGTGCTTAAAATATCATCATATTGCAAATTTTGTTCATTTCTGCCTTCCAGTAGAATGAATAGTAAGCCTTCAAATCTTACCTTCCCAGAATCATTTGCAATACAGTTTCATCAAATGACATTCCCATTTACTTTGTACAGGTTCCCTGTTTGCAATTTGAGAATAGACTGGCTAAACATAGGCCACCTCTGCATGGGCCAATAGTTAAGAAAAAACATATTTTGCAAAATCTAGATGTGCAATGAGGTACATTTCGTCATACTTTATCGACCCATGTTGCACTACTACATAGCAAATCAATACTGGCAAATAAAAATGGGAGAAATGCATTATGGGAAGTGTAAGATATGCCTTCAAGTAATCATGGTAATACATTTGTATGAGAATAATTCTCACAAAACCAAGTTTATACATCATTAGTTCAAAGGTGCAACAAGGTCCTATCTGCAATAGCTGCCCTATAGACATTTGACCATTTCTGCATTCTATATTGTACACATAGGACACCTGGCAGCTATTGCAGATAGGGCCTTTTGACACTAAACTCTAGATTTGCTTGATTTGATTGTAAAAACATGACATTTAAATGTGTTTTCTGTGACACTGTAAATTTGATTAAAATATTATACATGACAAGTTGAATTAATACCAATTCGTTAGGGATGCTATTATATGATGCAAAATAAACACAAATGTGGCATAATTGAGGGTAATGAGTTGTTTGTCGCACATTTGTAACAAATTAATCTATTTTCATTTTTCCATGTGACATTATCTTTTTTTTAATGAATTTCATTAATTTCACCCTATACTGTTTATGCTTCACCATTTTTTTTTTT